>NC_022024.1:1114431-1140529 GCF_000317375.1 Microtus ochrogaster
AGAGAGAGAGAGAGAGAGAGAGAGAGAGAGAGAGAGAGAGAGAGAGAGAGAGACATGGAGAGAGAGAGAGAAGAAACTCAAATGATTTTGAAATTTCTTTCTCCCCATAGTTTTGGGAGTCAATTGAAGACATACGTAAGTAGAAAGCTGGAGCACCATTTGGGGGTGGCTTTGCCAATCAGTAGTAGCAAAGTTGATAAGAGAGAGACAGGAGAATCTCAAAGATATTGAGGAGACAGAATTGTGGATCTAAAGGATAGAGGGAGACCTGGCACATTTCAACTGGGTGAAAATGATTCCTCTATCTCTAGATGAGAAGGGGCGGAGGTCCCCGACGTGGTGAACATCAAAAGAAGAGGAGTCTTGATAAGGAAGCTGGATTGCATTTTGGACATATTTGTGTCATACCGTAGAAATAAGTTGGCAGTTATTTAAGTATGGAATCCAAAGAAAATTCAACACCAGGTATATTTACAAATGTATCTAAAAATTACTTGAAAACATCTATTTTTCCAGTCATAACTTTAAAAGTTCTGAATTATTTAATCTTCCTAATAAAAATATGAGGCAAACATAATGAATTAATTTCTTTTATCTAGAAGAACACCAAGGCACAGGGTTTTGAAAGTCACCCGATGAGAGGCCTTAAGGCTAAACTCAAACCCAGACAGCCTGTTTCAGATCTCACAGTCTTGAAACCTAAGCCACCAAACTTGGGGCATTCGCCCAAGCAGAGACAGTAATGGCAGCAAAGAAGGCCCTCGGGGAAGCTTGAACTCTTAAAGGTCAGCAGAGCAGAGTGAGTTGTCAAACAGGGGGATGTCACTTTTAAGGTCCCCTAAACTTGCCTGCCAAATGATTTTTCCATAGTTCACACGTTGTTGTCAGCAGAGACCCAGGAATCAGATAACCATTTCTTCCCATAAGTCTATGTACCTCCACCACCCAATCAAGGATTTATGCCACTTGACAACCCACGATGGAACAAGCAAAGCACTTTCCAGGCTCTGAACAATTGGTGTTCCTCCAAAGCTAACACTTCTGCCAATAACTTGACTCAGATTATTTTTAGTGAAATAGCATGTAACAATCTGCTACTAAAATATTGCCAGCCTGGAGTGCTGGCAAGAAAAAAAATTTCAGAAAAGAAGAAAGCTGTAGGTGGAGAGTGACAATGGGGAGAAAGGGGTGTGGACACAGTAACAAAGAAATGAAAAGCAAATGCCAACCTTGCTGAAGAAAGAACCTGATTGATCTTTTAGAGGAAACAAACTTAAAAACTCATTGTCACATCTGTATCAGTTGGCCCTTCATCACTGTGAAAAAAAAAATACCAGAGAGGAATAGAGGTAGGAAAGGGTTATTAGGCTCATGGTTTCAGAGATGTCATCTTAGGGTTCTCTGACTTCATTGCTTTCAGGATGATGGCAAGGTAGAATACCATGGTGGTGTTGAGCATATCAGCTCTCCTTAGATCAGCTCAGAAGCAAAGAGAATACAAGACCTAGGTAGAGCCCCCAAGGCACAACCTCCAGGGCCCACTGCTTTCTTTTGGGTTTCATCTCTGTGTTTCTATCACCCTTCCATGGTCCACAAAAATTATGGACCCATCAATCTACCACCCACTGATAAAGTTGACTCTTATGATCCAGTCACTCCTCCTGATCCTTACTTCTGAACTTTGTTCTATTGGGATCAAGACCTCAGCATGTGAGCCTTTGGGGGATAAGCCACATCCAAAGTCTAAGAACTCCCCAGTCAAGCAGAATGTCAAGGGACCTCACCCCTATTTCCTGGCACCACTTTAAAAATAAGTACTTGCCTGTTTCATGTCCAGTGTTGTTCACTTGCTTCACTTATGGTGGAACATCACAGAATCCCTGGCATCAGGAACAGTGCACAGTGTAATCAGGGGCACAGACTCTGAACCAGGACCTATCATGACATGTGTTCATTGTGTCATTTCAGGCAGTTACTTCTGTGTAGCCTTCTAACTGCCTATTGTAAAATGAGAAAAATTGTGTCATTTGCCTCATGTGGTCCTTATGAAATATTTACTGTTACATCTGATACAATAGAGAGAAAATATTCAAGAATATGTTGTTGGTGTTGCTGTTATTATTATTAGTGGTTTTAGTACAATTCCTTGATATCACCAAGTTATTTTCAAATCCATCAAGGTACCATGTTCACAGCCTTTCCTACTATCAAACTGTAGAAGAGGGAATTTAAAACCCAATTCATGTAATGCAAGTTTAATTATTCTCAGTTGTTGTTTGAAGCACTTAGTATTCAATATGGAAAGTGGGACACTGGGCATGTATATGTGAGGATGAATAGCGTGTCCCTGTGTGCTTGTATGTATGTATGTGCACTTGTAGACTTGTATTGTGTAGATACTCAGGTGTTCATTTGTGCACATATGTGAGCATTCCTGTGAACATGTGTAAAAGCACTGGCGTTGGAGGGTTGCTTTTTCAAAGGACTATGGCTGAAAATGCTTGTGAAATCTGGTTCAGTATCTATACATCTACTGTCTTTCTGTCTGAAGCTGGTGCTTGAAGCCATGGAGTAGGCTGGTAGGAAGGGAAGCTAGATTTAAAGCATGGTGATCTAGAGCATCCTAGAGACCACAAATAAAAGTTGCAGCCTTGGTGAAGCTGCCAATGAGGTCAGTTCTCATATCTGCAAACTTGGTAGTTCAGCTGTAGTGAGGAAGTCAGGGCTCTCATTCTGCAACTAAACACTCACATGGCCCAGGAACAGGGTGAACTGAGGAAGGTCCCTGCAGATGACCAGCAGATGTAGGCCTTTGTATTGCCTCATGTCCATGAGTTGACTAGCCAGTGGCAGTATGCATAAACTACAAAATGATTGCTGTCTCTCTTTGACTTTCAAGTATCTTATTTAAGTCTATTGTGTAGCCTGGAGAAGTACGAAGAAGAGAATTATGGGAGTTGTAGTTCAGCCTAGGTAATTGCTGACACCAACCTTTGCTACTGCTGTTGCTGACTGAATGAACACTACTCATTCAATGCTGTGCCCGTTGCTTTCTCTTCTCTTCTCTTCTCTTCTCTTCTCTTCTCTTCTCTTCTCTTCTCTTCTCATCTCTCTTTTCCTTCTCCCCTCAAGTCTGCCTGTATCTGTCATGGATGAAGAAACTGACAAGAAGAATTCCAACCTGAGTAGTTGATCAGGGTCAGACTGATGATATTCATCCATAAACGATGTCGGCATAGCTATGGCTCAGAGTTAGAGTCTGAGCACTGAATTTTCTCTGTCATTAGGATTCCTCCCCCACATGCATCATATGGTGTTCTGCAATTCCAATTCCTTTTTGCCACTGATAAAATCAAAGAACAAGGTAAGTCCAAGGCACTGATGTACCTAATGATAACATCATTCCATAAGATTCTCTTGGAACTCTAAAGAAATGAAATGATTCTTTTAGGTACTACTCACTGTAGTGATAGTTTATGATGTCCCACCGCTGTAGGAAGAACTTAGGGGGACTGTCCAGGCAGCCAACTGTTTTCGTTATTTCTCACATATTTTAGAAGTCACTTGCTTGCACTCCCTGCTTACTCAGTTAACATTATTTTCTTCCAGAGTCTCTGAGGGAGTTGACGACTAGATAGTTGTAGAATTCCTTGTTTACCAGACACAAGAAAGAAACTCACTAAAGAGGTGTAAAGTATATAAGGTTGAGAGACATCAAAAGACAGCTTTTGAGGATAATGAAAGTTATGGTAGAAAGTAAATTAGATACAAGACTTTGGACTCGGCAAGATACGATAGAAAATGGAGTGTTTTCTCTGAATTTGTCAAATGCAAAAGGGCTAGACATTGTTGATGTACTTATTGCCTATATATATTTTATAATGTTATTGTGCTTATTGCATAAAGTTTTTTAGATTAGTTATAGCTTTCTTTTTTATTTTAGACAAAAAATAGAAATGTAGTGATATATGACTTGTATTTAAACAAATACAGCTTGCCTGAACGTCAGAATGCAGAGCTAATTACTAAAGGCCAGACAGTGGTGGCACACACCTTCAATCCCAGTATTTGGGAGTCATATGCCTTTAATCTTAGCACTAGGGAGGTAGAGAGAGGAGCAATATGGCTGGGTAGAGAGAGGAATATAAGGCAGAAGATACAGAAGCTCATTGCAATCTCAGGTTCAGTAAAGACAGGTACAGTCTGGAGATGGAATCTGAGGACAAGATTGCCCCTTCTGTCTGAGCATTAGTAGAAGGAAAAGAACTCTCTAGTGGCTGGTGCTCTTCTTCTCTGATTGATCTTCAGCATTAACCCTTATATTTGACCCTGGTTTTTTATTATTAATACCATTTAGAATTCATGCTACAACTTGCCTAGATACTATTCTATTAAAATTAAGTAGCTAACACCAGATGGATTACTTCATGTGCTCAATTAATTTCAAAAACCGTAAGTTAAATTTAGTAGCATTCTAAATGTAACTCAGGGCCAATGTATCATTATCTTGTATGTGTCATGAAGTTTGCCTCAGTTTGCTCCAAATTTAATAAGATAGGAATGGAATCCCCCACTGTGACTTGGTTCAGAGTTCTCTATACCTGGAACCCTGGAAATCCTGAAGGCAATCAGGATGGTACTGCATAGGTAGAATGGCAATTCAGAGTTCAAGAAAATACGGGAGCTGGGGAAGCAGTTTCAGCAGAATGCCTGCCTTCCAAGCATGAGGGCTTGGCCTCAATCCCCACAGCTCACAGAAAATATACTGCACATGGCCAGTGTGCCCGTGGGATCCCTTGCCAGGAGGCAAAGACAGACAGATGCCTGGGGCTCGCTGGCCAGCCAGGCTAACCTATGTGGCAAGTTCTAGGCCAATGAGAGTTTCTGTCTCAAATAAGATAGTCAGCACCTGAGATATGACACCCAAAGTTATCCTCTGTCCTACACACCACACACACACACACACACACACACACACACACCATGCCATACCACACCACACATGGGCACGCACACACACTACTACACACAGAAACATATATAAACATATAAGCACATGCAAAACACACAAGTAACTATACAAACACACACACCTACACACACATTTGTGTACCATAAACATACACAACTGCGCACATGACACAAGCACGCATAACACACACATCTATGCACGTATATGCACTCATACACCCACAACTACACACAGGAACACATGTGAACATATGCACATGTACATCACACACTATAAAAGAAAATGTGACTGCTTGATGAAAATAAGTAAGGAATTCTATGATAACTCTATTCCCTGGACATAAAGGTAGGTGGCACCAGAGGGGGAAACAGAACACACAGATTCTTAAGGCTGCTTCTATGTTCATAGAAAAGGAGTTGCAAGGAGTTTCCATATTGGCCTGAGACCAGGTAGAGTGACACGTAGTTTAAGTGATGTGGGAGAACTGATGAGGAAAAAATATTCGGATACCCTCACCAAAACTAGATGCCCCCTCCCCAAGAATTCAGAAAACTGAACTTGAGGAGATATGATTATTGGAGAGAAAGGAAGAGAGGAGAAAGGTTATGTGGGGGGCAGGGGGGAGCCGGAAAGCATCTCTGAATTCTCCTTCTATTCTCAATAGCTCTTGAACCGCACATGTGCAGAACAGGCTCAGAATAGCTCTGCTGAGGACAAATAATACGAGCTGAATTTGGAGATGATGTAGAAGAAATTGAGATGTCTGTTCTAGCACTGTGGAAAAGAAAAAGAAAAAAGATAGTGAGTGCCAAAAACTGAAGGAACTTCTCAAAATGGAACAAGGGGGCCATTATCCAAGCAACACTTTACACCGCTCCAGATGCTGCCTGGATATAGAGCCTAGTTCCCTCCATCCATTGACCCAAAGCCTATGGAACCGTATAAAGTATCAGAGCCAGACAGACATGGCCAAAAGACTCAAGATGTACAAGCATATGCAAGTCTGAAGGAAGCTAGGAATTATTCCATATGGAAATTGGCACCCTCAAAAGCAAGCGCATCAGAAATGGAAATGTGTGAGTCACTTCAAAGGTTCTAGCTCTTCAAATCTTATTACTCTTCATGACCGAAGACATGACTGATTGACAGATTAAATGGTAGTCTGCTAGACTAAGCTCCTTTGTACACCAACTAGAAGTTCAGGGTTCCCCAAATCACCTTGAAATTCAATAATTCAACAGAAGTTACTATTCATTGATAAAATAGTAAATATTGACTTGTGCCCATGTGGGTCAATTTCAGGAAGCTGAAGCCGTATAACAGGGATAAGATAGATGAATCCGTCCATGGCTCAGCAGGAATCACATAACGGATGAAAATATGGAGACAGAGAGCAGATCCACTGTGAAATAAACAGACAATGTGTCTGGGGGATACACTCAAAATAAACACAGCATGCGGATATTTTCTTGGACATTAAAGAGTTTCCATGCCTTGCATGTGAGGTGGTTGTGGCTAGACAATAGCTCACTCATTACGCTGTGTACCCTAAACCATGGGCTCTAATAAGAGGAAACAGCCTCTACTGCCGGCAAATAAATAAAATAGATAGGAAAAATAGGAACCGTGGGATTAGCTCTAGGACTTACTCATGATATAGGTCTATGGAGTCTGCAAGAGTTGCTCCTGAAATGAGGCTTTCCACTGGAGAAAGCAAGGCTTCATGCAGAGCACTAGGAACAGTGCTTTGGGAGTCTAATTTTGCCTGCGAGAAACGTCCCCCAAATAAGAGACAGTTTCTCTGCATCACACTTAAAGGGACTCTAGTGCCCTTTACAGACAAATGACTAGCTCATGCTCTCCAGTTCCTGTTTATGTCAAACGTCCCTAAGTAATCACCGTCAAATCCTTAGGTACCTGGGATCCCAGACGCCATGTCAACTGAACAATCTGGAAAGCAGGACCAACCGCTGAGCTGTGACTCATGAGTCTTCTACCTCCATCCTGTGAATGAATCTCCATCACTGTGCTAAATGGGAGGCTTAGGATCATCCTCCGATCGATGTTTATTAGAGTACTGTGTAGCTTGACCATTTTAGTTTAAAAGAGAAAACAGTGGGCAGCTCCTGTCTGGAAAGCCAGTGTGAAGCAGGTTCACGAAGGATGAGAGGAACATCCTAGAACTGCACTGAAGCAGTACTTACCAATGAAGTCCAAAGACGGAAATGAAAGAAACCTTACCGAATCATGTCATTCACTCAGTGTGTCCTTTCTCCTGTGTGTTGTAACCAGAGTACTTTATCAGCCTTGAAAACACTTTAATTTCAAATTATCCACTCAAGGGCATGACTCTGACATTGCCTTACAATACAATTGCTATCATATAAACATCAACTCAAGCTGTGCCTGGACTCTGTAGGAATTGATGTCAGGTTAGTGATTCCTGCCATGAGCAAAGAGATCCTGCCCAGCCCCATTTCTGAACACTGTTAGATGTTTTATAAATATTATGAAACTCTGACAATACCCCCCCAAATGGATATTGTGGTTTTCATTTTTTTTTCCAGAGGAGAACACCACGTTTCTGAGTGTGCTCATATTTCTCAGAATTCTGTAAATGATGCAACCGGCTTTCAAATGAGCTTTCCCTACCATGTTCTCGGTGTCCTTCAAACACTGCCTTCAACCAGCTTGGTTCCTGGGAAGTGGAAGGAACAAAATAGATTCTTAATAAATGATTTTACAGACTTAACAGAGGCAGGATATGCCAAACTGGCACCCAGCAACCTAAAGCGAGATCCAAAGTTGAGAGGGAGTCTACATCCCTTGGCAGAATTGTTTACATGGCAGCCATATTCAATGAAAGCATCTGTGTCTCCATGGTACAAAGCAGACTGTGATCAGATACACTCTGCTGACATAATGGACACACACATGTTCAGTGCTTCAGCTTCAGTAGACAATGAACTTACCTTCTAGTGGAAGGGAATCTTATGTGGTTTGGCATTTCATTTAAATATTGGGCTACCATGGTGCACACCAAGCAGCAACACAAAAGACCTACGCTAATTAATCTGTTAATGAATGAACATTTGAGAATGTTATTTGCTTAAAATTCTTTTTCAATTTAACTTTGAAAAACTTTATGTGTATATGTGTCTTGTTTTCATCACATGCATGTAGGTGCCCACAAAGGTCAGGAGAGGGTGTTGGATCTCCTGAAGCTGGGTTCATGGGCAGTTGTCAGACATGTGACATGCATGTTGAGAACCCATGCCAGGTCACTTGGAAAAGCAGGTGAGCCATGTCTCCAGCCCTAGTTAGAACTGTAAGGAAATACACAGAGACATACAGACAAAGATTTCTGGGGAGACTTGGCTCATAGTATCATGAAGATGAGAAGCATCACGAGGGGCCATTGGCAAGCTGGAAAAGCAAAGAACCCTGTCACACCATTGAGCCCAAGTCCATGCCTCTCAGAACCAAGGATTCAAGGTGCAACATTTGTTCTTACTTCAAGGTTCAAAAGCACATGGGGGTGGGGCGGGGTGATCATACAAGTACTGGAATCCAAGGACCTGAGAACATGGTATTCTGATGTTCCAGAGCAGGAAAAGGGCTCCCTAGTCTTGGAAGAGAGAACAGAATTTTCATGTTTCCTATCTCTTTATTCCATCAGGAATTGACTCATCAGATAGTGCTTGCCCACACTGAAAGTGGAATTTGTGCCACTGTGTTTACCAACTCACTATGGCTAGTCATCTCTGGAAAACCCTCAAAGTTCAATATTCAAATCAAATGCCAAACCATGTGAGATTCCCTTTTGGTAGAAGAAGGGCAAGTTCATTGTCTACTGAAGAACTGAGAATAAACAAAGCCTTACCCAATGTCTAGAGGCCCCTTAATGCAGCCACGTTGCTACTCCAAACCACACATCCAGTTTATCAAGTTCCACAGTTACAGCTATAAATGCTCTCCACACCCTGGCCAATGGCTTGACACCAGCATCACCCATCTGACTAGCCGTATGTCAGTCACACCAAGTCTATAAAGCTTTTACACATCATTAATTTCCCAACTCCCAGTCTTTGCATGCAGTATTCAATCTCCCCAAATGGCTCGTTCTTCTTCTCCGTTCTTTGATGCTAATTGAAAGCCTTGCTTCTTTGCGAAACTCTACCTGGATCTCCTGAGTCAGAGGAGGCTCCTTCCTCACTTTCCTTTCTTGTTTTTATCTGTGACTGTGTTTCATTCTCTTCTACCAGCAAGCAGCATTTCCAGAACATGGACCCCATCTATAAATTCATTGCCAAATATACTGCCTGGAAATGGAGCTTAATAGTTACCGTCTGAATTGATGAATATAAGTTGTTCTTGGGTGTAACATATGGATAAAAAGGTGAAAAGGATCAATATTTTGGGTAGTAAGCAATAATGATTTGCAGTTGGGTTGCTTGGGAGGGGAGAGTCCATTTTTCTAGTACACGTAATAGTTTATCTAGAAGTTTATATTAGTGAATCTGGTCTAGATTGCAGTTTTTTTTAAATGACATATTCTAGTGCATCTTGCAGCTTGGGTTTTTATTACTTTGTGAGTTATAGGAAATGGAAAATGCATCTGAATAATATAAGCTAAGATTTATCCTGGCTGAGAAACCCCGCTCTCATGGTCTTCCTCTTCTCTGCTCTTGACAGATGCTGAGGTGACCAAAGTCTCAGTTTATGAGAGCTACAGATGGAAGCGGATTGAACCACAGAGTGACTGCGCAACTAGAAACATCTACATTGGACATCAAGTATTTGAGATTTTAAAGTTGTTTTTATGTGAAATTATGCCATCTCATGATTAATGTGGTCAAATAAAATTTTATTTACACTCATTGTTTTACATAAGATCCTACAGAACTGGAAAAGAAAGCTTTGGGGCCATAAGAGAAAAGCATCTGATTAAGTAGCACTCAGTGTATATTCTCACTGTGATGTGTTCACTCAAAAGAGCAGGAAGCTGTAGATGCAGGAAGGTATTCCAGAGCAGAGCAGAGGCGTGGCTAGAGGGTCCTGACGTGCACTGTCTGAGGATGTCTACAGAGTTAGTCAGTAGAGTTGTGGAATCTACAGAGACATAGAAGTGAGAAGCTCCGAGCTTCTGTGAACAACTGGGTAGAAAATCAACGTTGTGGTTGAAATGAATCCTGAAGTGGGAAACCAGAGTAAAGTACATGTGTGTGGGAAGGGTAATCTCTCTTGAAACTTGGGTACCTCTTCTTCCTATCAATCAACCCCTTTCCTCGTCTTCCTACCTCCATCGCTTGTTTTCTCTTGCTGTCAATTAGGAGTTCTGCACTGAAGCTGTGCATTGTTTATTATAATCCCAGCCAAAGTGAAATCTCACAGACAGGGTTCCAAGCAAACAAGAAGACAGAGAAAACCAGAAAGTACATGTAGTTACACGAACAGGCTAAAGACCAGTTGCCTTGGGTATTATTACCCAAGGGATGGCTTTCCTATGATACAGCAGACGACATTTGATTCAACTCTGTTCACTTGAGCAGATCTTAAAATAGATGTGGCAAAATAGGGTAACACAAGTGAAATGGATATTGTAGGGACCTGGGACCCACCGGGTATGATCTGACTCACAGCGTGGTACCAGTAGAGCCCCCGAAGCATACTGGTTCTCGCAAGTTCAACCCCAAAGGTGAAATCTTGAGATACCTTTAGAGGACCTCTCCGTTCTTTGCATTCTCTTACTGAGGAAAAGTACTGTGGCAGACATGACAGTCTCCTGTCAGCAGTTCTGCTGAGAGGGATGGAATTGATTGACAGTGCCAGCTGCTGCATTCATGAGTTCACCATGGCATTCACAGACAAGACCACACTCTCTGTGGTCTGCTCTTCTCCAGTGACCAAGAATAGCAGACACATTAGGGCCACTTCATTTTTATAAGGTTTCGAGCATTTCGTGACGTGTGACTCAGAGTCTAATTGACTTAGCCAAAATTATTAGCCAAGGTTATTGCTGTCATGTTAGAGCCCACCAGTTCATCCATTCCCTCCTCCCATGTTTTTAGCTATGCATGCTGTATCCTCCACTTCTCCCCTTTATCTTTATCTTCATTCCCCCAGGAAATCTCCTGCATGCCAAAATGGCTTTAGCACCTGTTTCTTAGAGAACCCAGTGTTCTAAAACTGGGTTTGTCTTCTTGGATAGCTCTCATAAAAATAGACAACTGATCAAACTGGGACCATCAGCCCTAAGGCTCCAGAAACCTGGGGTATGAAAGGCAGACGGAAGGGCTAAGGCCATGGTGCTCAGACTTCACTAAAGGCTTGTTGACAAAATGTCCATCACTTTTGAATACCCCAGGGTCTGAAGTTGACTCTAGAACTTTCTCTCCTCTATAGTCTGATTTTGAGCTATGCCTTTGGACTTATCACTCTCTGCTTTCCTTTATTCTTTTTTGTTTGGCCGAAGCCAGTCAGAAAAAAATTTCTGTCACTTACAACCAGATGAGTCTAAGATGCTGTGCTGAGAAAGGGTCCAGAATGGTCCCAAGTCGTTTGTGGTACTGCAGAGACTTCAGCCAGATTCTTTCCAACCCTTGGATGGCAAGTCTTTGATTTCTTTGATATTGAGTTTTGCCCTCTGCACAAAGGCTTTATTTTTAAATTGTGGATATTTTTTCCAGGGTATTAAACATAAATCTAAAACTCTCAAAGTGAAGTTTAAAAGAAAACACGACTCACAGAAAGACAATTTTAATAGTTAGAAGTTAAGAGAGTCCCTAAATCTCATATAGAAACAGGTGCCCAGAACTCTAAAGGGGACTTATGTCCTACACTGGTGGGCACTATCAAGGTGATGTAGGAGGGTCTTTTGTTTTGTGTTGATTTCATTGGTTAATATAGAAACTGCCTTGGCCATTTGATGGGCCAGCCTTTAGGTGGGTGGAGTAGACAGAACAGAATTCTGGGAGAAAGAAAGCAAAGTCAGGCAGACATCATGCTTCTCCTACCCAAGACGGATAGTGGTTAGAATCTTCCCGGTAAGCCACCACTCCATGGTGTTACACAGATTACTAGATATGGGTTAAAACAAGATATGAGAGTTAGCCAAGAAGAGGCTAGATATAATGGGCCAGGCAGTGTTTAAATGCATACAGTTTGTGTGTTGTTATTTCCGGGGCTAAGCTAGCCGTGCAGGAGCTGGGCGGGACGAAAAGCAGGCCCGCTCCCCTTTTACTATACCAAGGAGACCAGAAGGTAAAGACACCATAAACAAAGCAGTCATTTCTAGCTGGTCTTGGAAAGGAGAGGTTCATTATTGCATGCTGAGTTCACAAATGCTGATTATCTCAACCGTTGGAGGAAACATCCTAACAGTCTGTGAAGTTACACAAAATGAAGCACAATCAGAGGAGAGAAAGCTGCCATCACCTGGGAACAGATGGCCTCTGGTCTCTGCTGTCTACCTGTGCTGAAGAATTTCTAAATGTCCCTAAAATACATATACCCACAAGGTCTGTGCTCCCTGGAGTGCAAAAGACAAATGATCCCAAGTCCCATTGTTAATCTAGACACCTGAACCATAGCTGGAGACCACTCTAGAGTTCAAGAAACTGCCCAGACATCCAGAGGACAAACAGATCTGCTACACGGGAGACTCCAGCCACCAGTCTCTCCTTGGTCTTTTGAGAGAGATTTGCATTTCTCCACAGGGATGGTCTGAATGATTCTGAAACAGATGGCAGAACTTAGAAAAATCAGTTTTTAAGTGTCCCTTAAATCCCCTTTCCACCCTGCTTGCTGAATAGCAACTCATTGACTAAGTTTAGTGAAGAAAATTAGTATGAGCTCTCCCAGACGTCAACACTCTATCAAGGGGCATGCTCACAAAGCGGCTGTTCAAGACCCTGAGGATCTCTCTGGCCTTAAGGGGTCCATCAAGAGTTTACAAACATGTCTTTTAACACCAAGTCTGCTCACATTCCCTGGGCCTGGAGAGGCAGCTCATCTATATGAACACTACCATGTGTGGGGAGCCCCAGAACCCCCTTTTCCATGTCAGATGCTTTCCATTTGGTCCAGGAAGGATGGGGTGGGGATGAATGATCATCACCCATTTAATCCTCCGTGGCAGAAGCAAAGGGCATGGTTTTATTTCTGGCCTGACTTACTTCAGTCTTAATCTTTTTTGGAAGCAGAGGAAAGATGGCAAACAGTCTGGAACATTGTTTCCTGCAGACTCAGCAGAAGGGCAAAGCGTCCCTTTCCCTTGGAGGCCCAGTGACATACATTTTCCTTCCAGGGAGGACCTGGAGCAAGATGAAGCCTGGCTGGTTTCTGTGTAACTGGCATATTCGCCCCTACCTCACACTGACTACTAAGGTTACACCCTCATTTCCAAAGACCTGATCTCCACCTGCAGGCTTCTGGGAAGACCTAGCTCCTACCTGATCCTCTTGCAGTGAATTCTGAAAGTCTCAAAGGATTTGTTCTGTGCTCCATGAACCAGCTGGTGTATACTTACCACATTACTCTGAACCATTGATTTCTTCTTTTCCAAAGGATTCTAGGAATAGCTTAGCAGTCATCTCTGCCATCCTACAGCCTCTGTGCTCCCCCTTTCAATATTCTATGCAGACCACTAGGAGAAAAAAAGAGAAATAGACTTTCCCCAAAGACAAGCAATAAGTTTTGACTCCAGAAAAGGGCAGCTTAAATGCACATTAGAGTTGGGACACAATCACAGGCATTAACAAAGTAGCTTATGCTCAGGGTTCCCAAAGGAAGGGATGGAGAGAGGGAACAGGGTGGGCGGGTGGGAGGGGTCTTCCTCTTTGTCTCTCAGGACCATCTATCTCCAGCCACTCTTGCTCCCAATGGATGTTTCGTCTCATAGGCAATAATTTTAAACAAGTCAGGCTCACCAGTGATTAGCATGGATGCTAGGTTTGCACCGCATCTGCCTTTCAGCTGCCTCATTCCTGACCACTTTCCTGGAAGCGCTCGGCACATGCAGCAGACACGACACAGACGATGTTCTTGTGGGTGAGGAACTATGGCGAGCAACTCAACACACTCTATTTTCACTTTAGAGGATCACAAATCCACCAACATCAATATAACCACGCAGTTAAGAACACAATCCACGAATACTTGGAAAGAGAGCAGAGTTCATATTATAGCTTTTTGCTTTCTTAATTTTTGCCAAGGACTCACTATGAACAGACGTCCATGGGACCAGGTTAGGATGAGGCTGCTGCATAATATACACATCTCCCTAGACTCCTCGGGGTCTCTCTCTCTCTCTCTCTGCTCCAGGTTTCCCTTTTATAGTGCGTGTGTCTACAAGCCCCACTTGTCTTTTGCTGCCTAAATAGTTTTCATAAGCCTATCCTGTGAAGTTTGATAAAAAGCTACTTTGTTCTGGAACCATCCTCTCCAGAGAAAAATATGCCTCATCCTGCACTGTATCGTGTAGTCCTTTCTTTCATGGCATTCCTCTTATTTATTATTTATTGCTCCTCTTTAGACTATGATGGAGGAAGGTCATTGGTTAATTAAATAAAGAAGCTGCTTGCCCTGATAGATTAAAACATAGGTGGGAGGAGTAAACAGAATGCTGGGAGGAAGAGGAAGTGAGGTCAGACTCACAGCTCTCCTCTCGGGGGCAGACGCCTCAGAGAGACGCCATGCTCCCGGCTCCTGGGCGGATGCAGGGATAGCTCTGCTCTCTGAGGCACACTCGATGAAGCTCCGACCCAGGATGGACGTAGGCTAGAATCTTCCCGGTAAGATTGGTGCTCACTAAGACCGGTGCTCACAGATTATTAGAGATGGGTTGATCGGGATATCAGAATTAGCCAGGAAGGGCTAGAGCTAAAGGGCCAATCAGTGTTTAAATGAAAACAATTTGTGTGTTGTTATTTCGGGGCATAAGCTAGTAGGCGGCCCGGGGTGCTGGGGACGCAGCCCCACCGCTCCTATTACTACAAGACTAAGAGGCCAGTCATCTGACTCTACCCTCCATCCTCTATTTTAGGACAACAGCATTATAAGTATTTGAAATGGTGCAATGGAAGGAAAGTCTACTCATGCACATAATATGGAGCCCAACTTATTTTCATGATACAAAAAATAAAGGATATGAAGTATGTACACAGAACTATTTAATCTGGTTCAGTCGCATGAGGCATGGTTTTGCTTCCTTCTAAGGGAAGGTTTGAAGTACACGTGAGCCAGAGCCCTGGGAGAAGTGGTCTGGCCAGGGTTCAGTCAACCCAGCTCAACGCTCTCATCAGTCTGTGACTTAATGTAATTTCCATTGTTGCTATGCCTGTCTCTACAGATGGGAAATAACAGCCTATTTCCAGCGCCCATAAAACGCAGATGCCTCTCAAACCACAGGTTTGCCCTGGACACTTGTGACAGTCACGCCAGCTGCCTGTGTTGTTACTTTCCACAGATCTACCCACAGACGGGGTGACTTTGTTATTGTAAGAAAAAAAAAAACAGTCTAAGGCAGCAAGCAAAAAGCAAACGCCAGAAGCTTTCCAGTTTAATAATGGAAAATGTGAACCTTTAAGAGTTGGTTAAAATGGAAAGTCGCGGAGTTTGCATCTTTGTACTCACCGGCATCTGCGGCCGTTCAGGCAGCACCTACTGTGTCATCTCACATCTGCCCACAGCTGCATGGAACACATCACAAGCTCCAAAACATGAGATGAATTTCTGTAAAGCGTGTCACTTTAAAAGCATTCAGGAGAAGCAGAAAGCAAAGAAAGAGCCTTCCAAGGTTTTCTAAAAATAAGAACAGAGCCTGACTTCCAGACAACAAAGGCTAGACCAGCACTCACATCCACAGTCTAGGGTCGGAGTGGCAAGACCAAGTCAGGGGAAACAGGCACCAGGAGGCAAGCAGAGATGGATGCTCGTGTCTGGATATTTAAGTGATTAACAGGCCACAGTCTGTGAGACCAGCCTGAAGGTTTGTCTTCGTCCATTTTTTTGTGTTCGTTTTCCCCAAAACTGTGCCATCATTGCCTTCTCCAGGACCCTGACAAAGGGAAGCAAGAGAAAGCCAATTATTTACAATGGGCTGCTACTGTTTGATGACAGCCCTTCACAATTCCGGTTAAACCTTAGTGTAAAGTAAGATGACCTTAAGTGGGCCTTTCCCAAAGGGTAGCAAAGGTTCTTCCTGTGATCGGAGTGAAGGCCCCTATCCTGCTGCCTCGATCGTCCTTCTGCTTCCCACTCAGGGGAAGGCAACGAGGCGCCTTCCTCTTCAGCTCTTCGTGGCTGTGCCAAGATAGCTAACGTAACCTAAGGAAATTAAACTTTTTCTTGGCTCATGGCTACAGCGGTTTTTGTCTTTGTGGATGGTCCCCTCACTTGAGCCTGTGGTGAGGTCGATTATCAACAAGGCGAAGAGCACTTGACAGGGCAAAGCAGCTCACACCACACAGCAGGGGGCAGGGGCTATGTCTCAGGAGTCCCAACAAATGTGCACTTCCAAGAACCCAACTTCTTTCTGCCCATCTCTGCCATCTCGAGGTCCCACTGTCTCTTAATAGTGCCATACCTTCAACATGAGAGTTTTAGGTGGCATTTAAGAGCCAAATAAATACCATTTGAAAACAGAAAACAACAATTATCTAAAAATCAAATCTGCCGCTCTCCTAACTTTGGGCTTTCCAATCTCTAGGACAGTAGAAAATTCATTCCTCTCTCTCTCTCTCTCTTTTTTTTTTTGTACAAACTACCCCTATTTGGAAACTCTGTAGATGTAACCAAATTAGTTGCCTTTTGAGCCAATTAAAACCTTTGCTATAGTTATGAATGTAGTTCACATACATCCACACACATACAGATGCTCAAACATCTTTCCTGTCTCAAACAGTTCAGGAACTCTATTCAATAAACAGCTGAAGGGGTAAAAATTAAGGATTTTTCACTAATAAGATTTGTTTTATAAGTTAAAAATCAATCTATCTGATTTATAACATAGCATTAAATCAATCTATCTGATTTATAACATAACATTATGGCCCTAGCATTGCCTAGGAAGTGAGTCTGTACTATAAGAATACTGAGTTCAGAGTTCCCCCTCTCTATCTTTTGTTCTGGGAGGTTCATGTCTGCGATGCATCACTTGGTCGCTTTGCCCTTGGCTTTCAGTTTCATTTAGTCAGTGGGAGGAGCCAGGAGGGGACAGCAATTCAGACGTTTCTTCTGGCCAGACAGTGGCTCTAGCAGTGGGCATTGGTTGGGAGGTCCCTCTCTTCTCCCACCACCCAGCAGCTCACCTACCCTCTCCTGGTTTGGGACTGGGAAAGGAACTTCACCATTGCTCTCCGGGGCTGGCCCATCTTACTTTTTGCTGATGCTCTAGCGTCTTCTCCCACCCAGGCAAGGGTTTCTTCAAGAAGTTATTTCAGTTAAGCCTTCTGTAGTGTGCATTTTGATTGATCTGGGTTGTGAAAGAGTTGGAGGTTTGTTTTTTTTTTTTTTGGTTTTTTTTGTTGTTATTGTTGTTGCTTTTTGTTTTTTGCCCCAAGTATATTCGGAAACCACTGAGATATTCTAAATTCAAATTTCAAAATTCTCATTCTGGCTGTGGTCTAGCGAATGTCCCGATAAAGAAGGGGAAAAAGAGTAGATGCTGATAGGTCACTGTGGGTGTTTAAATAGTGGTTCGGAGGAGAAATTGTCATGGCTTGACAAGGGTGCTGGGAGAGGTGACGATGGAGGTTTCAAGACTGTGAGATCAATATAACCTGGAATGGATCCAACACAGAGAGAAAGGAATAAAAGAGAGAGCCATTTGGTCACGGACTATCATAAACACAACACTGGGAAGCTATTCTCTATGCCCTCATTTAGTGAGTTTGATTTATGGCATGTTGATGAGGAGTTGTCTTTAACATACCTAAGGAGGCAAATAAATCCAGAAGTCTAATAACTGAGAGAGGAAGTCTAGACTGAAGTTATAAATCTGAACGCCGTCCGTATAAGCTACTAATTAAGCCTGTGAGTTATGACACCTGGGAGTAAGAAACATTCTTAGTGTTCCAGATAGAGATATGGGGGTCTTTAGGGATTTTTAAAATGAAGAAAAATGAATAAGCACAAGGGTAAGCTGTCATTTTGTGTTGTGTTGCTCATATCATATATTAACATATAAATATGAACATCAGAAATACAAAACGAAAAGACTATTTTGTACTAGGTGAATACCATCTTCATTAGCCAGGTTGAATAAAAAATGTTCAATGTCCAATGGAGAATGCATGCTAAGCGAACAACATAACATATGATGATCTCAGAAAAGCATTTTGTTTTTCATCCCGAAATGTATGGGCTTCATGCTGTGTCAAGTTAAGTGACGTTGTCATAGAAACCACAGAGGGTTCCTATCATCTCTTTGTGCTAGTCTATGCTTTAGCAATATGGCCTACATTCTTAGCCATCCCATCTGCATCCTACCCACAAACAGCCCCTTCATGCACTTCTTCCCTCAGGAACTGTAACGATATTTTCTTGAATCCCTAGTCCTGTGTCCTCTATGAGTATTCATCAGATATGACCACAGTGTTGCCTTTTAATTTTTATCCATCCCACGGTTAAAATGGTCAATTTTGAACACATTGAACAAAACATCCTCTTTTGTAAATGCAACCAAACCAATGCAAACGTACGTATGAGTGCAGGAGCCCATGCAGGCCAGAAGAAGGTTCCAGACCCACTGAAGATGGAGTAACAGTCATTTGCAAGCCATTTGAATGGAAAACTCTGGTTCTCTGCAAGAGCGGCACCTATTGCCCATCGGTAAGTGCTGAGCCACCTCGCCAGCCCCTTAGTTCCGCCCTCAAAGTCCTACTTCCAAATACAGCTACTCTGAGAGCCGCAGCTTACAAATTCCAGAAAAACACAAGCTGTCAAAGGTAGAAACAAACCAAATGAAACCAAACAAAAACAACCAAACACACAAACACCTGAGAAGTTGTTTTCAAGCTGGGGGACGAAAGAGAAAGAGGAGAGGAGAAAATCCATCTGGATGACACTAATAACCAGAAGGAGCAGTTGAGAATGGCAGAGGTGCCCATTGACACTGGTGCAGAATGGCGGGGAAACACCCTGGTTGTTCCAGACTTGAGAATGACAGCTCCGGATCTGTGAGTTCAGCCAGCACATTTCATGAGAAGAGGCATTTTCCCATGGCTTATGTAACTGTTTCTCTTCAGGCCAGAAATGCCATGGGAACTATTTCTTAAAGGCTCTGCTTGGCTTAGGCCCAGCAGAAATGCTTAGCACAGCCTCCAGCAGGCCCACCTTGTCATTTTCTCTTGATCACTCGTCATTGGGAAGGGCGGATTTTCAGATTGCATTTGTACAAAAGTCTCTAGGTAATACCCTCTGGATGAAACTCTAATAGGGATTCTGAGCTGACAGTCTGCCAAAGTCTTCCAAAAGAAAAGGGTGTGTGTGTGTGTGTGTGTGTGTGTGTGTGTGTGTGTGTCACAGAGAGAGAGACAGAGAGAAAGAGAGAGAGAGACTCAAGGGAAAAGTCTTCCAACTCAATCATATTTCATATTTATTACAAGAAAAACCTCAAACCAATCATCTCCCTCAGATGCTTCCAAATGAAAGCATGAGAAATATCTGAGCTTAAAATATCCTCAGTGCTCAAATCCTGCTTTAAAAAACTAAATCAGAATGAACTAGGACTAAGATAGGACAAATGGCCAAATCTTCATTTATAAAAATATCACATAATGGTCTCTTTAGTTAGCGTGGAGCCAGCCAGAGCTACAGAACAAAAGGAAAGAAAAGAAAAATCACACAATAACTAAACTGTTTTCTGACTTCACCAATTAAACCAAGGAAGAAGGCAAAATGGTCAAAAGAGAGATGGAAGAAGGGATGGAGGAGTCAGAAGAGTAAAGATGGAGAGTAAAGATGGAGGAGTCAGAAGAGTAAAGATGGAGAGTAAAGATGGAGGGGAAGAAAAGTAAGAAAGGGGGTAAGAAAGAGGGTGGTGAGGATGGAAAGTCACCAGGGGGAAGGAAGTGTGGCTTACAGAGGGAATGGAGGTGTGCAAAATGCTGTGGACGAGCAGGGTCATGTGTGTGTCCTATAGTTCCAATTGCGTTTCTCAGACTTACGGGTCGATCTTGGGGAAGTTTTTCAAGAGTTTTAAGCTTTTGTTTCTTTCTTTGCTATACTTCGATATTTTCTAATGGTGATTTAAATTTTTTTTTATGGTTGTCGCTGTTTGTTTTCATTCTTCTACCATTTTCTGTTTGCATTGAACATTTTTAACTAAGCTAGGGGGCAATAGATGTCCATTGTGGAGCCAGGGTGACGGCAGAGCCCCGAGGCTCACTGTCTTAGCCATCTGCCTGCTCCAAGAGACCTCACTGGCAGGGTCAGCCTGCGGCATCCGAACATCAAACATTGTTACTGTCCCTTAGCAATTCGGAAACCTGGCCTCAGACTCTGTGGCCTTGACAGAGCCCACACGGTGAGCTTGTAGTCTGATGCCTGTGTGGCCCCCATGGCACTCTCGGCATTTCAAGAACCGTGCTCCCTTCAACTGGAGTGAGCCCACACGAACCTGAATTTTACTTTCTAAGAAAAAGCAATCGCAAGTGTTTCATGAAATGTTGCATTCATGTCTGTATTCTAGATATTCCGTGCCCTCGGCCCGGCAAAGCCTGAGTCATCAGGCGTGAGGGCCTTACAGTTCAGACGGCTCAACCCCAATGCCTCAGTGGTAATATCTGACCCTTACCACCGTGTCCCAGACCTACGCTGAACATATCCTGCCTGGAGTGATTTCTGGAAAAGCCCGGAGAACCCTCCCACCCCCGCTTCCATGCTCATGTGCACAGCCTCTGCTCCCTCAGTCTGAAGTCAAAAAGCTACACAGAGGAGCCTGCCTGTGAGTCTGCTAACCCAACCCTCACTGCAGGATCTGAATCGTTTGACCTACTGGCGGGCAACAACCCAGAAATATGAGCTAAATTTAGAATGGCCAAGCAAGCACTGAAGTTCTTTCCCTGGTGTTTGGGTCCAAAGAGCTATTCTGGACACTGTGCCATTAAACAAAGAAATGTAACCAACTAATGAACTAACAAGCATCATTGGCAAAGGGTGCCTGGGTTTAAAAGTAAACTCCCATCTCAGCTCCTCGCAGACGATCAGGCAGCCGTCACTCACTGGCAAGCGACAAGAGCAGGTTTGGTCCATCAACACACATGTCTGGAAGACTTCGGGACTCTACGCCTGGCAGCACTTCCACGCAGACTGTTGGAAATGATCTGCTCTGGCTGCTTTTATTTTGTTGTTTTGTTTTAAAAAAAAACACACCAAATTAAAACCCTGTTCTCCAGCAAATTACCTCTAAGACAAGGTGTTTTCACATGTCAAAAGTGGCCTTGCAAAAATCGACCACAAAACCAAAGTAAAAATTTGATATACTCAAGCAGTCACGCCTGTATCTTTTTTTGTGTGCCCTTCCTCAAGCAAGTCATCAACTTCAAGTATTTGTCCCCTGAAGCCCTGACTTGGAGCAGCCACAAGTGTGGAAGGAGCATCTGCAGGCAAATGGCATTCCAGGTAGAAATCGCCCCCACAGACCATGGCTCTCTGAGATTAAGGCTGTGAACCCCTGAGTTCACCTCAAGGGACTTTGCTTTAGGCTGGGATTGTATTGTCTTATTGCTGTAAATGCCCCATTATACATCCCCAGCTGATCCAAAATTTTGATTAGCAATAATCTCAGGTGGTTAATTTAAAAACTGACAAAACAGTGGGGCTTTTTTCGCTCCCTATCAAATGTAGTTTGGTAGATTGTGTCTTTCAAGATATGGAGTCGGGAGGTAGCAATAACAGGAGGTGTTCTTGAGGGTGAAAATAATGAACGCTGCTTAGAAATGACTCTGAGAAAGAAATGAGGGGAAACACAGCTTTGCTGTCATGCAAGGTTAGAAACACAAGGACCAATAATGGAGACTTGTGTAAACCTGTGCAGCATCATTACGGAAGGAGTCGCATATGTGCATTCATCAAAATGGAAAAGGAAGGTTATCGTATGCTGTTAGCTATGAAATAACACCACAAAGCAATTTATCTACGAGATTAACCACAAGAGTTCCTCTTTAGATTGTTGGATTATTGTACTAGATAATTCTCATTGGATTAGTGGTCATTTCTGAGGGAGTTCCAAGACAGTCAGGGCTACACAGAGAAACCAATCAAATAAATCAACAAATAATTGGCAAAGCCAGTAGAGGACAGCTGTAATACCAGACAGCAGGTTCACTTACGTCATCTAGACTGGAAAGGGAATGGTGTCCTGGGAATACACTGTGAGTTTGAGAAACCCCCCAAGACTTCGCTCTTCAGATGTGTAGCTCCCCCGTCATGGCCCACTTCCCTCTGTCTGAGGATTTCTATTCACTTAACTCTGCTACTGAGAATCACTTCTGTACCGTTTCCGGGACCACATTGCACATTGCATCACACTTTCGTGTTACATTTATCCATCACCCCTTTTACCATGCCAGTTCTGGTGTCTGAACCCAGCTGGTCAGCCTGGGTGGCAAGTACCTTCACCAGCCGCGACAGCTCACCATGTCTAGCCGACCTTTCTAGAAAAAGCCACATTTAATTTTGTCGGTCAATCTTTTTTTTTTTCTAGCTTTTATCTCCCATCCCCTACTCCTTATCTAGTTTGAAAATGTCTTCTCCATATGAAAGATCTTCATGACATTTGTCTTCCTGCAAGCCTTTCCCTGGGGCTATCTCCAGACCGTGGAGCCTAACTACCTTAGTTACGTCTCTGGTCATTGCCCCCACCCGTCTCCCTTGTAGCAGACTGAAGTAAACGTTTCTGAGATGGCTTGTGCACTGCTTATCTTCATCTTCTTTTAGCTTTCTATGATACTTAGTACACAGAAAGGTCTTAATAAATGTTGGTGGACAGAATGAAAAATCCAATCCTGCGAACTCACTGGATGCCTCTGTGTTTTATTAGACAGAAATTAAACGTCCTTGTTTCCGCAACTCAGTGGCTAAGTGGGGGTGATGTTGCTCCCCAGGGACACTTCTCCATACCATCATGCCTGGGACAGTGGGGTCTGCTGCTGTTGCCGAGGGGTAGAATCCAGCAATGACAGCGATTACACCTCAGTGAAGAGAACAGGCCTTGCAACAGTCAACTGCACAGGGTACCAACAGTGCAGGGGGTGAGAAGCCCACGCTCTCCCGGTTTATCTCACAGTCATTCACTGCTCTCTGACTCTCAGACTTGATGCTTTGTGAAGGAGTCTCAGAGGTTAGAGTGGAAACCTGGAAACCTGTCTGGACCCTCCTGTTGATGATGAATAAGACTTGCTCATCTTGCCTTTGGGGGTTAGAGTAAGGGCAAAGTAAACAGACAATGCTTCGGATGTTTTTAGAAACAGATGGAATAAATTAACAACTTCTGCCAAGATATACGCCTAGTGAAAGGTGGGATATCTGGTAGACCACGAATCTCCCTCCTTCAAGAAACACATTCATTTTCCACTCCAAGTCACTAAATCAACACTTATTAAGCACCATAACATAGAATCAAAAATTCCAGTGAGTTTTTGATGAGAAAAATTATAGAATTTTATAACTGGAAAACAAAAAGTTAATTCTTTGTGGACTATAAGCAGCCCAAATCCTTTTTATTAAATTGGAAAATGCTTTCCTTCTTGCTCTAGATGGGCATGAGCCAGAGTTGGAAGAGTATGGCTGCACTGAGCCCAAAATTCATTACCCAAGCTCATGTAATCAGTGCTCAGTGATTGAAGACTTTCCTGAAGTGTTATTTACATTAAGTCTACTACCTCTTTTTGTTTGACTGCCAATATCTCGGCTCTTGAATTCCTGATTCATAGATCACATATGTCAAGATCTGAACTCCAAGAAACCACCCAAAGAAAACATGAGTCCTGTGAAAGTATGGGGTTCCCAGAACTTCAGCATGTAGATCTTAACCAGACCCCAAGAGTGCTGAATGCATAAGCAATTGTTTTAAAGCAAACCAGGTACATTCATTCTTTGGTCCGGTTCCAAAGTATTGATTTGATCTGTCAGGGTATCTAAAATGTGCATGATTATGCTTGAGAGAGCCAAAAGACCAACAGTTCTGTAACCATAGTTCTGGGATTTCATGTCCATACCGAAGAGATTTGTTTCACGTTGCATTTTCCAATTCTCTAAAAAAATATATGGAAAAAGATCTTGCAAACTGGGTCAGTATGAGAATAGGAGATCTTTGGGTACTCTGATAGAAGAGCTGTTCTTGAAAATCTGTCAAGACACAAACAACAAATACACTTAAAACACTACTGGGTCAAAGGGACTTTGTAGCTTTGTCATCTGCTCAATAAGTGTTTACAGCATGACTTTTATGTCAGAGTACTAACAGTGAGGCATGATGGTAAAGCAAGGAAGTCAAGAAAAACTTGCAATCTATCTAGGGATATGCTTAAAAAGATGTCACCTGAGGTATGCCATTAGGCAATGAAAGAGAAGCCTCACGTAAAAAGCAAAGCTGATAATTTCTAGAGATGGAAAAAAAAAACAACAGGAAACTTGAGGGACAGGGGAGAGTTTCTGGGGAGATAATGGACCAGGCCTTGGTCTTGAATGGCAGGAAGGGGCTGGCTGGTTCAAAGGAAGGATAGGAAACACTTTTGAGTAGAGCTGTCCTGTGAGAAAGATAAAGAGGTGGACAGCCATTGTGCATTCAAAACAGGCAGCATGAAGGTCATGTCTGTGTCCCGGACCCACTGGTAACTTCCATGGGGACAAGACACAGCTTTAACCCCACACCGCTTCTTTGTGGAGTGCACATTAGTTAGAAGACAGTTTCAAACGCCAGATCCACAGGACAGACATCTCTGGGGTGAGATACAAACCCTCCAGAACAGTGGTTCGCAACCTTCCTAAAGCTCTGACCCTTAATACAGTTCCGCATGCTGGGGTGGCCCCCAACCATAAGACTGTTTTCATTGCTACTTTATTACTGTAATTTGTTACTGTTGTGAATTGTAATCCAAATATCTGTGCTTTCTTATGGCATTAGATGACCCCTTTGAAAGGGTTATTTGACTTCAAAGGGTCAGGGCCCACAGGTTGAGAACCACTACTCTAGGAGCAGTGTATGATCATATGTTTGGGTATAGACCAAACTAACAGATTTTTAAAATAACAATGACTTCTAATTTTGCAATCTATGACTTGCACAATTATTACATACATTATGTATTACTGTAGACAAAAGCTTTCACAACTAAAACATATGTATGTGTTTTATGAATGACTGTTCCAATCTGTCCACTAACCACAGCACAATATTTAAAAAAAGATGACTACATCTCTATTGTAATGTTGTGTGTGATACACTGTAAGTGTAAATTTGAACACCTGGGTTTAGAGAGTATTCACCTATTACCTATTGCTCTTCGTGAGCAAGAGAAGAGGTAAGAGAAAGGCTGCAGGGGTCAGAGCATGGCAGACTTGAAGTCGCACAAAAAGATTGTGAGCAGTTTAGCCTCATAAGAGCAGGGACTGAAGTAGGCATCCTTCCAGGCAAGGCAAGGAAGGAGCGATCAGCAGCAGCAGAAGAGAAACATCTCATTCAAACCACTGCAGGAATTTCAGCTGGGAAGGATCAATGTGTACAAAGACCAAGATTGTCTGCTCTTTACAAGTTTGCTGATTCTAAACCAGGTATAAAGGTCTTACCCTTTGCAGTAAGTTAAACATCAATGGTTCATAACCTTTCGTAGCTTAGATCCACAAATTGTAATCTTTTCTGCTCGTGAAAGAAAACTTCCATTAAGAAACCATGTACAGCAGAAATCCTCCAGCCTGTTTCTTTCAATTTAGACACAGAGGGCACTGCCAAGGTTAAACCAACCTGTAGTCTACAAAAGTCTCCTTTGTTTTCCAGAGCAAAGACTATAGACTCATTCTTGCTCAGTCATCATAATATGACTTTGCTGTTCTCCAATGGGATGTCAAGTCCCTCATTTGCCTAGTTTATCCTTAACACACTTAAGAATAAAAGCAGTTTGA
>NC_022024.1:1140739-1151060 GCF_000317375.1 Microtus ochrogaster
GAGAGAGAGAGAGAGAGAATCAAAGGGGCTTACGGCTGCTAATGTCTGAAACGCATGCTAAACATTATAGGGTAACTTCTGAAGTCAGAATCTACAGGCCTCATAACCACAATTCACATACAAACTACCACCAACACACACAATGCTTTATCTCTGCCTTACAGTGAAATTCTGTTGCCTGCAAGTGAGAAAATGAAATTCCCCTTCTGAGAGTGTGAGCTAATTAGAGCAGTCCCAGTGAGAAAAAGATCAAAAGAAAAAAGAAAGAAAGAAAAAAGACTCCAAATAATCCTGTAGTGGTTCCTTGAGGTTTCAGTCTTTTACGAAAAGAAAATCCCCCCTGAGGATAAAGAGATGTTCACAAACCCTTGTTCAGCAACCTGACAGGTAAAAGCATTCTCCTGAGCACACTTAGAGCTCTGAAGAGACCCTTCTCCATCAATCCACCATGGAGCATCCTTTTGTGTCCTTGGTGGTTCCTGTAAAAACACAAGTGCTTCCCCTGGGTCAATTCCATTTCTCAATGTCAAACTGGCATAATTCAGCAAAGTGCCACTGAGAAAAATGCAAAAGTCAAGTTCAGAGATGGATTAGAGGCACTTTACACCAGTCGTGTGAAATGGGAGCTATGAAACTAGAGAAATTATAACCGTGGATATTTCATTAAACCAACTGAACCACCGCCTTTCAAGGTTAGCTAATTAGAATTCTCTAGACAGAGCAGCTATGCTCTTAATTTAAAAATGGGGAACAATATGCAAATCTGTAACTGCCTCTTATATTGTCCCCAGTGATGAGATTTAGGCAAACCATTGAATCTATTCCTCGATTTGAATATTATCTTTACCTCCTTTATCCCTACCTGAAATTGTTTGAATGTCTTTTCGGCAATGGCATAGGAATCCATTGTTGTTTCTCTGAGATAGCTGGGCCACTCTAATGACCTAGTGGGGAACTAAAAGTTATACTTAGTGAAAAGTGTCTTCATCTGGAACACTTGACGGCTGTATTAGTCCACACAGAACACAACAGAGTGCAGCTCTCTCCCGAGGAGGGCTCTCTAACTTCTTTATTTTCTTTCTTACTTCAGAGGAGTTTCTTATATTGTAAAGTGAAATTTTAGATTTGGGGCTACTATTGCATAAGCTCATTTACAATTACGGTCTACTTGAGAAGATTCACAATTCACGTGGGTAAATGGGTAGATGAATGCATCAATGGGGACAAAAATACACTTGAAAAGCCCTATGAGAAGCAAGATAGTTTAAATAGTTACTAGTGCTCCTCCATTGCTGGTGGGAGTGCACACTTGTACAGCCACTTTGGAAATCAGTAGGGTGATTTCTCAGAAAATTAGGAAACAATCTACCTCAAGGCCCAGAAGTGCTGCTGTCGGGTATATATAAGACACTCAATCATACCACAGGACATGTGCTCAACTATGTTCATAGCAGCATTATTTGTGATAGCCAGAACCTGGAAACAACCTAGACACCCCTCAATCGAAGAATGGGTAGAGAATATGTGGTACATTTACACAATGGAGTACTACACGGTAGTAAAAATAATGGCATCTTGAAATCTTCAGGCAAATGGATGGATCTAAAAACAAAACATATTGAGTGAGGTAACCCAGACCCCCAAAGACAAATATAATATGCATTCACTCATAAGTGACGTTTAGACATAAAACAAAGAAAAACAAGCCTACAGTCCACAACCCCAGAGAACTTAGACAACAAAGAGGACCTTAAGAGAGACATAAATGGATAACCATGGAAGGTGAAAGAGACAAGATCTCCTGAGTAAATTGAGAGCATGGGGGTCATGGGAGATGGTAGAAGAGGAGGTTGAAGAAGAGAGGGGAGCAGAGAAAAATGTATAGCTCAATAAAAACAATAAAAAATTGGAGGACTTTTCTAAAAATATAGTTACCAGTAAGTTAGTGTCCATTATTCATTGATATTCTGACTATTAATAAGGTACAGTCCAAGTCTTTACTTTCTTTCAAATAAAATTCAATTTCTATTTTAAAGGAGAACTACTTGGAAATTAGAGCGGCCTAAATTTTGCCGAAACTCTACTCAAGCACCATGATATGTGTACTTTTATTATACCTAGAACACATACGTGTCTTTATAGTTATATCTCTAGGGAAGAAAATGTGTAATACCCTCTCAGCTATGAAATTTAGAAAATCTCTATGCACTTATTAATAGTGCATGTGTTTTGTCCATGGAATCCAGGAGGTGGAGATATTTTCAGACATCATGTAGTCTAAAGTCACACCCAACATAAGAGTTCCCAGTGAAACACCCTGCACAGATGGTTGTCCTGCCTGCTCCACTACCCAGGACCAGGAAATAGCTCAAAAAGCACCTCATTCATGGAAAAGCAGCCTCAAGAGTTTTAAAACTCTCTTTCCAGTATGATGTATGCCTCTGTAAAGTTACTAGCCCTCTATCAGACTTCTTGATCTGTGGAGCTGTTTTTTTTTTTTTAAAAGGACTGCTCTATATCTAGTGATTTATTTCTTTTCCTTCCCCCTCCATTTTCTGCTTGTCTGTTAAACATAGACTTGCCTCAAACTCAATCATCCTGCCCCTAGCTCCCTGACTTCCTTTCAGGTCTTCACCACCTTGTCAAGACAAAGAGAGATCAAAGGAGACTCTAGCTATCAGGTCAATGATAGAAGAACACTCGGAAGGCTTGGAAGCTCAGTAAACTAAACTGAATAAGAAGTGATATAGGAGAACTGACCTGGTAGGAACATAGGCAACAATTCACTTGGATTTCCACCCAGACTTCATACACAAGGCTGTACCTACTTCAAAATAATTAGTAGGAAACTACGTAGGAGTCAGTAGTGTGGCATAGCTGAAAATGCCTGAACAATCCTGGCTTGGTAATAATAGAAATCTAGTTGATTACCAGTATCTTATGAGATTTTTACTTTTTAACAAAAATAAGTCATGGTCAAAACACATCTTGGATATTACCTTGGAGGTCTTTGGACAGACTGACTGCGCTCTGAAAATGGTTAGAGCAACAAAGAGCACCCTGTAAGACGTGGGAATAAAATCATGGTCAAAGAAGAGTACACACGATGCTATGGAGGAAACACGGTCTCGGACTCCCAGAAAGGACTGTGTGTAGTGTAGAGGATCAAGCCTGGGACCCCTGTTTTGCCAAGAAAAATCCTTGGCATGGAGCCAAACCCTCGACCTGAGAAAAGACATTCCAACACAGAGACTTTTGTGGCTGCCCCATTGAGCATGTGGAGATTCAAGGACGGGGTGCTCAGGCACTGTCAGGTACCCTCTGCTGGAAATGTGGCTCAAGAAAAGAAAGGACTGAAAGCTGAATCAAATGCTTGTGGAATGTCTGCTGGTAGCAGGCTCCTGGGCTTCCATCAGTCAGGAAATGTGTGCTATGCTAGAGCCATGGGTTTCCCATATAATTGAAAGGGGGTCAGACTAAAGAGATTTTAGTTTAGCTCTGACATTCTGAGGATCTGTGGATCTTATTGCTTTAATGTCCTCTCTCTGTAATATTGTTAAGAGCTGGAAGTATGTGACAAATATAACTTTATAAAGCCAGTTGGGAGAGAAGGCTTTGTAGAACACTTCATTCATGAGTCAACATTTATTGAATACCTACTGTTCTTTGAGTACACAAGTGCCCCTTGAGGAATAGCCTATCTCAAGGGGTTACAACCTGGCATTACAACATTTAAAGTACTTGGGCCAATTCAGAGTCATATATCCAATAAATAAGATGTCTTATTTATCTATCTAGTTTATCTTCCAGTTCAGGACATTTCTGAAAGTGAAAGGATGCTATTAATAACTGTGCCAGAGCAATGTATGTAGAAGGGGGGGGGCTACCTAGACAATGAGGACAACCAGTTACCCTATTAATAAGTCTCCACGGCAGGGAAGCTTAGTCTTTCTGAAAATAATAAACTCTCTTAAAAGCTGAATGCGCAATCTCAGCCCCCAGGGCTTTGTCAGGCTGGCTTTTCTTTTTCCATTTTTATAGAAAGTACAGCTTCCCACCTTCCCGACTCCAAAGATGCATTCTCTATCCCTCCTTGCCAAGACGTGGGTACCTTGTTCTTTGTTCATGGGACATTTTTATAATTAGCAACTTTAGTGTTGCTTGCCATATAGGAATTCAGAGCTACCAGCAAGGCTAATAGTGGCCTATTAGCAAGAATGAAAACAACTCCCCCACATAATTTGATGAACCAGGGATAAATGCTTGGCTTTATTGTCGGTTTGTCTGGTGCTCAATTGGGTATCATGATCTGATGACTGAACCTTTACATTTCATGAGACACATTAATGGTCTCCCCAATTTTTCTTCAATCTTACTTCAGCTACCTTCAATAAGATTCATGGTCATCCAATTCAAATTGCCCTGAGGAAACCAAGATGAAAAAAAAATGTTTTAACTATAAAAAGATGGCTCCCTCAAAACTTCCTCCATCCTATTTCTACATTGACCCTGATCTAGTATTTAGGAGAATGGGCTGTTTAAACAACTCTGACATCAGTTTGCTTGTGTTCCCTGTCACCCCAACCTCAAACATCTGTTTGATAACTGTGTGTGATAAGAATCTTGCTTCTGAGACCAGCCTCATTGAGTCACTACCCTGAGTCGTGGTACATCTTTCTTGATCTTTGTCAGTCTCTGTCTTGGTACCTTATCACCTGTCACAGGTCTTTCTAAGGCCATAGTCCCTCACTTGATTTATATCCATTCTCTTCCTAGGACTAGGCTAGCCAGCTAGGGGTGCTACCTGCAGCTGATGTTAAGGAGACCTGCTTAAAAGACTGCTTTGGTCTCCTTTATCACACACATGTTTTCTTTGTTGGATTTGGTTTTTCTTTTGACCTTTTCAACATTAGTTTCTTCCTATTTTTGTCTTACTTTTCTAAACATTTTTCCATAAGTTTTGTTACCAGCTCCACCTTTGTTAACTTCAAAAATGTTAGTAACCTTGAAGGGTCAACTAAATGTCTTTTCTCTAAATATTCTTCCTAAACAATTTAGTTCAATTTCATGACACCAGCCAGTACCACCAGACTAAGAATTAATTTTTTGAGCTCCTAATGTATAACTCCAATTTTCTATTGGACACCTTTCACTGAAGAACCTTTAAGTAACTCAAACTCTATATGCCCCAAAGTCAATTTATCTTTCCCCCAAATCAGTTGGATTTCGGGCATTTTCATTTTCCTCAAATAGCACTATCCATACCAACTGAAAATTCTTGAAGCTGTACTTACCCACTGATGTCTTAATTCAGGTCCTTTTCTTTTCTTACTTTAACAATTTCAGTTACTTTATTTCATCTTTTCCTTCCTTCTTTGGATAGCTGTCTTCTGTGATTCTATCTTCAAACTTCTTAAATGTGCTCAAGTACAAAACTCTCCAATAACTACAAGCTGCAAAGCAACACTCAAGTCCCTCAGTAAGGTATGTGAAGAGGTTCTTATTCTATCTTGGGTACACTCCTTAAACTTGTCCCAACACTTCACTTGTCACCTATGGAAGAATGGACACTCCAATATTTTGCACTTTTTAAATGAGCCATACCCTATCATCCTTTGATACAAGTTGGTAAATATCATGCAACCTCTTCCTGGTACTTCTAGGTAGTACTGTGTTATTAGGAATGCAGATGCCAAGTCACAAGAATCTCTGTTTATGTGAAAAAGCTGCAAGTGACAATTCCAAATGAGCCCAGCCAGTGTTGAGCTAATGTTTTTGTTTCCACATAACTCTTACCAGTTATCCAATTTTGTTGCCCGTTTTAATCCATCTGATCCCCAGACATCAAATTGTATCATCTTAGCTGGCATTCTCAACTCCTGGCCCAAAGAACCAAGGCACATAATGGAATGATCATTGCTTTATAACACCAGGCTTAGAGACATTTGGCTACACAGCAACTGAAGTACTGCAGTGTGATAGTATTCATTATCTGTAATGTTAAACTCCGGAATGCTTCTCTGTATCTGCCATAGTTTGTCCCCAACTATAGTCTTTCTCTCTCTCTCTTTCTTTCTTTCTTTATTTCTTTCTTTCTTTCTTTCTTTCTTTCTTTCTTTCTTTCTTCCTTTCTTTCTTTCTCACAGAAGCACAGTCTGACAATGTATCCCAGGCTGGCCTTCAGCTCACTGTATAGCTTAGATGGCTCTTGAGCTCCCAATCCTCCTGTCTCAGCTCTGTCCCCAGTCACTCAGTGATGGGATGATTGGTGTCTTGGGATTTCCATTGATGCAATGAAAGACCATGACCAAAATGGAAGCTGGGGAGGAATGGGTTTATTTGACTTATACTTCAAGCACTGTTCATCACTGACAAATGTCAGGGAAGTGAAGCAGAACAAGGGAGATGGGAAGATCGCAAATAAAATAATCCCACACTAGCTCTGAATAGGGTATACTAGGGTTTTCCTTATTAAGGGGAAAATCACAGATCTCAATGAGGAAACAACAGGATCAGGTGTTGTGAGCAGGAAGCAAGAGGCCGAGCAGGTGGGACCACGACTTTTTGGTCCCAAAGCAACACCCTACCTGGTCCAGCCTCTCAAAGGCCATTGACTGAAAGAGGTTCCCCATAATCTCCCCCTTCTGTCTAAATAAGAGAGTTTTAAACCCAATACAAAACTATACACAATAGGAATAGATATTAAGTACAAAAATTATAATTACAACCAATATAAACAATATTAAGCAAGGAACATATGTTAAATGGTTTAATAATTATTTTATCCCAGAAGTATAAGTCTTGCATTAAAACTGGCTTGGTTAAATAATAAGAGGAAAGTAACTACAACTATCTAATCTTTAACCCATTGAAGGCCTGAGAAACAAGATAATATTACTTGAATAGGCAGGAAGAACAATCAAGCAGCTTCCAAAATATTCTGATATAAAGTCTTAGTCTTTAAGTTATACTGGTATTAAGTATTATAGATCAATAGTCCCCCCTGTTTGTCATACTTACAGTTAGACTAATCAGGTTTTTTAGATACATGGAGATTGTATTTTGCATAGATAGGTAATCTTTAACCACTTCAAAGAACTATATATGGCATTAGGGTTCTGTTGACATGAGACATAATTGCTCCTGGCAGTACCAATTTATTCCCAAGAAAATGTTGAACACCAAAGACACTCCACTTGGAGCGTATTTTCTTCTTGGCAAAACTCACCTTTGGACAAGAAACTGCCCATGCCTTGACCACTGACAAAATGCATGGTGTCAGACTAGACAAGCAGGATACACAAAAACAAAAAGACTGCCAAACCTTGCCAAGACAGAGTAATATGGTTTTTAAATTTTATCCTGCCTCTAAAAATTATCTGTCAGTTACTTTGCCTTAGGCAAAGTTGGTTGCTTCAACATTGCAAATGAGACTTTGGGTGATTGCCCAGGTAGCAATCTCCCAGGTAGTTGTCTCTGTCATCTACTGCATATTTTGGAAGCTGCATCAAATGAGGACAATGACCTGAAAAAGTAAACAGTGTATAAGTATCTTGATCATAGGTAGAAATGGATAATGCAATATGATAAATATATCCTAAAATTGTATCAATACACAAAATGTCTTAAACAGAGGTAGAAACATGCATGCATACAATTTGACAAAATAACTTTACATAGGTGTAAAATATTATAAACAGAAATAGGAGCATATTCAATATAACAATATAACTTGAATTTGTATCCATATATAAGAATCTATATTAATGTAAATTGTCTATAATAATAGCTCACAAGTATTTACTCTATTACTTATTATTATTATAATATTAGCATGAGTAAGCCCACATGATTGTACTTCTTTTCTTTTTTCTTTTTCTTTTTTATGAGATCCCTGAGCCATTTGTTGAATATGCTTTCTTTGTTCAATTTTATATTTTTAGCTTCTTTGTCAAAAATCAGGTGTTCATAGGTATGTGGATTGATATCTAGGTCTTTGATTTGATTCCATTGGTCCTCCTGTCTGTTTTTATGCCAAATACCAGGCTGTTTTCATTGTTGTAGCTCTACAGTAGAGTTTAAAGTCTGGGATTATAATTGCTCCAGAAGTTCTTTGATTGTACAGGATTGTTTTTTTGTCTATCCTGGGTTTTTTTGTTTGAACAAAGAAAGCATATTCAACAGATGGTGCTGGTATAACTAGATAACTAGAAGAATGAAAATAGATCCATATTTATCACCATGCACAAAACTCAAGTCCAAATGGACCAAAGTCCTCACGTTGAACCTCATAGAAGAGAAAGTGGGAAATACACTTGAACACATTAGCACAGGAGACCACTTCCTAAATATAACTCCAGTAGCACAGACACTGAGAGAAACAAATAATAAATGGGACCTCCTGAAACTGAAAAGCTCTGTAAAGCAAAAGACAAGGTCAATAAGACAAAAAGGCAGCCTGCAGATTGGGAAAAGATCTTCATCAACCCCACATCAAACAGAAGACTGATCTTCAAAACACACAAAGAACTCAAGAAACTTGACATAAAGAAAACAAATAATTCAATATAATTGGAGTACAGACCTAAACTGAAGACCCTCAACAGATGAATCTCAAAGGGCTGAATGATACTTAAGGAAATGCTCAACATCCTTAGCCATCAGAGAAATGCAAATCAAAACAACTCTAAGAGTCCATCTTATACCTGTCAGAATGGCCAAGATCAAAAACACTGATGACAACTTATGCTGGAGAGGATACAGGGCAAGGGGGATGCTCCTTCATTGCTGGTGGGAAAGCAAACTTGTACAGCCACTTTAGAAATCAGTATGTTGATTTCTCAGATAATTAGGAAACAATCTACCTCAAGACCCAGCAATACTGTTATTGAATATAGACCAAAAAGACGCTCAATCTTACCACAAGGACAACTTTATTCATAGAAACATTATTTGTCATGACCAGAACTGGAAACAACCTAGATGCTCCTCAACTGAAGAACTGGCAGAGAAAATGTGGAACACTTACATTATGGAGTACTACACAGTGGCAAAAAATAACATCTTGAAATCTGCAGGAAAATGGATGGATCTAGAAAACACCATATTGAGTGAGGTAACCCAGACACAGAATAACAAATATAATATATATTCATGCATAAGTGGCTTTTGGACATAAAACAAAGAAAAAACAGTCTACAGATCATAACCCCAGAGAACCTAAACAATAACGAGGACCCTAAGAAAGACATACATGGATCTCCATGGGAAGATGAAGGAGACAAGATCTCCTAAGTAAATTGAGAGTGTGGGGGTCATGGGAGATGGTAAAAGGGAAGAGGTGAGGAAGGAAAGGGAGTGGATGAAAATATATAGCTCAATAAAAACAATTTTAAAAGAACTAAAAAAAAAATCCCAAAAGGTTGTGCAGTTTCTTTTTGTAGCAAGGACATCACCAGTCTTGAGATAAAGAAGGAAATAAATAATCAGACACTCACTTGTCCATAGAACTTCTAGTAGCATGAGTGAGCCAAATGACTGGAGAAAAAAGTAAAGGAATCAACCAAATTCTACAAGATGATGATTCTTGTCATGAAGATACAGACAGAAAAACATCATAGAGAGTCAAAGGATGGAACCCATGACTATTTTTCGCAATGGTCTGAGAAGGCATCTCTGGGAAGACAAAAATTGAGGTGACCCTGATGGAGAGGCAAATGGCCACCTCATGAACAACCAGAAGCAGAAGTTCCAGGGATAGGACTGGAAAGAGTAAAGGCTCCAAAGGCAGAACCACCATTACAGGCTCAAGCCTGGAGAAGGAGAGAGATAAAGCAAAGACTTCAAAAATACCTCAAAAAAATTCAAGAAAAGTAACAGTAGAAACAAACAAGTCCATAGTCACTGTTGGAGATCTTATCAAGAGATTTCTGTTGTGGGAGCTGCGGACCTGCTTTTTGTCCTGCCCGGCTCCCGCATGGCTAGCTTTAAACCTGAAATAACAACATACAAACTGTATTCATTTAAACACTGCTTGGCCTATTAGCTCTAGCCTCTTACGGGCTAATTCCCATATTTTGCCTAACCCATTTTTAGTAATCTGTGTACCATCAGTCTTACCAGGAAAGATTGAGCATGTCTGACCTGGCAGCTTGTTTCATTGTGTCTGCCCGGGAGAGGGGAACATGGCCTCTGAGCTCACTTCCTCTTCCTCCCAGCATTCTGTTCTGTTTACTACTCCCACCTATGTTTTAACCTATGAGGGCCAAGCAGTTTCTTTATTATAATTAACCAATGACCTTCCTCCATCATTTTCCCTTTT
>NC_022024.1:1151628-1166821 GCF_000317375.1 Microtus ochrogaster
TTCAATGCCCATTTTCCTCTCGAAGTAGATTGGTACTGCCAGGAGCAGACGTGTCTCATTGTCATGAAAAGCCCTAAGTTATTAAAACATTAAATGCCGTATTCTATAATCTTTGAAAAATATGAAATATCTAAAATATATCTATGTACATCTAGAAAATCTTAACTAACATGATTACAAACTTGACTATTATGATTATCTATTAACAACCTGTATACATTACATTTTTAAATGTACTACACAATCGCAATACCTTAATCAATATCAGAAATACATATACATGTAATAAAATTGACCTTAAATTAATATCAGTAAACCAAGATTCATATCAATGCAAATTATTCACATCTATATCATCTCCCCCTTTAAATGTAAAAGAACATTTATAAACAATATTTGGGAATATGGGCTCAGTTTTTTTCTCTCCAAACTGCTTCCTGCTGAATGGGGGCGTCATTAATTAGGGCTTTCATGATATAATGAGATATAAGATGCTAGTTTCATCTTAGTTGGCGGTTGAGTGAAGCAATTTTCTGAAGGTGTTCACAGCAACCCTTCAGGAGGGCATGGTCCATCATACCATATTGGAATAGAGGCAATCTCACCCTCTGTGAAAACAAAATAAGAAACTCCTTTCCAAAGCATCATGTCCTTAGATCCAAATTTCAAAGTCAAAGCATTTTCAAAATATCTATGTTGGATTAGTTCAGCAGCATTTATAAACAAATATCTTTTAGCAGCTGTTGCTCCTTCCTCAGCATTCAAACAATTCAAAGAGAGCATAATAGCATACAGTATCAAGATTCTCTGTGTATTTTCCATCTTTGTGCAGCTTTGTTCTAACCTCTATTTCATTTATTTTTGCTTTTAACTTTTTGCTTTTTGAGACAGGTTCTCTGTATATCTTTGACCTGGAATAATTCTGTGGACCAGGCTGTCTTTGAACTCTCAGAGATCCGCCTGATTCTGCCTCCCAGGCATTGGGATTAAAGGCACGATCTGCCACACCTTGAGGTCACAGAGGTCAATCTCCCTCTGCCTTCCAAGTGTTGGGGTTAAAGGTGTATACTACCACACCCAACTACTCTCTTTCTTCCTTATTTTTTTTTTTACTTTAAGAACTTTAACTTTTAGCCTGCATATATTTTTAACACACAGTAAACCATTTGGAAATTTTCTTTGTCTTTGAATCTCTCTTTACTGTATATCTCTCTTTTTTTCTGACCACATGAGCCTTTAAATTATGGAGCAATATGGGTAGGATTAAAGCCGTGGCTTTGGCAGCTAGATCCAGCCCATTCCTTAGCTTTCCAGCCTCATGGCGGATGTACCAGTTGTAGCCATGTTTATGCCACAAGTCTATGGCGTTTCAAGGTTCCTGCCAGCAAGTAAGCTTCAGCAGCATGTGCTTGCAAACCACACGAACCGCCTGCGTGAAAGAGTCAGAGTTTGCCCTGGCAGGACAGACCAGAAAGCTGGCATTTTCCAACGGCACAGCTTTTTTCCTGCTATGGCTGAAAACCGAAAAGCATGTGTTCAGCTTTTCATCAACACCATTAAGTATTTCGTGGCAGGACCTCTTAAAAGAGCTGCAGGGTTTTGCAGCTAAAGCTGAGTCAGGAAGCCTCTCTTAGATGAGAGCGCTTGCTTGCCTCTAGGAAGCAGAGCAGACCCAAGAAATTGCTGCTACCAAGAAAACATGCTTTACTCTTTCCCAAGCTTTCTCAGGCTTTCAGTGTATTCAGTTGTCCACACGTCTGGGTGCCATTCTGTCATAGGAGCTGCGGGCCTGCTTTTCATCCCACCCTGGCTCCCGCATGGCTAGCTTTATCCGAAATAATTACACACAAACTGTATTCTTTTAAACACTGCTTGGCCCATTATATCTAGCCTCTTCTTGGCTAACTCTCGCACCTGGACTAGCCCATTTCTAATAATGTGTTGTAGCACCCAAGGTGCGCTTACCGGGAAGATTCTAGCCTACATCCATCCTGGGTCCTAGCTCATTGCGTCTGCCCTGGGGATCAGCGGCAGCGGCATCTGAGCTCACTTCCTCTTCCTCCCAGCATTCTGTTCTGTTTACTCCTCCCACCTATGTTTTAACCTATGAGGCCAAGCAGTTTCTTTATTACTTAACCAATGACCTTCCTCCATCAGATTTCTATAAAACTAACTTAGTGCTTTAAAACAGTAAAGCACATATGCTGTTTCTGCAGGGATAGTTGGAAGCAGCTGGTTGTATGGTTCTAGCACAGGGCCCTCAGTACACTGCCTTCCGCATACCAAGGAGGAGCTGTTGCCATTGCTAGCAGAGGTCCACCTCACTATATGAGGGTCCATGTTCTTGCACCCTCAGTTCTTTACTGGCTGTAAGCAAGAACTTACCTCCATTCTTGTCAGAGTGTTGTTTGAGTGTCTGTAGACTATGATCACTGGTCCCCCAGATTGACAAATCTAGAAGAGAAAGACAACTAAAATGGGTTTTTATAGAGTCTTGGAAACTATGTATTGGAAACTTTTGACAGATTCTTTCCATTAAAAGCAAGTCACTAAGCCCAGCTCACACTCAAAGGGAATAAAGGAAATGTAGCAAAGAACTTGTAGCCATGACTTAAAACCATCACAGCCATCAGAGTCTCTAAAGATACCCAAGCAATGATCCAAAGACTGCAGTAGGAAGGGTTAGCTTGCAATGAAGCGTATGAGGCCTGGACTGCAGACACAAATTTAAAGTCACCAACATACATAGTGTTAGTTGTTAGAGAACTCAATGAAACTATTAGATTATTTTTTAAGTAGACAGTCCAGCCCTGAGCTCTAGGGTGCTCATTATCTAAGAAAAGCCTGGTGAAAGAGAACAGGCCAGCAAAGAGGAAAAGGCAATTATCATTGTTTGAATGTGATTGACCCCAATAAGCCCATAGGGAATAGCACTATTAGGAGGTGTGGCCTTGTTGGAGTGGGTGTGGCCTTATTGTAGTGAGTATAACCTGACTGGAGTAGGTGTGACCTGGCTGGAGGAAGTCTGTCACTGTTGGGGCAGGCTTCTAGGTATCATATGCTCAAGCTACACCCAGTGACATCCTGTTGTCTACAGATCAAGATGTAAGGCTCTCAACTACCTCTCTAGCATCATGTCTGCCTGCATGCCACCCATCCTGATGACAATGGACTAAGCCTCTGACACTGTGAGTCATCCCCAGTTAAATGTTTTCCTTTGTAAGAGTTTCTGTGATCACTCTATAGCAGTAGAAACCCTAACTAAGACAGGAACCATGGCCATCAACATGGACTAAACCAGGCCACAAAAAAAAAAAAATGGCATCATTGAAACAGAGAAAAAAGCACTTTGATCATAATGATTATATCATAACAGCAGTGACAGACAGCACATCCTGAGCATTTTCTATTGCTCAATGCATTGATCTAAGTCCTTCACACATATTAGCCTTTCATCCTGATAAATGAAGGTCAAGAATTTGATTCACTATTTATAGTTGGAGAAATTCAGGGAAAGTCATGCAGAAAGTCACTGGAAGCTAAAGGAATAGGGTAGCTACTGACTAACCTGAGCTCCTATGTAATTCAACTCTTCAGTCTAGGTCACATAGCCAACTAAGTAGTTTAGAACCCATTTTTCCACCAATTACCAGCTGGAGACCAAGTACAATCCTAGGTACTGAAGGCTTTTGTGGTGACTGAAATATCAAAAAATAAAATCCCCACCCTGTGGAGTATACCTTCTAGTAAGAGAGATGAATAATAAGATGAATACAGATAATATATTCAATGAATAAAGTGGTAAATTGGTAAAATGATAAAGCAGAGAGATCAGGAAGTGTGTGATGGTCTGGGGTAATTTTAGAGAGGCCATTTAGAGAAAAGAAATAGAAGGACACTCTGTAAAACTTTTAAGTGAGAGATATGCCATGGGGTGAGGAGAGGGCTCTCCAGGAAGAGACAATGTCAATTTAAAAGACCCCGGACAAGAATGTGGATTGGGAAAGAATAACAAGCAGGCCAAAAATTAGTCAGAGAGAAGCCAGAAAAGAGTGTGGAGAAAGGATAGAGAGAGGCAGAGTAGAGCAGACAGGGTCTGTTTGGCAAGCACAGGGCAAACCTTGACTTCTATCCTGAGTCCAACAGAGAAACACTAGGAAGTTTTTGATCGAGGAAAGCACATGTTCTGACTTAGGTGTTGAGTTGCTCATTTGGCTGTTGTCATAACTGCAGACTAGAGAGAGGCCAGAACAGTAGCTGGACCTTCTAGGAAGCTACTACAATAATCTAGGCAATAGTTGTCAGAGACTTGGCATGCTGTTAACAGTGAGCTGACAAGAGAGACTAGATCCTGGAAGTCTCCTGAAGCTCAAGCCAATGGAATGTGCTGGTGAGTTGGATGCAGGCTCTGAGCTAAAAGGAAGTCAAGCTTGACCAAGGGCTTTAGACACTGGGAACGATCAGCACACATCCATAAAACTCACAGTCTTGAGACCAGATGAGTCGCCTAATAAAGTGAGTTAAAGTTAATGTGTTTAGCTCAGCATGTCACCAGTTTTTAAGGCTGGGGTGACAAGTAAGAATCAGAAAGGGGATCTGACAAGTGACAACCAGGGGGACATTCGGGAAAGCAGACAAAGGGTGATGTCTTGGATGCCAGGTGAAGCAAGGACTTCAAGGAGAGTGTGACCAAATTCTCAAGGGAAATGAGGCAGGAGAGTCATTCCAATTGAACTCCTTAGGGGCCGTTCTTTGACCTTGATAAGAATACTTTCTTGGCTGGGTAATGGAAATGCCAGACCAGAAGATTCAAGAGTGAATGAAGAATATAATTAGATACATCAAGAATAGATATTGCTTCCAAAAAACTTAACATAGAAAGGAGAGAAGAAAAGGCAAGGGGTGGAAGGGGATGGAAGGTACAGAGAGATCAAGGTTCTTTTTGTTGTTGCTATAATAATGGGTATTGTAGTTTTGTTTTTTGAGACAGAATCTAATGTAGCCCAGACTGGTCTCCAACTCTCTGTAGCACTGATGCCAGCATTGACTCCTTCCTGGCCCTTCAGTCTCCACCTCCCTGAAGTTATAGATGTGTACCATCTTTTTTGTCATTTTTAACAGAGGTGATAACACTTGTAGGCTGCTGGAAGTGATCTAGTAAGGTGGAAAGTGTAGGTGGTGAGTGGTGAATGAACTGAATAGCAGGGCAATGTCAATGATCTAGAGAAAACCTGGAAAGTTTGACCTCACTCAGGACTGTAGACACATGAGTGAACAGGACAGAACATTGTACTTAGATTTTGGTAAAGCGTCCATTCATCCTTGTACCTGTGGATGTCCCTATAGGTTGTTTCAGTCTTCTGAAAGTAGAACATCCATGAGATTAAGACCAGAAACTGATATAGATACAAGGAAAGAAGAGATAAGCATGGAAGACTGGGAATCCGGGTGTTGATGGACAGATAAGCTACAGAAATGAAGTGTAGCTTCTAGGGTATATTAAAACCTGCTTAGACAGTAGAAATCACAAATTTTAGGTCCATCCCACAGTTGTGTGTTACTGAGACAAACTACGAGAAGTTTCCAGTTGCTGGATGGTGGTGGCCCACGCTTTTAATCCTAGCTCTCAGGAGGCAGAGACAGGTAGATCTCTGTGAGTTTAAGGCTAGCCTAGTTTACAGAGCAAGTTCCAGGACAGCAAGGGCTGCATGTGTGTAGGTACCCACAGATGCCAGAGAGGATGTTGGATCCCTTTGCAATTGATGTGAACTGTCCCGCTTGAGTTCTGGGAATTGAACTCAGGTCCTCTGGAAGAGCAGGAAACACTTCTAACCCCAGATCCATCTCTTCAGCCTCCACATTTTCTGATTTTTTTCTATCTGACACAGTGGTATATGTGCCTGTATATATAAAGTGTCTTTTTGAAATAAACATACAATGCAAAACGAGTAAATCAAGATACTTAACATATTTTCTATCTCAAATACTTATTTTGCAGTGAGAATGCTTAAATCTATTTCCCATTCATTGTCAAGAGTTCAGTGTACCGTTGCTAACCATAGTTACCAAGACATACAATCGATCCCTTGCATTTGTTCCTTCTGTCTTTCTGAATTTTCTTTGTCCTCTGTCCCCCACACACCAATGTCCAAACCCTGATAACCACCATCCAATCTCTGCCTTTATGAATCCAACTGTTTCTAATTTCACAAGTGAGACGCCATGACATTCTATACCTGGCTTACTTCACTTAACTTCATCATCTTCAGATCCATTCTTGTCCCAAAGCACATGATTTCCCTGTTTTTTTGAAGTATTGAACAATATTCCATTATGTGTCTATACCACATAGTCTTTCTCCATCTATACAATGTTGGATACTTTGATTTTATATCTTGGTTGTTTTGAACAATGCTCTCATGGAAACAGATGTATTTCTTTGATCTAATTTAATTTCCTCAGGTGTGCACCCAGTACCAGTTTGAATGGATTCTATTTTCCTAATAATGATAAAATGTGGTTATCCCTCAGGGAGAAGAGGAAACTGAGGTTAACTTAGAACACGTAAGAAACGGAATAAAAACAATCCAAAATCATAAACGAAGCAACCATCCAACCGTGGAAGCACAGCAAACTCTCTGGCTATCATTAACCATCATTTAGGGTTTCCCTCAAGAATTTAAAGTCATCAACTTACAATTAGTCCACCTGGCTCTGTGATCTTCTTCAGCCAGCCTCTAAGCTTGGAGTGACTGACTGAGAAGACATACCACTACTCTGACTGCATCTAATCTTCACAACTATGGAAAGCGGCATGAACGAGAACCCAGCAGTGACACTGGACACCGTGTTATTCTGGCTGCTGAGCCCTTTAAGTGAGTTTCTATTTAGCAGCCTGGATGTCAGTAGTGTTTAGTTTAATCAGCTTCTCATAGGTTAAGAAGGAAATTGGAAATCCAAGCGAGCTCAGAGACAAGTCATCATCATGAATATTACAGGACAGCTTATCTGTCCATCCTGAAAGTCAAGTGCGACCTTGCAGGACAATGCTTTGACCTTCCCTCTCTGTCTGGATTTTATCGAGATCGACTCACTGCTATTTGAGGAGCTTTCCCAGAGTTATAATTTGTCAAACTGCTGGACAGACCAGAGTCATCTCTGCTGGTTCTGACAAGGACATTTTAGGAGGTCTAGGTGACAATTCAGCGGGTTCTAACCTCCTTACACAAGCACAAAAGGCCTTACATGATCAGGTGTTGGTATATTTTCCCAATCTCTTTCCTCAATGCTCTAGTTTCAGAGTTTGTAGAAAAATGTCACCTGCAGAGTTTCTGATGATTCACGTTTCCAATGAAATTGCCCAATTTCACCTGGATTTGCCTTCATTTTCTTGTCTACCTGGAAGTAACTGTTCCTACGAGCTTCCTAGGATATCATCACTTAAAAATGTTCTCTGATTTTCTTTATCCCCATTGGCATGTCACACTCCGCTGACTGTGAGTTGTCACGATTTACACAATCATCCACCACGAACTTCCTCATGGGCCTAGGTCTACTTTAGTCCTGTGGCCTAACCCTTAACTCTATGCCTTGTGGATGATAAGCACTAATGTTTGATAAGTAGCAGCAGCAGATCCAGTGGGGAGGAGGGATTTACAGATCTAAAATGAGAATATGAGAATGCTTGTCCCACACGATCAAGCCTGTTTATCGCCACATCTGTAGCACTGTGGTTGTTAGAAGAGTGATGTGGTTGAATCTGAAGATGCCAGTCAGAGATTCAGATTATAACCTTAGCACCACCGTGCCTTACTCAAGTGCCTCTTATTGCCTCAATCTCCTCTTGTTTAATGGTGGTGTAGGAGTGCGGCCAAGGAGCACAGTACAAGGAGAAAAAGACACAAACCCTGTTTACCACAATCACGACTGGGAACTGCGATTCTCCGCAAGCTCGATTCTTACCCACTCTTCCGTGTCTAACACTCATCTGGGGAACTTAAGCACTGTCTCTGCTCACTGCTTCCTCTCTGCCTCATGTTCCCTTCCTCTGCTTCCCAGCATATGGCCACCTCTAGATGTCTGCTCCCTCAAGGGAAGGAACACGGCGCTTCTCTTGCCAGCCTCACTCTGCCTCACCACCCGCCTACACCAGAGAGATTCCTTGTCTATGAGGTTTCCTGTGGCCATGTGTTGAGTCACCTTTCTGGGTGAGTCTGCTTCTATTCGCTCCAGACAGAGAGAGCAGCAACAAAGCAAAGAAACAATCCGCTCAAGTCTAGCTTGGCAAAGCACTGGGCTTACTGGGATTGTTTACAGAAACATGTGGTACTTAGAGGTAGTTAACATCACTGAGAAGCCACTCTAGCACCGTGACAGCTCACAAACCCGAAACCTGCGGCACACTGCACAGCCTGCAGGCAGCTCGCCAGGTTAGAGAGTGTCCTTTTCGGATTGCTCAGCTGGTCTAACCCTTTTCCAGACAGCTAGGCAGCTTTCTGCTTCTTCTGGCAGCTTCTCTGCTCTCAGAGTCTTCTTTGCAGCTCAGCTTCACGTCCATTTGGCAGCTCAGCTTGGCTGCATCTTCTTTGGTTGGTCTAAACCTCCTCTAGGTATCTTGACTGGTTTCTGCTTCTCTGAGAAGGACTCACAGCCTCAGCTTACTCAGGCAGGGAGAGTCCTAGTGAATCTGGTCCGTTTCAGGGACTTCCTGAAGCTATTTTCAGTTGTTTATCTTCCCAATGATGAGATGTTTTGATCTTGGAAGAAACTATTACATCCACAGTTTCAAGTTATCAATGGTCAAATTGTGCATGGGGGTCCACCATAGCATACTCGGTCTGCCTGGTGAGCAGGCTCTTCAGCTTTTGTTGGAATCTCCCCTAGAACCTAGCTTCTTCCCAGTGCTCCACCTTCTGTCCGTCTGTACACAGGCTTATCTTTTCCTCCATCCTGCACTGAATCTGTTGTCCTTTCTGAGTTCTACCCCACATCCAGCTTCCAGAGCTCCCTCCAGGCCTGACTCAGTGGGCTGCAGTTAACCTTTATTTCATGTGGCCACAAGATCCACCTACTGCTTGCTGTGCAACCTCCTCTGTAAGGTCTCACCACAGCTGATGAGTCGGTTGACCCAGCTGAATTCCTTGAGATTCTTTTTCTTTCAAGAAACTACACAAGTGTGCATTAGATTTTACTATAATTTGTTAGCTTTCCCCAAAGCCATCCAAACAGACCAACCACTTCCTCCTAACTAAGAAAGCACCCCAGCTATAGTGGGCAGTAGCTCAGCAAGCCAGGCCTTTGGCTTTTTATTCAAATGAACTTTCCAAGCCAAACTTCAGGCTTTTTTCATGTACTGCTACTACCACATAGTTTGGGGAAATTAAGTGACTTTATCGAAGAACCAGATATGAGAGTCTAGTGTTCTGAATGGTCAACTGTTTCCCAAGAATTGTAACTAGGAGCATCCTTGGCCTCCCACTCACTTAAACTCTCCCTCAGTTGAGCTAATGCAGTTTGGAGGAGAAAGCAGAGGGCTGTGGAGACAGACTGTGCATAAACAAATTACTCTGAGACCATAGGTGTCACAATTCTTGAAACGTTTACTTCCACAACATTGAATGTAGTCATGTTTCTGTAAGATCACTCTTTGCCTTAATTTTTGCTCTTGTAGAAGTCTGAAAATGTGTAGAGACTCCTAAGAAATAACTTCCTACATACTATGTCCCTATTATAGGATTATATCTGTAGAGAAGACCCATTTCTAGATGTGGGGCCACTATAACATGAAGAAGATGTTCCTGCTCCTAAAGGTTCACATCCTTCAGAACAGAAGAGAGTTAAGTACTTGTGTTTCCTAAGGGAAGGAATCACATGAGGCACTTCCACAAATCATGTTAAGTGGATATGAAAAAGGAATGGGAGGCTGAGGGGAGAGAAATCCTGGCTTACAGCCTTCTGAGAGATGATTCACTCCACAACCGTGGTTCTTTTCCTCCACACTAAAAAAGCAACGGAGCTGAAAGGGACTGAATTCATCTTTGCTAGAGCCTAGAACACGATCGAGCCAGCTGAGAGGTGATGGATCTGGAGCTTGCTGGAGTCTGGAGCAGAGAGGTCCCCTACACGTGTGCATTCCAGCAACCCACTCCCAGTTTTAAGCTGCTTTTCCCCAGAGTCTGGCGCTAAATATAGCACCTGCACTTCAGCCCGACAGAAAGCTCCCGCTGTGCTGGGAGCTGACTCTTCCCTTCCTATGCTCCTAATATGGTCAGCTGCACAGCCTGCAGCCTGGGAGCCAGGGCTGACTCTTCACACTGCCCAAGCTTAACCCTTCGGTGGAGGGCAAAGGGGTCCCTAGACCTGACCAGGTCTCGCTGCAGACTTTCTGTTACACATCAAAATAAATCAAATGACTGGTCCAAACGGGGTCCAGTCTGCTTCCCAAATGGAAGCATCCTCGGGGGTAAGCATTCCATCAAGGAAACGGGTCAAGAGGGACTAAACGCGAAAAGAAAAAGAGGCAAGGCAGCATCTTGGTTAATGTTTGTGGAAACGCGTGGTGAGGACGAGACTGACAATTATGCGGCACCCCCTCCTCCACATGTCTAGTTTGCGACGAGAGCTACTGCCGGGGACCCAGAAGAAAGCATGTCCTCGCAGGTTTTCTCCAACAATGCAAGTGGGAGCAGAAAATGGATGCAGGTCACCCAAGGGGCCCCCAGTGTTCTTGTGATATCAGCAGCCAGCTTCTGAGCTTAGGACCATCCTGCTTCTCAAAGAGCCCATGGCAAGCTGAGAGGCCATGGATCCCGAGTAATAAGTAAAACAGCGCAGCCAGCGGCCAGGCACTTAAGGCCCCTAATCACTTGGTACCGTTAGGGTAAATACTGAAAACCTCTCAGGCAGCTAGTTCCTGGGTACTAAGGTTCCGAGGACAGCATGTTTCTCTCTGAGAATGCTGTGTACATAAAATGAAGAATTTCAGCGTGGCACATTCATCACGCCGGCTATTCTCAGCACCCTGCCGCCTCCCATAATGTGGTATGTGCCTCTAGGAAGATGGGAAAGGAAAGATTCAGAGAATCAAGGACCAATTCCCTCAAGGGTTCCGAGTGGGAAGTCTGCAAAGTGTGCCTGGTGCTGCTCTGCACAGCAAACCGACAGTGAGCCGGTTTACTTTCCAGATATATATATATATATTTATATATATATATATATATATATATATATATATATATATATATATATATATATATATATATATATATATATATAAAGCTTTCAATTTTATTTTCCTAAGGTCAGAGTCTCCTACAGGCACATGGAGGAAGGCTCTAAATTAGAGCCCAGGCTGAGACTGGATTGCTTGTGACAAAAGGCCTGGACTCACACCACCATCTCCTGCTAAGCCAAGGCCTGTTGTACCCACGATGTGATTTTTCCCTGTTGTCTGACCCCACCCGGGTGTGTCTGCTCCATTGCAGTCCCAACTTTTTAGAGGAGCCAGGGGATCACACCCTGTATATGCACAGGGGTTTAGGGGATAGTTAGGGGATTGCAGGCTGGTATCTTCTGAAAAGGGATGAAACCAGGACAGCCTCCTCCCCGACACAGGAGAGTTGCCTCATTGGCTGTGCCTAGCATTGGAGTTCTCTCTCTTCTTTCTAGCTTACATACTGCCTAAATCTCTTTACTTCTAGAGTGGGAAGGGCAAGCTGTTTCTATTTCCCAACAGTCTTATTCTTGTACCTCTTTTTCTTCATAATCTTTGTTGTTATATAAACTCATAAATGGTATGCTTAAATCCCTCTTTTTTTTCCAAGGGTTCATATTTCTGCATTAAAACACCAACCAAAAGCAACCTTTTAGGGAGGAAAAGATTTATCTGACTTCCATATCTCAGGACACATTGAGAGAAGTCAAGGTAGGAATGCAAGTCAGGTACCCAGAGGCAGAAACTGAAGCAGGAGCCATGGAACTCTGCTATAAAGGGACTTGATTATATCCAAGAAATCAGGAGATGCGCTGGATTGGAAAATACCTGCACCAGAAGCATGATCTTAGAAAGCATGGGGAGAGAAACTCCTCCAAAAGGAATGTATTTGGCACTGGCTAGGCCTTGAAGGCAGAGGGTCCTGGTGTAAGTACTAGTTTAGAATATTTTCACTACAGTCTGCATCTAGGTCTGATGTCTGCACTGTAGGAAACTCATAGGACTTTGATAGCTTGGCTTTATTTTTGTGCAAACCTAGAACATGAAGCATGTATCGGCCAGGGTCATAGTTCTTCCCTGAATCTTGGTATAATTCATCTAGTTGGGTTGGTAGTAGAGACGCTTGGCTTTCTTGGATAAGACTGGGGTGTCTGGCAGCCTTAGTCCAGTAAGGAGGAGAGAGGGGCTAACGTAAAAAGGACTCAAAGATCGCAATGTTTCCTCTAATTCCAAAGGGAAGGGACAATGAATGAAGGGCTTTGAAGCAAAGTGTCAGGCTTGCAGCTATCCAGATACCTGCCTGTGCTTGCTTACCGTCTTAGTAACTCAACCCGGTTAGCTCTGACATTTCTGGCCTCTCCGAGTTTGAAATTCCTGAATCCCAGGCATCTGAACTCTGGACTTGACCCACACTGAGGAATACCATATAGAAGTACAGCTTTCTTCTTTCTCCCTCTGGGTCAGGAACTAGAAATGACTTTCCCCTCTAATTATATCCAAGAAAATCAACAGTCTCTGTCCCCTCCCAAATAGGTGACTTGACCTATACATTAATTAATTTTCTTGTCATTGGAACCAAAGACTTGACAAGAAGCAATTTACATAATTCAGTCTTGTAGTTTGAGGCGGTCACTCCATCAAGGCAGGGAGGGCATGATGGTAGGAGCAAGAGGCATGCTGGTCAAATTGTATCTATAGTGAGGAAGCAAAGAGGAAACAGAAAGTCGGTCTAGGCTCTAAAAGCGCAAGGCTTACCCCCAATGACCCACTTCCTCTAGAAGGGCTCCACCTGTGAAAGTTTCAAAACATCTACACTGGATTCTCACCTGCCTGAGTCTGAGTCTACTCAACTTCTGATGGTGATGTGGGATGTCCTTCCGTATATGTGTTGCTCTTATTGGTTAATGAATAAAGCTGCTTTGGCGTACAGCAGGGCAGAATATAGCCAGCCTGAAAGAAGAATATATATATATATATATATATAGATAGAGAGAGAGAGAGGTGAAGTCAAGGAGACGCTATATAGCTTCCGAAGGAGAATACTACCCTAGAACCTTACCTGGTAAGCCACAGCCTCATGGTGATGCACAAATGAATAGAAATGGGTTAACTGAAGATGTAAGAACTAGCTAGGAATACACCTAAGCTATTGGCCAAGCCTTTTTGTAATTAATATAGTTTCTGTGTGATTATTTGGGTCTGGGTGGCCTGGAAACAAATGAACAGTTTCTGTTTACATGATGGCATGGGAATTGAAGGAAAAATGGAGTAACTATTTAATTTGGAATGTGCTGAAGTGTGCTTTTGTGATAGAGACCGTTTCTTCCAGGACTCAACATCAAAGCTTGCATAAGCTACAAATGAAGAGTGACATAATTCTCATGTCCTAGGATGGCCTTAAGGGCCTTGTACAGTATCACTTAAGATTCATGAGGTTTCTTTCATGTGTGCCCTTCTTTGTCTTGGGATACTGAGAGGGTTTGCTGAAGAGTCTTAGGAAACACTCATGATGAACAGAAGTATAAATCTCAGGCCTCATTAGCAATGCCATTCAGCTTTAAGATGAGTGAGCCCTGCCCTTTGTAGAGCTTTGAGATAGTAAAGCCGCAGGATCAATATCCGTCAAAAGGTTGTTTTTCTCTGTTCAGCTATGGAGCCTGACAAAAGAAGAAATTCCCAGAAAACAGCTGAGAGATTCGTTTCTTTAGAAGTGGGTGACTGTGTAGACCATGACCACTTTCCACAGGAAACATTAGCTGAACCATTTCTTTTTGAAAGTGCAGATTTATTGGGTGGGGTAGCATGGATGTGTGTGTTTGGCAAAGTTTTCAATTCAAAAAATGAAAAAAAAAAGCTGTCAGCAAAGGCTAAGGAAACTATTTTAGGTTTAAAAAACGGGAACTTCAATGGCCATAAAATAACTGTAGCCAGAGCCAGAAAATGCAGCCATTGGCAAGGCCTGGGCAGCAACTGAGCTGTGGGCAGGGGCCTCAGAGGACAGGCCCTGTCCTCTGTAGGAACCCCACCACACAGTGACCCCAGATTTCTTTACGAAGAAATTAGTTCAGAAATAAGAAAATCATGGATAAGAGTTAATAACCTCACAGATGAAGAAAGTCTTCAGAGTTTATTTAGAGAAAAAAAAATAAGTTTGTCCACAATTATCTTTATCTTAAAGAATAAAGGAAGGATTGGGGAAGGAAAGAGCCCTGGACCCTTGAGCAGGTCAAGCCATCTTGGGGCATAGTTGCAATTAAAAGGCATCGATTTAATTGGGTTGCCTTACCACTTTTATCAAGAAGACCAATCTACCAGGGGCTAGAGAGATGGCTCAGTGGTTAAGAGCATTGCCTGCTCTTCCAAAGGTCCTGAGTTCAATTCCCGGCAACCACATGGTGGTTCACAACCATCTGAAATGAGGTCTGGTGCCCTCTTCTGGCAACACAGACAGAATATTGTATACATAATAAATAATTTTTTTTTTTAAAAAAAGAAGACCATCTGCAATGTGTGCAATTGCTTAATACGTGGTTGTTATACACAGGAAAAGATCATTCAGTTGTGCACAGATTGCCATGGATGTGGATGGAGACCAAGTGTCTGGTAAACAAGTAGGTGCCTGGTACAGCCATGGTCCTTAGAGTTAGCATTTACGGACCCCAGATTCCCCACTCTGCCTGTCACTGCTGTTTGCTGTGTCCCCAGAGGCTGACTCCTACAGGCATCCCCGGAGCTGCTGGCTCTGGTAGGTGGGATGACCTACTTACTGGGTCTTTCTTCTCTGCTCCACCTCACAGAAATTACCCCTAATCGTGCACTCTGACACACCAGCCCCCTTCTGGATCACTGCTTCTAGGCAATAGGACTCCCTGAATTCAGGGATTCAGCTGTCCACCACCTGCCTTAAGCTCTGCCAATGATAACCCACCCTCACTCACCTCTCAGGTTACTCCCTTCTGCCTTGTGTTTTCTTTAAGCCTC
>NC_022024.1:1167398-1176173 GCF_000317375.1 Microtus ochrogaster
GCTCTAACTGTGTTCTAAAGAAATTTAAAAATTGCTAAATACCTACAATGAGCAGCTTTCGGCTTTCTTCAGTCATTTTTGATGGAATAGAAACACCTTGTTTCTCTTTGCTACATTTGTTTTTCTCCTGACTGCAAGACTAGAGAAAGTCCAGAGAAGAGAGAAAGGACTGAAGAAGAGGGGTGGAAAGGAAAGACCTAATTCTTTTGTGATTTCAACCACAGTTAAATAAGTTATTCCTTAGGCAACTGGCTTTGCTTGTGCAATGCTGTCAGGGTTTTCATGTGAGGGGGCAGGAGGAGTCTACATAGATGTTCAAAACAGGATGCTCCATCGGGGCTACTTTCTCTTGGCTCCATCTTCTGTCCTTACATGCTGGCATTGGGCACTACTTTTCTCAAGCATAAGTCTGAACAATATTGGTTTTACGACTCTGAAAATGTATATGTGTATGTGTGTATGTGTTTGGGCACTACTTTTCTCAAGCATAAGTCTGAACAATATTGGTTTTACGACTCTGAAAAGCAGCGGGGTTGAGGGGAGAGGAGTTCTGTATGAGGATTCACTAGTGTCAAATACGACCCGGAGTCGGAGGGCCAGGAGCCTACCACAGCGGGAAACTGTGCAATGCCGGCTCCACCTGGAAGGCAGGTTGCTGAGTCGTGTCCCTCAAACTAAAATTATATTTTGTCTCAGGAAGTCAGAACTTAGGCAAAGGTATTCCTTTCCAGAAATTACTTCTTGGAAGGACCTGTTTGGGGGCTTGATTCTCGTGTTGTTCGAGGCACAGAGAGGGCCTTGTCTTTTCTCTTCCTTGGAGCAGGGGTTTTCATTTTAAGAAAATATAGACAATAGAAGACCAGGTGGAGAGCCCCTCATTTCGGGCAGATTTAAAATGGCTCCTCTGGAATCTGTATGGGCGACGCCGTTTGCTGCAGGCTGACGAGTGAGCGATCTCGTCTTTTATCACTTCAATTTCAAGCCTCAGAGATGCTCAGCGCTGTTGTTCAAGAGATTTTATTAAAATTTTGTAGAGAGGGAAGAAAAGCGTCCGCGGGTCTGTCTGATTGCGTTATCCCTGACAGAATGCACAGATGGAACAGAGCCAGCTAAGGCCGGAGACAGCCCTTGGGGCCGTGGGGGTGAAGCCGAGGTCTCTCTTTTTGTTTGTTTGTTTGTTGTTTTTCAAGGCAGAACTTCTCAGACTTAATGGCACATGTTCTCATCTGTTGGGATCTCAAGACTCTGAAAAACACAGCCATGTACATGCTCCGTAGTCATTTACCCACTAACATTCCAGCCAGAAGACACACACCTCCGAACCTAAACCCCATTTACGCGTTTATTTAGTTACGGGGAGGGCGCAGTACTTGGGATACCACCCGGGGTCTAAGCAACAAGGCCAGAGCTCCACCATTGAAGTCATAGCCCCACCCCCAAATTCCAACCTTGAACTGACTCCTCCTTATGCAACTTCTGTCTTGGCCCCTCTCGCCAGCAAAAGTGTACTCTCTTGATCATTTCCCTTGTACATCTGGATCTAGCACAAAGCTGTCGAGAGCACTCTGTGCTTTGTTGCACAATTTGAATCCTGCATGCCGCGAAGCCATTTGGATGGCAATTCCGATGTTGTTTGAATAGCTACAAGCCTACAGCATTCCTAAATGCAGGCATCTGCCAGATGACACCAACTGAAAGGGTAACTCCATGAGAAAGGCAGACCAGATCACCTGCTCCACAGAAAGCCCTGCTTCATCAGGGTGCCCTGCTCAGGCAGCAAACTGCTTTTACCCATTATTTGCAGAAAACGGTCTCTAACCCCCACAGTCCTTACTTCTCATACTGCTTTGTTTTGCCCAGTCTTAATATAAGGGGAGTTGCTTAGTCTTACCTCAACTTGACTCATGGGAGACTTGCCCTTTCCTTTCCTGGTTGGAGATGGAAGAGTAGGGGATTGGGGAATGCAGGAGAGGGACGGGGATGGGAGGCTGGGTGGGGAAGGAGGCTACAGCCAGGATGTAAAATAAATCGATGAGTTTAAAAGAAAGAAAAAGAAAGTTGTCCAGTGGATTGTGTCAAGAATTCGGGTGAATAAATGGGTGGGGGGTGTGCTGTCAAAAAGACATGTGCAGGAATGCAGAGAGGAGATGGGAAAGGGTCCTAGCCGGACCCTCTGCAGTTAAACCCCATTCATCAATTTCCTCCATCCCAGCCTTTCTCAATTCTAAGAAATGTTAAGATCAGCTGGGAGCTTTGTGGAAACTGCTGATGCCTAGTCAGAATAGCTAGAACAATGAAAACAGAATCCCATAAGAATCAGCGCTACAACTGGGCTGAGCTCCCAAAATCCAGTTGAAAAGTGGGAGGAATGAGAATATGAGCAAAGAGGTCAAGACCATGATGGGGACACCCACTGAAACAGCCTACCTGAACTCCAGCTAGACAGGGAAGGAACCAGCATAGGATCAAACTGGACCTTTAGAATGTGAGTGACAGTTGCATGGCTGGGGCAGACTGCGGGGCCACTGGCAGTGGCACCAGGATTTATCCCTGCTTCTTGTACTGGCTTTTTCGGAACCCATTCTCTTTGGATGGATACCTTGCTCAGCCTAGATATAGTAGAGAGGGTCTCGGATCTTCCCCAGAGCAATGTGCCTTACCCTCTCTGAGGAGTGGATGGTGAAGGTAGAGGGGATGGGGGAGGGAGTGGGAATTGAGATTGATGTGTAAAATGAGAAAAGACAGCTTGTTTTCTTTTTTAAAAAATAATAATAAAAAGAATCACCAGTACAAATTGAAAGTTCTACTTGAGTGTGTGAAGGTGTATCAATGTGTAAATGGCTTAAATGTGAAAGGTACCAAGTTAATGCGGTGGAGTGTGTGTATGTGTGTGTATGTGTGTGCATGTGTGTGTGTATGTGTGTATATGTGTATGTGTGTATGTATGTGTATGTGTGTATATGTGTGTGTATATGTGTATGTGTGTATGTGTGTATGTGTGTGTATGTGTGTGTATGTGTGTGTATGTGTGTGTATGTGTGTGTATGTGTGTATGTGTGTATGTGTGTGTATGTGTGTGTGTATGTGTGTGTATGTGTGTGTATGTGTGTGTATGTGTGTATGTGTGTATGTATGTGTATGTGTGTATGTGTGTGTATATGTGTATGTGTGTATGTGTGTGTATGTGTATGTATGTGTGTATGTGTGTGTATATGTGTATGTATGTGTGTGTATATGTGTATGTATGTGTGTATATGTGTATGTATGTGTGTATATGTGTGTGTATGTGTGTGTATGTGTATATGTATGTGTATGTGTGTATATGTGTGTGTATATGTGTATGTGTGTATGTGTGTATGTGTATGTGTGTGTATATGTATGTGTGTGTATATGTGAGTGTATGTGTGTGTATGTGTGTATGTGTGTGTATGTGTGTGTATATGTGTATGTGTGTATGTGTGTATGTGTGTGTATATGTGTGTATGTGTGTGTATATGTGTGTATGTGTGTATGTGTATATGTATGTGTATGTGTGTATATGTGTGTATATATGTGTATGTGTGTATGTGTGTATATGTGTATGTGTGTGTATGTCTGTATATGTGTGTGTATGTGTGTATGTGTGTGTATGTGTGTATATGTGTATGTGTGTGTATATGTGTGTATGTGTGTGTGTGCGTATGTTCTCTAGCTACATTCTTGCCATGAAAGAAGGAAGGAAGGTACAGTCTAGATCCAAGAGTGACAACCACAGGGAAAGGCAGATCATGTGTGACCCACAACAGGGACAGCCATGACTGCTACACGGGACCCAATGCTAAAGCCTTCTTTGGGCTCTTTGAAAACTCCCAAACCTATACCCAGGGTAACTGGGATTTTCGTGCCCAAGTACTAAGTTCTTGAAGCATCTTCTTTTAGTTCATTGTTAATATCTTACATATAAAACCACATGACAAGATTTCCCCTTCGACTCTGACAAACCCTGTCATCTTATCTAAGATCTTAGGCCACCATTTAATCTACCTTAGTCTCCTGCATGCAAGACACTTACATCTTGCCAGCTGTATCCAACTTGCCAAAAGTGCTGCTGGTTTTCAATCAAGAAATCACTTTCATCCAACAGGGACAGGCAGAACACACTGGATATTTGGCTGTAGGTGACAGTTCTGGCCCTATGGACCTGGAGAGGGCTGATGGGCTAGATGGGCATGCCACAGATTCAAAAGTGAAACTGAGGGTTGGGTTGACAATATAGTTCATGGTAAAGCATTGATGTGGCATTCACTTGGTGCAAGTGAATTCACACACACACACACACACACACACACACAGAGAGAGAGAGAGAGAGAGAGAGAGAGAGAGAGAGAGAGAGAGAGAGAGAGAGACCAACACACCCTGGCAGTAGGCCGTGAGCATGTCAAAGAAAACGAAAGACCAGCAGGAGCAGCCCCGGCAGAATGACCCACTTCAACATAGACAGGAATCAAAGGGTTTCATGCAAACTGTGATTTTGGCTGCTGCGTTCTCAGCCATAGAAATTACGCTTTTCTTTGAAGAGCGGCTGGAGCAGTCTAAATGATACATTCAGTACTGGAGTTCAGTGTTCTGCTTCTCTGTGGGATGGCAGCAGAGACTGGATACATAGCCTAGCGTCTGAGTCTCAAGTTACATAATTGTACATCATGCAAAGAGTTTCTAAAACATACTGCTACAAGAAGCAAACCGAAGTTGTGTGGCTGGTTAAAAAAATGTTTAGAGAGTAAAAAATTAAATACCTTAAAAGAAGGAAAAAACTGTTTTGCTGCTAAAGTTTCCTCAGCCTCAGGACACTGTTGCTTGTTCCCTCTGTTGTCATTCTCATTATGTGGTCCTGGTTAAGGGGATATTGTTGAAGAAACTGAGATAGAAGCAGGGAGAAGGGGAGCCACGAGAAGCCCTTGAGCTCCCAAGGACCCTTTTGGAGAGGCGTTATCTTCTAAGGGAAGACACGGTGTTTAGATTTTGTACTAACTCTGGTTTTCAGGAGACCCCCGTACATGCCTCAGTTCGCTCTCTGGTGAATGGCCCTTTGAAGGGTAGGCCAGACCAGAGGAGAATAGAAATGAGGGCCTGGAAGGTACCAGGTCAATCGCAGGGTGTCAGCCAATCCCCTTTCCTCCATCTTTAGCTGTGTGGGTGTTCCTCCTTACCTACAGGCCCCAGTACCTTTTCCTGATTCCTTGAGAAAGCCACTCCAGAGAGAGAGAGAGAGAGAGAGAGAGAGAGAGAGAGAGCCCTACAATCATAATTCTGAGTTTGAGTTCATGGACTCAAAGTACTATGGTAGTTACGGTTGGTTATTGTTGTTTAGTTTCTGAAGTATGTGTGTGTAGCCCAGGTTGGCCTCAGTCATTAAAGTACTGGAATTTTAGGTCTGACCCCCCCCCCACACCAAGCATTGTTAGGTCTTTTCCCAAAATGTATTTCCACCTAATGGAGGGAAATTCCTCCTGCTGCAGAAATCACCATGAAGAGGCTGAAAACTGAGCTAGTGTGTTGTCTTAGGAGGTCTTTAATTCTTCTCTGGGAAGGGCAGTCTCTACCTAAGAGGCCTGTGAGTCCAAGCTTGGACTCGCAGGGGATGGCTTTTTTCCGTTGGCACACGCTCACAGCAGTCAGAGGCAGCGTTGGCAACTGCAGCCACAACAAACAGGCCACAGCTAGGAGCACATGCGCAGTCCAACCTCACATGTGGGAATTGAGGCCAATTCAAATATTTCCAAAACACCTCTCCCAGCCAAAACCTCAGTGCCGGAGCAGCTAGGGGCCAGCACTGCAGCCCTCCACCGCAGGCTATGTTCGCACTGCCCTTCCTGGGAGTGTTGGGGTCAGGCTTACTTAGGATGACCCGTGCCAGTGGTCTCCTGTGAGATAATCAGCTACGTACAACGGCTCCATCCTACAGCTGTGTAGATGGCTGTGATCTAGTCATTAGTATTCAGTGCCACCAAACACGACGCACAAGCCTTTATACCCCCCATGCCCAGCTCCAAATGAGCACTGGAAAATGACAAATGGAGAGGAGAAATGGGTGAATTTAGGGGGGCACAAATGGCCTGGTGATGCTAGGGGCAGGGGCAGATAAAGGCGATGAGGCCTCTCCCAAGCTGTCACAGGGAGCTGCTCTTTCCAGAGAGCACCTTCAACAGCTAACAACACAATGTTCCTTCCAGATTTTCTGAAGTGCTCCTAATGTCTGTGTCTTTGCCTTTTGTTACCATAAATATTCTCACACTTGTCATATTTTATCCTGTATTCTCCTGCAGCCAACACATTGAAAACTTGCTCCACGGTCTACTGCCTAGTGAGCTCTGCTGAGCCCAGAGTTGGGTGGGAGTGCCCTCGTCACTCAGTATTTGGGACTCTAAGAATGAAGAAGACGGTGACATGGGGAACAGAATGAAGAAAAAATAGTGCCAAGCAGGGTTACTGAAGTCTGATACTATTCACACGTTGAGATTTACAGTAGAATGTTACCCCCCTCCAATATGATATGATATCCAGGCAATATGATTTTCTATTCACAGGGTATTAAAGTATTCTGGGGACACATGCCCAGACCCTGTCATCTTGGATGGTATGATTAGTTCTTGAGTTTTGAGTTCAATTTCATGATGAATAAATATCTTTTTGGAGCTGTCCTCAAAATTTCATCTTCCTGACTAGAAGTTTGCACTTGAATGGGAGATGCCTCCTGATGTTGACACGGTATACCCTCTGGCTTCCAGGCAAGAAACCTTTTGGGTGGTATCTAATAAACCATCCTCCACACTAGCAGAGTTCCTGTCGCCTGTCCTGTATTGTCTCTCTGTGAAGAAACTACATCCATAGCAGCCAGGAAGCCTGGCCAGAACTCTGTCAATCTTTTCAACCTTGCTTTGGGCTCAGGGTATAAGGGGACCTGGAGAAAAACCCACAGCCTGGAAATAACTTCTCAATGAAGCTTATTTTAACCAGACACAGGGTTGATTCCTACAGGAGCAAGATGAAGAACTTCAACCATGACCGTATCACCCCACCTACAACAGATGGGGCCTTCTTGTGGTACCCAGAGGGCAGGCTGACCTATGAGACTGGAATTGAAGCATTTCCCGATGTCCCTTTAAGAACTGTCAGTCAGGTGAAAATGCGGGCATCCTGCATCACCAAGCCCAGCTCTGACCAAGGCTCTGGTGGTAAGTGATGGTTTACAAACGTCGAATACTGACTTCACACTTCATTGGCTACTGGGACCCCAGACCCCATTTCTGAAGCATTTGGTGCTGTGGTGCAGGACTTTTCTACTGAATTACAGGGCAGAAATTGAATTCAGCAAGTCACTGGAAATGGAACTGTAGAGTTCCTGTGAGCTGTCTCTCTTCCATCACAACCTCACGTGAGCAGAAGCGGCCATGCTCTCATGGACTATCTTTGTCTTTGCACTGGAAAAGGCCTTGCCTCACAAGCCTGAGGACTTGAGTTCAGGCCCCAGAGCACACATTGAAAGAGGTAGGCATGGTGGTGCACACTGGTAACCCAGTCATAAGGAGGTGGAGACGGGTGGATTCATGGACTTCCCTAGCTAGTCAGTCTTCTAGTCAGTCCAGACTGTTGGCGAGTTATAGGCTGGTGAAAGACTCTGAGACAAAAGGCAACATGGATGGCGCCTGAGGGTCACCAATCAAGGTTGACCTCTGACCTCTGACCTCCACATTCATACACCTATGCATGCACAAATTCTCTCTCTCTCTCTCTCTCTCTCTCTCTCTCTCTCTCTCTCTCTCTCTCTCTCTCTCTCTCTCTCTCTCTCTCTCTCTCACACACACACACACACACACACACACACACGTGGAGAAATTATATTTCTCTTTCTACTCTGGCTTACCCTTAGCATCTGGGTCACTTCATTAGGCAAAGCTTGGGTCAATTTTGCACTGATTTGTGTATTTATTTATTTGTTTGTTTTAATTAGTGAGTAGAGGAACTGGAAAGTAAAGGAAATTCAGAAAGGAGCCATTATATCAGTCATATATCCTGTGTCACTAAGATGTCACTCATCTGTCTGCATATAGTTAAATTGCCAGACATTTAATAATGATAATGGATTTTACTGAACACTTATATCATGTGTTAAATACTATATGCATGGTGTTAAATACTATATATAAAATACTATATATAAGTGTATGAAATGCATTTTGTAATTATGTATTTATGAACTTTATTATATATATAAATAAATGTATCTCATCACCACAATTCCTTAGTAGTTTATCTTACCTTCATCTTAGTGCTTGTGTATATGCACATATGTGCATGTACATGTGAAGTGTGTGTGTGTTTCAGCCAGAAGTCAACCTCAGATGTTGTTCCTCAAAACATTACCCCCATTGTTTTTGGGGACAGGGCTTCTCAGTGACCTGTAACACATGGACTCAGAAAGGCTGGCTAACTGGTCAGTCTGAGATCTGCAGGTCTCCACTTCCCCAGCTCTGCCCACACCACCAAGCCCAGTTTTCACGTGGGTTCTGGGCCTCAAACTTAGGTCACCATGCTTACATAGCAATTGTGTTGCTTTCTGAGCTGTCTCCAGGCCCACCTGCCTCTTTCTCATGCAGGTGAACAAACTCATGCTAACAAAGAGCAAATGAGTATCCTAGGTGACACAACTAGCCTTTGAGATGCGGAATTCGGATCCACAGTGTTGTGCTGCAATGTCACAGCATATCCACCCTTTCAGTAAAGACAAGATGGCAG
>NC_022024.1:1176703-1187817 GCF_000317375.1 Microtus ochrogaster
TGACCCTGTGTGGGCTACAATGTGTCAGCCATCTTTGCAGGTTTTACAATCTCACAAAGACTATAAATTCTTTGAGATCAAAGACTAGATTATTTACATTTTAAATGAAATCTAGGGATCTGGAGAGATGGCTCAGTGGTTAAGGGCACTTGCTGCTCTTGTAGAGAACCAGGGTTCAGTACTAGCACCAAGTCAAGCAAGTCACAATCACCTTAAACTCCTGCTCCAGGGAATCTAACATCCTCTTCTGGCCTTTGTAGGCACCTGCACTCATGCGCACAATCCTTCCCCACCATCACCAAAATAAATAAAAATTTAAAAGTAAATCTGTAAAAAATTATAAAAGAGGAATTTGATTACTAATTATTACACTAATGGTGATAAGACATGAACTTACTAAAATAAAAAAGAACAAAATTTCATTTCCAGGGAAAGGGTCATTTTTAAATGGCAAGTTTCAGGTTGGCCTCAAGCTGCAAAGGAGAGAACTATCATAGAGAGGCTAATTAACTTTCGAAAATAGCTCAATTGAGAACGAAGGGGGCAGCAGAAGTCGCCAAGAGCATTCTGAATGTGTCAGTGAGAAATGGTTCACAAAGCACTGATGTAAATTTAACTTAGCTCCCAAAGGCCCAGATTCATACTGTTGCAGAGCTTTGATCCTTCTGCCCTTCTTCTGGGCTCAGAACTTCTATGGTGACTGGAGGGCTGGAGTCACAGTGGCTCAGCCCTGGTGTGCAGGGAGCAGAAGAGCCATGGCTGTGCGCAGGGGGATCCAGTAAGAAAAAAAAAAGAAAAACTCAGTTAAATCCTTCAAGTAATAACCCCCAGGCAGAAACACCAAGTACCGAGGCATTCAAAGATTTAGATATTCCAAGCAGCTTGGAGAAGCAGTCCAAGGCAAAACCACAGAGACACCGGGGTAGAAAAGTCACACTGCTCTTTCCTCAACATCTCTGGACAAGTTTGCTCCCTGTGTGTGCATGGGCCCAACCATCTCTCCTGTCATTAAGGTAGACTTTGCCATTTCTATCCAGCTGTATAGTCACGAATGTCCTGCTGAGAACCCATTCCAGGCCCCATCTCCCCTTGTAGGGAGCAACTGCCCACAGTATGCAGAGAAGTAACACAAGTACTTTAAAATTCCTATTAGGTAGTCCACCACCAGGCTTTGAGTTTTCCTTCATTTGTTCAATATATGTGCTCCTCTAAGAACTATTCTGGAGAGAACCAAGCTTTTTAACATTTGTCTGGCACTGTTTCTGGCTATCATCTCCTGCCAAAGGCAGGGCCTCGCCTTGGGATACTGTCTTCTTCCCCAGACCCGTGTCCCAGCCAATAGGGTCATAGCCAGCAAAGCACATCTGTGCTTATGACCAAGCAAAAGGGGGAGGTGGCATCCTCCCAAATGGAGGCCACAGCTCCTGCATGTGGGGGAAGCTAAAGCCTGCCACGGACTCATTGAAATACGACTTGCATTCATCCAGGACCCGGTGCTGCGGCTGCTGTTAGAAAAAAAAAAATTACATCTAATTGTAGTTGCCATCTGCCCACAACGTTAACTATCATCCCTATGCCAGTTTGAGACTGCCATTGTTGCCCCAGGTCTCTCTGGCCTTTATAACAGATATGGCACCAGGTTTCTCCTTTAATGTTCATGATCACCGACAACCAGGGCCCCAGACTGTGCATTGCCACAAGCATAGGCCACATTTTCAAAGCGTTATGTCACTGCAGACTTCTGTGGCAAAGAACATGAAAGCATAAGTTTAGGATCTGTGGGCGTAGCTCAGTTGGGAGAGTGCTTGCCTAACATTCCTGAAGCCCTGGGTTCAATTCCTAGGATTGATGAACCTGCCACGCTGGTGTGTGCCTGTAATCCAAGCACTCATAAGAAAGAAGCTGGAAGACCAGATGTTCAAGGTCATTTTTGGATACATTGGGAATTTGAGGCCAGCCTAGGCTAGATGAGAGAGAGGGGGAGAGAGGAATCAAGAGAGAGAGAGATCAGAAATGTAGATATGAGAATTTAACAAATCCACAGAGATCTTTATACAATTTAGAATGACTGAGTAGGTTGGAAAAGAAAACTACATGTTGTCATTGAAAACAATAAAACCATTTCTTTCTCTTTTTGTTTTATGAATTTATTAATTATTCTTTTGATAACACTCCATGACCTAGAGCTGGGAAGAGAAGGAAGAGATACATGAAAACTATAGTTGAGCATCTGTAACTATCTGGATGACCTTATGGCTTGCTCAGGCAAAGTGATAGAAGAATATTTTTGAATATTTAAGGTTTTAATTGGCAACAGAGTTCTAAACGGCATTACTTTCCTAAGTATAGCAACTATCTTTCGTTAACAAAACCATTTCTGTTTAATACATTTGGAGAATAGTCACATGGAAGAAAAGGAAACCCCCTATTTAAGAAGTGCTAAAACCCATAGAAATTTTATGTATCTGAGAATATATAAAACTAACCCATGGTCTCTGAAGAGAAACAAGATGCTCAACAATGTAGGAATCACATTCTTTGGGATATTAAACAAGTACCTCTAGCTTTTTGAAGCAGATGTCTAACAACACAAATCCTCAATTTTGGTAGTAGTTATCTTAGCATATAGAAGCAGGTACAAGCAGATAGGTATTATTAAGTGTAGTGTTGTCCTGGGGGCTAGAGAGGTGGTTCAGCAGTTAAGAGCACTGGCTTCTCTTCCAGGTTCAATTCCCTGCACCCACATGACAGCTCACACCTGTCTGTGACTCTAATTCCAGGGGATCTGACTCCCTCACATAGACATACATACTTGCAGGCAAAATATAAATGCACATAAAATAAATAAATAAATATTTTCTATAAAAATTAGGGTTGTTCTAGATATAGGCTTCTGGGGACCCAACCAGTTGTCTGTATTTGTTATTCACCATTTCTTAATTACCAAGAAAAAAAAAACTATACTGGTTTTTGTTTTAGTCAAACATTATCCAGTGAGACAGGACTGACTGTATTCATAGACAACTATAGAAGAAGGGGATTACTTATTCAGTCATGGAGTCTGAGACATCCAGAGAGGCTATCTGAAGACTAGCAAATCAGCAAAACTAGTAGCATAGCTCAGTCCAAGTCTAGAGTTGTCACCACCATGGAAGATATTGGTGCAATGGTTCTCAACTCATGAGTCTCAGTCCCTTTGAGGGGGGGGGGTCACATATCAAATGTTCTGCATATCAGATATTTACATTACAATTCATAACAGTAGCAAAATTACAGTTACAAAGTAGCAATGAAATAATTTTATGGTTGGGGGTCACCACAACATGAGGAACTGTATTAAAGGGTCTCATCATTAGGAAGGCTGAGAACCACTATATTAGTCTAACTCTCGGGTGGAAGTCTTAAAGACCTGGTAATCAGAAAATGACAATCCACTGATGCAAATCTTGGAGTCCAAGTACCTGAGAACATATATTTCTGATGGCAGCAATCAGAAAACTAGAGCAAAAGGCAGAAAGCCTCCAGTCCTCCCTCCATCTTTGTATTGAAGCTGGACTGCTGTTTGTGTAAACTGAGAGTGGATCTTTTCAACCCATCCACTAAACTGACACTTTCCAGCACACCTGGGAAAGCCCCGTCATTCTAAACAAATGACAAGCCAACTGGAGCCCCTATCCGTTGCAAATGGGTGGGCTTGGTGCCTATGGAGATTTGAGAAGAATAAATGTTTAACCTGGGTGTCCCTTAATTCAGTCAAGTTGACATCCTAAATTGATGCCATACTCTGGCTTACCAACAAGCATGGATCTCAGTCTAAATTTGATGGGACATTTTTGGGAAGCTATCCAGCCTTCCCTTCATGAACAGCTGAATAGACAGAGGTACAATGTAAAAGGAACATAAAATGTGACTATTAGATTCTGCCAACCAGGTGCCAGAGGGTTCCACGGTGGGAATCCAGGAATCAGGGAGCAAATAAATTGTGGAGAAGGTAAGCCCACGTTTCTACTCATATAACAACATAGCTCTTGGAACCTCACAGATTTTCCTACCAGTCCTCAAAAACAGCCAAAGGACAGTGTCATAATTTCTATTGCTGTGAAGAGACATCACGAACCCTGCAACTCTTTTTTAAAATATTTATTTAGCCGGGCGGTGGTGGCGCACACCTTTAATCCCAGCACTCGGGAGGCAGAGGCAGGCGGATCTCTGTGAGTTCGAGACCAGCCTGGTCTACAGAGCTAGTTCCAGGACAGGCTCCAAAAACCACAGAGAAACCCTGTCTCGAAAAACCAAATAAATAAATAAATAAATAAAATATTTATTTATCATGTATATAATATTCTGTCTGTGTGTATGCCTACAGGCCAGAAGAGGGTACCAGATCCCATTACAGATGGTTGTGAGGCACCAGGTAGTTGCTGGGAATTTGGTAGAGCAAGCAATGCTCTTAACCTCTGAGCCATCTCTCCATCCCCCCTGCAACTCTTATAAAGAAAAAACATTCAGTTGGGGATGGCTTACAGTTTCAGAGGTCTAGTCCATTATCAACATGGTAGGACATGGTGGCATGTGGTCAGAAATGGTGCTGAGAGTTCTACATCCTGATCCACAGGAAACAGGAGGTGAACTGTGTCACTAGGTGTAGCTTGAGCACAGGAGACTTCAAAGCCCACCCACAGTGTTGCAAGGAAAGAGGCTACTCTGTCATTCCTGGCTTCTCAGTCCAGAAATAATCACACAGAAACTGTACTAATTAAATCACTGCTTGGCCTATTAGCTCTAGCTTCTTATTGGTTAACTCTTATATCTTAATTTAATCCATTTCTATTAATCTGTGTATTGCCACATGGCAGTGGCTTATGGGGTAATGTTCCCAGCATCTGTCTCAGGCAAAGGATCCATGGTGTCTCCTAACTCTGTCTTCTTCCTCCCATGCTATAGGCCAAGTCAATTTTCTTTATTCATTAACCAATAAAATCAACACATAGACAGAAGAACCTCTAACACCATTTCCCCTTTTCTGTTTAAACAAAAAGGAAGGCTTTAACTTTAACATAGTAAAATTACATGCAACAAAATAGTTATCAAACAAGAAATACAGTTATAATATTTATATCTACTTTATCTTTTATCATAACTAAGGAAAACTATATCAATTCTTCAACTCCATCAAAGACTCCATAAGGATATAATATTACTTAAGTAAACAGGAAGTGCATTGCAAGCAACTTCCAAAATTCTAGAATTGACAGAGACATCTCACTGCCTGGACAGTCACCCAAAGTTCTTCTATACCATTGGGGCATCCATCTTCAGCTTATAGGCCCATAGTATACAGCAGACTTTTCCACGAAGCAGGAAATTTCAAAGACAGTTTTGCCTATATTGGCAATTTGCCAGTTACTTTCTTTTGTATCCTGCAGAATGTCTAGTAGAGCCTTTTATGAAGCAGGAACCCCAATGGATCATCTCACATTTAGGCAAGTTTAGCAGTCATCTCTCTGAGAGTCTTGCACGTTCAGTTAAGCAGTACAGGCAAGAGCGGTTTCTTACCCAAATGGCTAGTAAACTCGCCTCTTGGATGCCTATATTCCTCTTATAGTAACTGGTGCTACCAGGAGCAGATGTGCCTCACTGTCATGAGAAGTCTTAAGTTCTTAAATATTTTAGATGCCATCTTCTGAAGGTCTCTGAAAGATTTGAAGAATACCTATCTAACTAAAATATATCTCTTTATGTCTAGAAAATCCAACTAACATGACTACAAGCTTGACTATTATAGTTGATTATCTATTAGCCTGTATTTCTTAATTATACATTACATTTTTAAATGAGCTGCACAAACACAATACCTTAATCAAGGGCAGAACTATACATATAACAAGATTGACCCTAACTTTGTACCAATTAACCAAGATCCATACCAATGCAAATCTCTATAGCATATCCCTCTTTAAATGTAGATAAACATTTACAAACAATATTTGGGAATATGGGCATAGTTTCTCCAAAATGCTTCCTGTTGTTTATTGGGTGAAGTATTTTCTTTGTGGGACTGTTTACAGCAACCTTTCAGAGGGTCTTGTTCAATGAAACCATATTGGTCTGGAAGCAATCAACAGGTTCTCATCTTCTGTGAAAACAAAACAAGAACCTATCCTTAGATTCAAACACTGAAATCAAGATATCTTTATAATATACATGCTGGTTTAACTTAGCAGCCCATACAATGAAATGTCTCTCTGTACTTAGCTCCTTTACAGTCAAAAAATTTGAAGATAACACAATAATATACATAATCTAGCCTCTGTGAATTTTCCATTTTTATGTGGCTTATTTTTCTTTACTCTTTTTAATCTATGACTATCTGTACTCTGTCTCTTTAAAGATTTTACCCTTTTTAGGCATTAACTTTATTTTATGATTCTCTGTACTTTTTTTCTTCTCTTTCAAACCTACATACATTTATTCAATACTATGACTCATCTATATTTGTCTTTATTGCATATTTGTAATTATTTTCTGGCCAGAAGTGCTCCTTAAAAACTTAAGCTGCATCATTGCTAGGGGAAATACAGCAGTGTCGGCTTGCCCTGCCCAGTCTAGCTGCTCGCTGCCTCTGAGAGACATGCACAGTGCCCCATCTCTAGGCACACAGCCAGTCCATGCCAGCATTCGGCAAGCTGCAGCAGTCTGCTCACAAACTCCATTCAAATGCTTGGTCTTCCAAAAGAGCCAGAGGTCACACTGGCAGCATACCCCAGAAAGCCTACATTTCAAAATGGTGTGTTTTCTTCCTCCTGCTGCTGCTGCGGAGTCAAGAAAACCTCTCTTAAAGAAGCCGATGCACACCGCCAGCAAACAGCAAGACGCTGTGTTAAACTCTGTACTTTTGTGTCTAGCTGTCCTTTTCACACTCTCTCAGGTTTTAAGTGGATTTAGCTGGCCACATGGGTGCCAGCCAGTTGAAGGAGAGCCTGCTTATTTGTCCCAGCTGCCTGGCAAGCTTAGATTTGAAATAATCACACAGAAACTGTATTATTTAAATCACTGCTTGGCCCATTAGCTCTAACTTCTTATTGGCTAATTCTTATATTTTAATTTAACCCATTTCTATTAATCTGTGTATCACCATATGGCAGTGGCTTACAGAAAAATTTCAGCATGTCTGACTCTGGCCATGGCTCCATGGCATCTCTCTGACTCTGTCCTTTTTTCTCCCAGAATTCAGTTCCATCTTCTCTGCCTATCTAAGTTCTTCACTGCTATAATTCTAAAGCAATTTCATTATTCATTAACCAATAAAATCAACACATAGACAGAAGGCCCTCCCACACCACCCCACAGTGACAGTTTCTCCCGTAAGGTTACACCCACTCCAACAAAGCCAGACCTCCTAATAGTATCATTTCCTAGATACTATTTTCTTTCCAACCACCAAAGACAAGTAGTGTTCATGGTTCTCATCCTTGGATGAATATACTGAAGTTTAGAAATGATAATCTCAGTGATAATCACCATGTCAGAGAGTGAACTAAAGCTTAGGCTTCAAAAAAAAAAAACCTCTGCAGTCTTGTGTGTGTGCATACAGGTGTGTGCACATGTATGGAGGTGTTTTATACATGTACATGCTTGTGTATGGATGCCAGTGGTCATTGTCAGGTTGTTCTTCACAATGCTTTTTCCCTCTACTTCAGTGACTAATTTTTGTTTTATTTAATTAAAATATAATCACATAATTTTTCCTTCTTCTTGTCCTCCTTCCAACCCTTCCCATAGTCCACATTCCTTTTCAAACTCATGGCCTCTTATTCTTTAATTATTATTATTATTACACACACACATATACATGTGCATATGCAAAGTAGTTTATAGATGCACTGGTTGAGTCCATTTCGTGTTGCTTGCATATATATAGATGTGTGAATATGTTTGTGTGCCTCTGTGTGTGTCTGTGTGTACATGTGCAGATGCATATGTGTGTATGTCTGTGTGTGTCTGTGTATGAACATGCATATGTGTGTACACATGCATATATGTGGTGTATGTAGACACATGCATATGTGTGTGGTATGTATATATTTTTTAAAGATTTATTTACTTATTATGTATACAATGTTCCTTCTACCCATTTATCTCCATGCTGAAAGAGGATACCAGATGTCATTAAAGATGTTTTTTTGAGCCACCATGTGGTGGGAATTATGGGAATTGAACTTAGGACCCCTGGAAGAGCAGCCAGTATTCTTAACCTCTGAGCCATCTCTCCAGCCCTGGTGTGTGTGTATTTTAAGGCTGAACGTGTGGGGTTTGATAACCATTATGAGGGTTCAACCATGGGGAGGACTAATCCTCCCTCTCTCAATAGTCTTTGATTGCCTGTAGCTCTTCATCTAGGGGTGGGCATCTATAAGATTCTCCTCATCCACATTGGTATGCATTCTGATTCAACTAGACAGATCTGCGTGTCTCTGCCTCGCCATCCCTGGGATTCCAGATGTACATTGGCATGCCTTGACTTCACATAGTGCTGGGGATTCAAATTCATAGCATCGTGTATGCACTGCAAATGCTTTACAAAAATCAAGTCCCCAGGCCCCACGGAATGTAATCTGATTCTTAACATTCAGCCCATTCCTTCCTTACTGAAGGCCTTCAGAGAAATTGGAAACAGCCCTGACGAGTCTTAAGCAATCATTGTATTTTATCCACCATGGTGGTTCAGAAACATAGAAACATCTCACATCTTCCATTAAATCACCAGGCAAGAGGAACACATCACTTAAGTTGGTCCAAGCAAATGAACAGGAAGAACTTCGGTTCCAAAGGTCAGGGAGAAGATCCTTTCCCCTAGCAGTGATAGGGAGTGAATAGGACGTTATCCATGCCACCAGTGGCACATTATTATCCATGGCACCATCACCAGCGAGAGGGTTTACTGCAGATGACCTCTTCTTGGTGGGTGGCTATGCAGAGGCAGACAATGGAACCTGAGCTGCTAGTGACCTCATTAGACAGTAGGAGCAACAGAGCCCCAGGCTGTCCCAACTCTAGATTTCATCTCATATGACTCCATAAATATTCTCACTGTTTAAGTAGCTGTAAGCCAGGTAACCAACTGGAAAACACCCTAATCAATATCTCCATAGCCCATGAGTCCTCCTCAGACCAGGGAGGGAGAGCGGATCACTCCTAACAGATAATCTCCCAAGTGAGAAGGGACCTTAAATGTGTTCTCTTTCTATGGGTGAGAGGGACAAAGCCCGGGAAGCTTAAGTCATCTGAGGTGACAGCTGGAACTTGATAAAGTTGGAATTTGTACCTGGGAGTGTCAGTGTTTTCCTGTACACACAATGTAAACTTCAGCCAATCAAGACTGGTACACAGATCATGTTCCAGTTTCAGGGCAAACCTAGGCAAGGGCCCTTTGAGGATAGCATCCAATAAGCAGCCTGACCTTCAGAACTTTCGTCACAACAAGGAACTTGTGGGCTGGGTGGGGAAAGCCCCTGCTGTGTGGCTACCGTGGCAGAAGGAAAGGCTGCAGCTCAGAGAGTAATCCTGGCACGTTGGACTCTGGATAGGAAGCCAAAACATGACTCTCGAACTCTTCCAGCTAAGGTCAGGTGAGGCTACTGAGCCCTTCCTGACCTGGTCGGACCTGCTGGCACTGTTATCAGTGGACAGCACAGAAACTCAACCCAAATAGCTCAAAAGAACACACAAAATGTGGTCAAATAAATAAACAGGGGAAGGGAATCCTGGGAACACGTGCTCTGTGATTGTGGCCAAGAGACTCCAGAGCGTGGGTTTATCTGAAAGGATCAGCTTTCTCTTGTCAACACAGTAACACTTGGTAACAGTGCTCATAGTACCTGTGTCTAATGAATAAAATTTCCTAAAACTGGTTAGCACTCCTGAAACCTAAAAGCTCTTACTGAGAATTTTGCATTTGCCACAGAAAGCAAACTTTCAGATTCCATGAGAACATTTCCCAGTCTCTACCTCTGTCAGCGCTGCTCCTATGGGTGCAGATACCAGACTCTGAAGTGTGCTAGGATTGCCCCTAACTTGGTTCTCTCTCACATAGGACTATAGACAGTCTGTGTGGCCACACCCTGGCCCTTGCCTGGTTCTGTTCACTCACTTACCCCCACTGGTCTAGCCTGCCCCACCCCCCAGTTCTATGAGCCCCCATTCTCACTGCCGTGAGAAAGAAAGTTGGCTGATGGTTGTGCCCTTGTTCAATATATGAAGGAAATGGTCTGGCTTTTGCTTCAGACATGAGGAGGAATTCATGGTCTGCTGCTGGCTAGCTGACTATTACATCCAGGTGGAACTATTGAACCAGTGTTGATCACCTAAAAAATTAAGAGGATGGTGTCAGCCTCAAGACTTTAATGGGAGCACGCATCAAATGAGAGGCAGAATGTACATATATATTGCAATCCTAATTCTTATTAATATGATTGAAGTATCCTACCAGGTATCTGTTATAGAGGAAGACATCTTCATATACATCATTTTCTTTTCAAACTGGTCTCCATCCAGCAAAAAAATTTGCTAGCATGTACCTGTGTCCTAAATGAAGAATGTTTTCTAATGGGCAGGGGCTGCATTTTGCAAAGTGTACCCCCCCACACACACACACAAGAATTTCTGTGCTCAGGGAGATGGGTGAGAGGTTCTTTAGCCAAACATTTTCAAAGCATCTCATTTTGCTTTTGAAGATTCTGCTGCTTGTGGCAGTTTAGGAGAGTTTCACTCTAAAGAATTGGTTTAAATATAGCATTTCACACTGACTTGACCACAGAGTCTCTTCTACAGATAATTGCTATCCCATTACCATGTTCCATGGGATACATGCTGGGAATTTTTAAATTAGAGATGGAAGCTGGAAAAGGAGAGAGCAAGTGTGCCAGAAACAGCGACACTGAGGAGATGGGTGGTGGGAGTGAGTTCTGGGAAGTGGAGTCATCATCGTAAGTGTCTAGTGCGGTAACACAGAAGTGAATATCCCCTTCCAGAGCAAATGGAGACATGTGAAGAAAGGGGGAGATGAACAAAGATGGCAGAGAGCAAAGACATTTGTGACGACATCAAGCACACCG
>NC_022024.1:1188810-1209738 GCF_000317375.1 Microtus ochrogaster
TCACAGAGCAATGAGGAGAAGGGTGGGTGGGAAGGATGACAAGGGGATAGTAATGGTGAGAGGACCTCTGAGCAAGAGCCTGTCAAGGTGAACAGGCAGGAAGATTACAAACAGCTCTGCCACACAGAGGTCACCTGACCTTCAAAATCAGGGGAGTACCCTCACAAGTGAAAGACAAAGTCTGTCAAAATCATAACTTTCTGTTTGAAAAGAGAAATAAATAGTAAATAACTGTATTAGAAATTGCCAATGATGACAGGAAGCACTAAATTTATTAAGGACAATAATAAAATACTAAAGGTATTAATTAATATCCATGATGCATTTCCTCAGCAAATATGTATAAAGGTTCTTGAAAATAGTTAAAGAATATAGGGATGAGAGAGACAACTTGTAGTTAAGAGCACTTGTTGCTCTTTCAGAAGAGGAGAGTTTGAAGCTCTTAGTACCTTTGTCAAATAGTTCACAACTGCCTGTAACTCCATCTCTAGGAGATCAGATACCCTTTGCTAGTTTCCACAAGTATCTGTACCCACACTCACGTACACATACCCACACACATACAGACAACAAAAATAAAATCTTTTAAAAAGCTGCTTAAACATGACTTAGTGAGTAAAAGTGCTTGTAATAACGAGTGTTAGGTTGTTTGATAGCCTAGAAACTATTATTCTATGTGGGGCCCACAGATGTGGGTCTGCTTCACCTTGACTAAAAGGTCAGAGAGTTCGAGCCTACTCTTGCTCTTTCAAAGTCTGACAACAGGGCTGACTTGAGGTGTGGCTACAAACAAGATATCCTGGCCTAGGGTGTGGTTACTTGGTGTTCTGGATAGTAAGATGGCCCACAGAAGTGGGTCCACTCTGTTTTGACCAAAGGCCAAAGAATTCTAGGCTATTCCTGCTCCTTCATTTTTAAGGTAAGAAGTTTGACCCAGGGAGGGACTGCCTACAAGATACTTGGTGTAAGGTGCAGTCACTGCATGTCCCATATAAAGAACAGATTGCTTAACTCAGGAAATAGTGACTTGATGTCTCAGGTACTGAAGCAAGCAACTGTTCTGTTTTCTCTTTGTGTCATGTTAAAGCAGTGTTTTGGCTTCTCCCCCCCCCCTTTTCGATTTGGGCATATAAGCACATGGGAAATAAATGTGGGCATATTCAGTATTCAGCATGCACTGGATAGTCCTCCTGGTTCTGTCTCATGTCTGTATTTCTTTCATCTCTATTTCTCTTGCCTATCATTTCTGATCCACACGTCCCTACCCTGGAACATACAAACGAACCAGCTGATGCTGGACCCTGACAACTCTATCCATTAAAATAAAATTTCTAAGTTTTTAGTAATTGAGCTTAAACCCAATTACATCAGGGAAAATCAGGAATTGTTAAATAATTTTTCCACTCTCAGATCTCATTTCTCTAACATCAGATCATTTCCCTGGTAACTTCTCACGTTTTACAGGACAAAATATTTTAAAGTATAGCTATTTCTAGTATAGAATACCATATCCAAAATATTAAAATGCCATGATCTGCATATTTATTAAAAATCCTCCCTATGAAAATCTAAATAACAAGACTATGCTATCAAAAAAAAAAAAAACCAGTAGCTCATTCTTTATCCTGATGACCTCAGTCCCTACGTAAGAAAACATTCTCCCTCTAGAATAAGACTTCAATTCCCAGGTGCTACCAACAGTGCCTTGTCTGTTGTTGAGGGCCATGGGACGATATTCTGTTGCTAAGCAACATGGCAGAGTTGCTACTCAAGAGAAACTGATGACTCTGGGAGAAACCAGTGAAATATTTCACCTGAATCTGGAAAATAAAACTTCCTAAGCTTTATTCGATTCTCTAAAAGAAAAGTTGACATCAACGGTAAGGCACGTGCTTGATTTTAATGTCCATGACTCCATGCAGGAACTACAGCTCAGGGTTAAGAAGGGTCTTAGTTTCTTGTCTTGAGTTGTTACAAAAACCTATGACAAAGCAACTTAAGGGACAAGGGGGTTAGTATACCTCACAGCCAGTCACTGTCCATCACGGTGGGAAACGCGGGGCAGTGGGGGCCGGAAGCAGCTGGTCACATCACATCCACAGTCTGGAAATGGGGGGAATGAGTGCGTGTGTGGACTCAGCTCCCTTTCCAGTCACGTTCAGTCTAGAATGCCCTGTCTACAACGAAAATGGTTCTTCCCATCTCAACTAACGTAATCGAGACAATCTCCCACAAGTATTCCTAGAGGCCAACCGCCTTCAAACCCTAGATTCGATCAATTTGACAGTTCACACTAACCATCACAGGAGGCTTGTCCAAATTCATATGCCCAAGCAGTATCAGTTCTGATGTGTATTCGGACTCAAATGTGCTTAATTCCGGAGTTCATATCCCTTTAAAGTCATCCACCCTTGCCCAGTGTTGACAAAAGAATATAACTGAACTGTACATCTGATTACATTTTACTAGTCTATAGGAACAAAATAAATAATAATTGAGAGAAATAGCTTACATCTTAAGATCAATCATGTATAATTTAGACAGTTTATTAAAATATATAAATATTTATACAAACACAAGTATCACATATATGTATCACACATTACTTATATGTGTATTTAACATACATTGTTTTCATGTTACAAGTTCAATATTTTGGTTCAAGCTTTAACATTGCCATTATTGTTTGTCTTTGGAAGTTTCTGACCACCTTCGAGATTCTGACCGCTTTCATTTTTTCTCACGTGTGATAGAGACAATAACGGGATTTATTCCACTAGCTGGTTATTGCGGCAATTAAATGAGCTAATTCTCTGAAGTGTGATAAAATTATAAATAATTTTACCAGCTGGTACCAGAGTTATACTAGGAGACAGAACTGTCTGTGTAGGAAGATAATTTGCTAACTGTTTGGGCTGAGTTTCGGGAGCAAAGATGGAACAAAGTGAGCTAACGATGGTAATGATAAGTTGGTGATCCTGTGCACAAGGTGTAAACTCAGCCTGGGAAGAGCAGGGGCAGTCAGAGAGGAAAGTGAACAAGAACACGGATAGGAAGGAACCTAGGCCTGCAGTCGAAGGCGCCCAGAGGAGAAACTCCAGGAGAGAGGAGATCAAAGAATTTCAGCCCAGACATGAGCGTCTGTCACCCACCCACTGTTGGGTTTTTCTGTCTTTCTACGGCACACAGCCTCTCCACTGCTACAGAAAAATACGTATTGCCATCAGTTGGCAGCTCTAAGAGGGAGGGGAAGGGACCTGTGTTGGTATAGGACCAGAGGACAGGAGGGCAGCAACCGCAGGTGAGATGGTGAGGCAGAGTCAGGTAAATACAGAAGCACCCCATAGTTCATAGACTCTGAGGCGGTCCTTATCAATTTCAATCACATCTTCAAGATTAATTAGTGTCTTGATTACTTATCTGGCCAATCAATATTGATTGTTTACTACATCCCAGTATATCTTACAGTCTTGAGCTTAAAGTGAGCGTCAATAAACCAGTCTTCCTATTTGTGAACTGTGCTTTCTAGGTTGGGAGTATAGCAAGGGCAGAGGAAGGACAGACAGGAAAGAAGGAAAGGAGGAGAGCGCTGGGGAAAAATGAAGCAGAGTAGGCAATCTGAGTCCTTCAGTGAGGTGGCAGGAGTGTAAGTCGGGTGCTAACTTAGAGCGGGGGTTGGGGGCACTTTTTTCAGAAGCTTTCTGATGAGGGCCTGCAGGACAGGAAGGGAGAAGGTACTATTTGAAGGAATGTGGGGTCATCACCCAGACTGGCAGACAGGGAGAGAGGTCATAACTAAACAAGATGGGACACTTCCAGCTTTGCTGTTAGCCAGGACAAAGACCTGTCAGGTGTCCATCTTCCCACCCACACCCTTAGGGAGAGGGCCTTCCAGCTGGCCTGCCTGGACATTAGCTGTGATTCAGTCAGCCCACTCTTCTTTCTAACTTGACCAATCAGAAACGATTGGAGGACACATCCTAGGCCACTTGGACCCCCTTGTTCTGTGCATGTGTATGTGCATGTGTGCATGCACACTTGTGTATGTGTGTGTATGTGGTGTGTGCTGCTTCTCTTTCGATGGCAGAGAAAATGAACCTTAGCAAACCTTATCAAGGCCCTGTTGATTCCACCAGTTGAGAATAAAACCACTATCACAATTTAAAGCCAAATTCGAAACATCCTTTAACTGGTCAGGTGGATGAGCTCTGGCCAGGTCCAACTCTGGTTTCCAGAAAGTGGCCCTGTATGAGGGTTTATAGTGGCCTAAGTATTTCCCATTAGGTCCAATCAGGGCAGGCATACATCCTGATGTATTTCCTGCCTGTGAACCTCCCGCCCACGAGATCAATCACATCCATCCGGTGCAGATGGGTCAAACAACCTTGTTTAAGGGAATGAAAAACGTGTAACTTGTTATCTCCCATAAACTATAGCCTCCAGCGTTTAAGGAACTGTCTGTCCTTGAGCAAGGGGCTTGCAGATCAGAGACTTTTTTATTTCACGAATCTCTAAGGCACAGTAATTAAAACTTAAAATGTAACTTTGGCTCTCACAGCTGCTACACAGGTAATTTGTTGATACTGAGGTATTTGTTCCAACAGAGACAGCAGGACTAAGGTAGAAGTAGGAAGCATCAGACTACACTGGGCTAGGGAGAAGGAGGTTCCCTTGAGGCTTGGGGGTAACCCAATATCAGAAACTGAAGTCTTAAGGGACACGAGAGGCCAGAAAGCCAGGTGACAGCAGAGCTGTATCTTTCTGAGGCCATTGGACTCAATCTCTCCCATGCTTTTGCTTCTTTGCCTGTAATCTCCGTGGTTCCTTTGTTTGTAGATGTAGTTGTAGACTTATCCCTCCAGCCCTCTGCCCTCATGTGACATTTTTTCAGTCTCTTTGCAAGAGCTTCCTTTGGGAAGGTCAGTCCTGCCCAAAGCTCCCCTACCAATAGGGAGAGCAGTGACTTTGAATGGACCCATTCTAGTTGTTTCATTTTTATTTGATTTTCTCTACAAAGGTTCTAGTTCCAAATAATACCACTTTCTGATGAATGCTTTGTGGTCTTTAAATTCACTACGTAGACCAGGCTGGCCTCAAACTTGTAGAGTTCCACCTGCCTCTGCCTTCCTAGTGCTGAGATTAAAGGCATGTGCCACCATAATTGGTGTCTGAATTCCACGTTTTTATGGACCCTACCAACTCCATGGGCCCTGAGCCTGCAATAGTCTCTGCTCCCATCTCCCAACAGCCTCACCTGACTCCATCCACCTGCCTGTTGTTCCTGACCACAAGCAGCACATCCTGTTGTCCTAGACCTTCCTGGAGTGCAAAGCCTCTCTCCAGAAAACCAGTGTTCCAGATGCTGGCTAGGTTAGACAGGCATGACCTTAAACACTTCCCCACCTGACCGACATATGCCTTCTGCAGTAAGAACCTTCTCTCAAATGAAGCTATGTCATACTCTGCCGCTTGGTCCTCTGGACTTTGGTTTTTTTCTACCTCTTTCTTTCCTCTTCTTCTTCTACTATAACTGTGTGTGTGTGTGTGTGTGTGTGTGTGTGTGTGTGTGTGTTACATAAGCATTTAGTTTTGCTGTCTGGCCATCACAATGTCCGCTCCATGAAGGCAGGGAAGCTATGGCTGATGATGGAGCAGCAGCTGCTGCAACAGTGCCTGGCACTTTGAGGGCCTCAGCCTATGGTTGTTGGATAAGTAAATCAGAATGTTGACAAAGCCAGAGACAATGAGGCAATTAGAGTTCCAGTGCTCACTCAAGTATAGCTTTTTCTGGTTTTGTGCCTTTAAGTCATGTTGCTTTTATTGTTGCTGTTGTTGTTATAATCTTTCCAAAGCTTATAACGGTAGTTCATCAATTATTTCACAAATTTGATTAAAAAACAAATGACTTTTGCCTACCTCCCTAATTCTAATTAGTCTCAATGAAAGATCTGCCATTAACATATCCAGAAAAATGTGCTGTATTTCTTAAATTAATTCTGAAGAGACAGTGCAAAAATATCTCAAAATAATCACGATTGCTGGGAAAAGTGCATAGCTTCCCTGTGAGACCACTCAATTAAATGAACAAATTTTGCTGAGATTTATTGAATTCAAGCATACCTTAAAATACATTTATGTTTATTTTTATCACCAATTAGTTTTTCTGGTCTTATTCCTTAGTTAATTAGAAATAGCCCATTATGACTTTTACAGTCTGTTTAGTAAAGAAGTATGTATTCTCTGGGAGCAAGGAGGATTACCCAGTCTGGAACTGGATTCTATATTTTGAACGTGGAAAATAGTTTAAAAGTTAACGGACTCTTTTGTGGGGATCTTTGCAATCTCCATGACCAGCAGAGCCACCATCCATGGGAGGTAAGAAGTTCAGTTCAACACAGCTCAGTAGCTAGTATTGACTGAAACTTCTGGAGTCTGACCCCAAGCACTTTATTTTAAGCATACTGAAGCACAGCACTATTTGGTGAATGCTTTCCTGATGATAACCCCACATGCACAGCAAAGCATACTCAAGTCATTTTGAGAAACAAAGTAAGCTAAACTCAGCGACGACTACATTGAAACTCTCTGTAATGTCCATAAAGATGGGTTCTATAGATAGACTGAGGAAAACACGCTTATAATAAAGGTCTTGCAGGTGTAGTCTCCCGCCACACAGACAGCACAAAAGTTACCAGGCTATTAGCTACATCTGTTCTCAGCCTTCTGGTCAGATAGCAGGTTCTATATCCCTTCCTAGGAAGGAAAGACCATGTGTGTTTAACATTCCAGGTTCCCCTAGCACTGCTGCGGGAGCACAAATACCTCCAGGCCTCCTACAATTATTCTGTGATGCTGTTAATTTGGTGCGGGAGAATTGTCTGTATTCTGTCAATCATGTTTTAAATAAATGCTGATTGGCCAGGCAGGAAATATAGGAGGGAAAACCAGATAGGAAGTAGAAATGATGTAATGAGAACAGGAGAATTCTGGGAGGGAGGAAGTTGATTCCTCCCACTCCTGCCCAGACCACTGAAGCAGCAGGATGTGATCTGCCTCACTGAAAAAGGTACTGAGCCACATGGCTAACATAGATCAGAAAAAATGGGTTAATCAAGATGTGAGAGTTAGCCGGGCGATGGTGGCGCACATCTTTAATCCCAGCACTCGGGAGGCAGAGGCAGGCGGATCTCTGTGAGTTCGAGACCAGCCTGGTCTACAGAGCTAGTTCCAGGACAGGCTCCAAAGCCACAGAGAAACCCTGTCTCGAAAAACCAAAAATAAAAAAAAAAAAGATGTGAGAGTTAGCCAGTGAGAGGCTAGAGCTAATGGGCGGATCAGTTTATAATTTATGGAGACCTATGTGTGATTTTCTTTGGGGCTAAATGGCTGTGGGGTACCAGGTGGGACAGAAACCCCAACAAACAAGCAGTGGGCCCCTCTATGTTACATTAATTCCCCTCAGAATTTTATGTTAAAGGGGCTTCCTTTAAATTGCACCCCAAAGTCACCCCTACTTCATGCCATTGTAAATAATAAAACAATTAGAAACAAAGAAGAAAATATGGAGAACAAGGAGTAAGAGACGAAAGGGGAAGAGAAAAGCTTTCTTTTGACATAACAGACTCAACACTATGCACTATTGAGCAATATCACAATCCGCCCCTCAGAGTTAGTGTGCTGGTCCCAGAGCAGCACTGAGAACTGTGGCCGGCTTCATTCTCCTAAACTGATTGGAGCTATCAAGGTAGGAATGATCTCCTTAGTAAAATGGGAGTGTAGGCCGGGTGGTGGTGGTGCACACCTTTAATCCCAGCACTCAGGAGGCAGAAGCAGGTGGATCTCTGTGAGTTCGAGGCCAGCCTGGTCTACAAGAGCTAGTTCCAGAATAGGCTCCAAAGCTACAGAGAATCTCTCCCTCTCTCTCTCTCTCTCTCTCTCTCTCTCTCTCTCTCTCTCTCTCATGTGGGGCCTTCCTCATGCTTGGTTGTCCCTCACCAGATATGACCCATCAATCTGGGATTTCCCAGCCTCCAGAAGCAACAACCAAATAAGACTCCCGTGTATAAAGTCCCCAGACTGTGGTATTCTATTACAACATCAGAAACTAAGTCTAAGGTTGTTTTCTCTACAAAAACTTCAGTGAACGTGAACATATATAAGTTCCTTATCATTTCATTCCCAGGTTTCATTGACAGTAAGATATGTATCTCCTTGGAACCTCTGTTACCTTTGTAATTTGAGCTGAATAGCTAACTTATCCAGACCAGCCAATTCTTTAACGTTTTTTTTTCTTGATGGATTCCAGAGGCAACTTCAAACAACTCACTAGCCAATTGAGGAAAATGAGTCTGTGTTACATACGCGCTTGTTCATTCATTATAATCAAACATAAAGTCACGACTGCATATTGTGATTGACAGCACAGCCCAGGAGGAAATGGAGAAAACATGGCGAAGGCTCTCTGCATCACAGTCCTGCCCTTTGTCACTCTGCCGAACTTGCTTGGTCTTCGTTCTACACGATGAGTGGGAACTCTTCATAAAGGGCTGGGAAGCGAGCTGCGGCTTGTGCGAAGGCAATGCAGATTGTTATCAACGGAAGGACGGCTCCATGCCCCCATCAGAAGGCCTTCAGAAGTACCAGTGATGCAGACGCTCATCCTTCCCCACCAGAGAACCAGTGAGGAGAGGGAGTGTCGCCTTAGTAACTGAACAAGAATGATGCTTCATGGACAAAAGTCGCTCTGCAAACCCAGACTCAGTTTTAGGGCGCCGATCTCAAACTGCCACTGGGGAAAAGGGAAAGGGAAAAGTTCAAGTACACTCCCTTAAAGTTCCCCAGGGTTGTTCTTTATGCCTAAGGCATTTCTGATACAAACACCCCCAAAGAGCCCATGTTGTTCTCAAATACACCTAGGCCTTTTTAGGGCACTGAGAAAAATGCACCAATACATGATAGTTCTTTCCCTAAGTTGTTTTGAGTACATTTTATTTTTTAAAATATTGTTTTTTATCTCTCATGAAAAGGAGATACTTTTAATACATAAATAGTCCTATATTTTCCATAGGAATTTTGTATAATAGCATTTTAGAGCGGAGAGTTACACTCTCCGCTTACCTCACATTCATGAGGCCCGATTTTCAGTCCCCTCTACTGCCAAGATGCCTATGGTTTGGGATAAGAACATGGCTGTTAAGCAGGCAACAGTAAGGCTGGCAAGGCTGCTCAGTAGATAAGAGCACTTACGGACCTTGCAGAGGACCCAAACTCAAGTCTCAGCACACACACAGGGCTCACCACCATCCCTAACTCCAGTTCTGGGGACTGTCACCTTCTGCTGCAGGAACACACACAGGGCACACAGATACACACAGGCAAAACATATCCATAAAATAAATAAATGTCTCATATGTGGGGCACATACATACACACAGGCAAAACACACATGTAAAATAAGTAAATGAATATCTCACACATGGGTCACATAGATACACACAAGCAAATACTCACACACATAAAATAAATTAAAAAATATCTCACATGTGGGGCATATGCATACACACAGGCAAAACATACACATAAGATAAATAAATATCTCATATGTGGGGCACATAGGTACACACAGGCAAAACACACATGTAAAATAAATAAATAAATACCTCACATGTGGGGCACACAGATACACACAGGCAAATACATACGTAAGATGAGTAAATAAATATTTCACACATGGGGCACACACATACACACAGGAAAAACACACATGTAAAATAAGTAAATAATATCTCACACAAGGTGGCACATAACATACAGGTGAAACACACATGTAAAATAAATAAATATCTCAAAAGTTTTCCCAGGAATTTCTCTATTATACTCAAGCAAACATGTGCATGCTAGCACGTGCATGCACACACACACATATGGTTGTAACTTGGGACTGGAACGTGGACATCTGACCTCAGCACTGCAGCTGCAATCAAGAAATCACTCTGAACTCAGAATTCATTTTGATAGGCATAGCCATCTACGAAAAGCAGCTTGAAGAAAATGCTAACATTTATGCAAAAGTGTGTGAGCCTGGAGGAGCTATTCTACCAGCTTACCACTTTTCCACAGACAACTAACAACCCTGAGGAAGTAAGGCTGTAAAATATGTGACAAATATTAATGTGTCCATTAACTGGGCCATTAGTGTACTGTTTAGTTAGAGTTTTAAAAAGAGAAAGAGAAGAAAAACATAAAAATTTAGCTCCCAATTAGCTAAAATATTATTTTGCTAATCATCAAAAATATATTTAAAGCTGGGCATGGTGGCATACACCTTTAATCCCAGCACTTGGGAGACAGAGATGGGCAGAAGATCTACAAACAAGTTCCAGGACAGCCAGGGCTGTTACACAGAGAAACCCTGTCTCAAAAAAAAAAAAAAAAGGAAAGAAACATATGTGTGTGTGTGTGGTTACTTAATATTTTAGTACTTCAAAACTTTTGTAGCCAAATTGCTTATGAATCATTTATACAGTGTGCAATTATAGGGGCCCACAAGATACTGGGAACGCAGTAATGAAAAGACCCACACACCCAGTCCTCTTATGAAGCTTATTTTGTGTTTCAGGAGAAGTGTTCCTATGAAAATTAACCAACTATAAGACTAGAAGATGACGCTAGGCTTATAGAATCGAACAGGGCAGCGTGAGAGAGGACAGGCACCCAGGCTAGCTAACTTGCACAGCGTTCCCTCTGACCCAGAACCGCTCAGAAGCAGCAGGAGCGCTTCAGACAGAGGGAACTTTGCACTGGTACAAAGGCCCCGATATACAATGAGTTTGGGGTGTCCTAGACACAGGAAGAAAGCCAGACTTGACAAGTGGTGTTAGTTCCTGAGTGGATGCGGCAGAACTCTCATGGAAGAATAAGACAGTAAGCATACACTATGGACTTGGAAACCCAGAGGGAACAAAGTTTACTTTTTGATCCTTCATAATTCTATTGTTTTTATTTTTCCTTTGTTTTGTAGTCTTCTCTCTGTCTGCATTTTAAGCCTATCTCTTGTTGAGGAGGTGGGATGAAGCCACACGTGGTTGACGGTCTGGTTTTCCTCCTTCTGACTTGCCTACGCTTGGTGTAATTACTGCAGAATAAAGAACACCTGTTGGCCTGTCTGCCCTCTCCCTTGGCCTTCCTTGCTATGACTCATTCCCACCAACCTTCCCTCCCTAGATTTCTAGTGGGGAGAGGGACAAGTGGATCGCTTCAGGGATGAGTGACATGGGAGCCTTTGTGACAGGGAGGGGATATTAGAAAAAGGCCTGGCCTAGAGGAAGAAACCCTGGTCTAGGCATGTGGATAGTGTGGTCCACCTTAGATAATCCTGCTGTGTTCCCCTAGATACTCACCAAGGTCCTTTCCTCCTACCCCAGTCCTACCTTGGTGGGTATGTAAGAGAAGCTTAGTTAGTGTTGGCTTCATTATTAATTATTTTTCTTATAATGGGAACAGAACACTAGAACTAGCAAGGAAGTTAAGGTTTCTTTGGGTTCATGGTTTATAAGCAGAGTCGATTATCCAGAGGGGAGACAAGGCAGGGCATTTGGTCACATTGTGTCTGGAGTCCAGAAACGGAGAGAGAGAGATGCGTGTGTTGTGAGATGGTCTTTCTGTATGCTGTGAGTATGTGTTGCTCTCATTGGTTGATAAATAAAGCTGTTTTGGACTACGACAAGGCAAGATAGAACCAGGTGGGAAATCTAAACAGAGATATAGGAGCAGAAAGGCAGAATCTGGGAGACACCTGCCAGTTGCCGAGGAAGAAAGACATGTGAAAAAATAAGGTAACAAGCCATGAACCACATGGCAAGGCATACATTAAAAATATGCATTAGTTTAAATGTAAGAACTAGCTATTAATAAGCCAGAATCATCAGCTAAGCATGTATAAGTAATATTAAGCCTCTGAGTGGTTATTTAGAGACTGGCTGGAGGGAGAAACCTCTGATTCCATTGAGTACTGGTAATCAGGCCATCTTCTCCTTTTTTGTTAGTCCAGAACCTCAGCCCAAATCACCAAAATCACTCACAAACATTCCCAGCGGCATGGTGATTCTAGACTCCATCAAATTGGCAGTATAACTGCTAGCATCAGATCCAAGGGACAAACCCAAAGGGGTGGGCATATCAGTAGAATTCTCAGAACCCTTTTCCCAGGAAGTGGACAGGGAGAAGGAGTGAAGAAAATATTCAAAATCTGATCCAGGGGCAGTGTCAGGAAGCCTGGGTTCCCAGAGAACTGTAGGCCAGTTTTGGGCCCCAGGCCTAGCTGTCCCCACTGCCCCATTCGGGGCATAATGACAGCCATGCCATAAATGTGGAAATGATCTTGAGGTGCAGAGGGTTTCTTGTGGCTGCTGCTACAGACTTTCTAGCCTAGGAAGGCAGTCAGCCAATGGCTTCTGCACTCTGGACAACAGTTCGAATGATCTGCACTGAGCCGGAGAAAAGCTGACTCTAAGTGCTGACGCCTTGAGACTGCACAGCCAGGACTGAGAGGTGAATGCTGTCCCATGCCCAGCACGATCAAACTCTGCACCTCATCTTCCCAGGACTCATGCTCCCTCCATGTGTCATTTCCCTTCAGGCATGCTCCATGACTGCTGGAATCAGCTAGATCCTTCTCAAGGGCAGTCTGAGGACGGAACGAGAACTTCCATGAAAGCGAAAATCTGCACACCAATCATGAACTTTGGTGGCTTGAGCCCACTGATGGCACGTCGCCATGGCTACACGGATGCTGTTCTCTAGAGAACCGCTGTGCGGCGAGGGATGGAAGGCAAGAGCGGGAATGCAGAGGACAGGTGTCTGTGGTTGGTACTAAATTTCCTGGGAGCTTCCGATGGAATTTGCTTTTCCTGAGCCATCCATGATGCAGGAAAGAGTGACTCTAAACGATGCAGGAAGAGGTGTATATTCTGGTTATGTGACTAATGTTGGCCACCATAGCCTCCTCCCAGGTCTAAAATGGATTGTTCATTCTCTAGGGAGCCTCCCCAATTTCTCCATCTGGAAGCAGAAGCTGCTCTCTCAGTATCTTCACAACTGATCGCTCACAGAGACATTTCATATACTTTATATTCTTCGTGGTTCTTTATTCATATATTTATATTCTCCTGATCTAAATCCCTGGGGTCATAGCATGTATGCCTTCTTTCTCTGTATATTGCTGTGTACATAAACTTTGCCCAGGATGGTTTATATGCAATAAAAGCTAATCTCTTATTTGAGTGACCTCTATCAAGCAAAAAGAAAAAGATATGCTTTAACTTGAGCAATAACGCGGTTCGTTCCATCAATTCTACGCGTCTTTCCTCTAATAGACATCCCTCACAACTTGCCTATTAACTCCCAGGAGACTTTTATATAGTTGTATTGATGAGTCATCTGTGCTTAATCAAGTGGTTAGAGTCTGAATCCCATTAGGCACTGAGAATTAGAATCTGGATAAAATACGAAAACTAAAGTGGCGATGCGGAGTTCACAGTAGAAGCTGAATACCGTGCAGGAGAGGAAGGTGCTCCAGTCACCTAAGAAGAGATACTTTGATCATGCTCTCCAGTCTCATAAGATAACACACGTGGGCTGATCCTCAAGCTAGAGGTTTTCCAGCACCTTCCTGATTTAATATAGCTGATCGTCACTCAAGAGAACATTATTAAATTGTCATTATACATGAAAATGATGACACCATGTTCAGTAGCAAAATGGTTTAGAGTGATTTCTTATAAAATCTCAGTCGTCTAGGATGAATTTTGATGATTAATTTATTAAAAGATTTGTGAGCACTTTGGAGATGTCTTGAGAGCATCCCAAGTGTTCTATTTAAACGAATCCCAGTGATTTCTTCCTTGGAATGGAAATAAAGACATACAGATAAACACAATAAAAAGTGGCCACTCCTGTTTTGTGAGTTCATCTTCTAAAAGATCAGAATAGATAATTATATATCTTATTGTAAAATTAGAACTAAATGTTGAAGGGTCTAGATCAATGGTTCTCAACCTTCCCAACACCCTTTACTATACAGTTCCTCATGTTGTAGTGACCCCAACCATAAAATTATTTCATTGCTACATCATAACTGTAATTCTGCTACTGTTATGAATCATAATGTACATATTTTTGGAGACAGAGGTTTGCTAAAGGGACCGTGACCCACAGATTGAGAACTGCAGGTCTAGATAAATTTATCTTACATTCCTTCAGTAGGAGAAAACACGAAAAGATATCTATCCTCCAAACATATTCTTGTAGGTTAGGATAACAAAGCCTGGCCTTTTTTCCCCCAAAGCATTTGAGCAAGGGGAACTTTAACCTTAACAGTGACCCAAACCTCCAGGAACATTTAACATTCCTCGGTTGTGTTCAAATCACTCAGCATTGCGGCAAACACTGACTGTGGGTGTCTGCCAATTTCCGGTTACTATAACAGAATCCCTAAAACACTGAACTCAGGAAGAGGAAAGGCATATTTCAGCTCATAGCTGTGGAGGTGTCAGTTGGTCCTGCTGCTTTGGTTTGTGGCTACACAGCATGTCATGCAGGGGAGCACATCCTGGCCAGGAAACAAATAGAAACAGCAAGTCCCTGAGGTCCTAATGTCCCCTGCAAGATCACACCCTTTGTGACATAGCTTCCTCTCATTAGGGCCCATCTTTTAGAGATTCCTTCATCTATCCTTAGTGCCAGGGTCAGGGTAACACCTTTGATACAAAACCTCCGGAGCAGTGGTTCTCAAACTTCTAATGCTGTGATCCTTATACAGTTCCTCATGTTACAGTGAGCCCCCAACCATAACATTATTTTCATTGCTGCCTCATAACTGTAATTTTGCTACTGTTATGAATCAGAATGCAAATATCTGATATGCGGGGTGTCTAGTGGTCAACCCCCAAAGAGTCACGACCCCACAAGTTGAGAACCACTGCTCCAAGGAATGCTTTTCCAAACCACAACCATGTTGCTGGACTCCAACCCAAATTTTAGGTTAAGTCTTTTCCAGCCTGTCTGACTTTCTAAGTGGGAATTCTTCTGCAGACCAGCTGTAAGAACAAGGCAGGGGAGGAGAAAGTCAGGTAGAAGCAGGGTATTTTAAAGACAACAGCATAAAAAAAAACGACCTTAGTTTGGCTTAATGGCTAATATTTAGAAGGTCACAGTTGTATTAAAGATTCACTCTCATACACACCCACACACCCCATACACACACACACACACACACACACACACACACACACACATTCTTATTTAGAAATAGACATTGAGGCACCGGGTGGGCTATCTGTAATACAGGCCTCCTTATTTGGCTGATTTGAGGAGACAATAGAACACTGTGGTCACGGGAGCCTCAGGCCTATCTGGGTCCAAATTCCACTTCTGGGCAGCATGACCTTGAGACATTACCTAACTCTTTCCAGCTTCAATTCCCATATCTGTGAAATGACAGCGATAACGGTACTTACTGTGCTGGGTGGCAGTGAAGATTAAACGCTATAATCGGTGTGAACCTGCCAGCAAAGGGCCTGGGATGTACCACACATTCTGTGAGTAGGAGTTACTACAATTAAGAGCAGAATGCCAGCCCCCTTGGCTCCATTCTCCATCTTCTGGCCCAGGGTGTCAGCTCATGGCACAATTCTCTCTGGAGAAAAAAGACTTCCTTTTTGCTTCTCGCTCCCCCACTGCCATTTGGGTTGCTCTGGGATGGTTAGTGTCAAAAGAGACGAAAATAATAATGTATCTATTTACATAACATTATCCTTATTTTCTTTCTCCCCTCAGAAATGCTCTGGTATTATCGAATTAGTCGCATTTTGAAGATGACATCCACCAGAACTAATGAAACTCAACCATTTTTATTCCTTGATAGCGCCCTGGATTCCCTCCCGTTAATGGAACAGCTGCGCTGTTTTATAGCAGGCTGGGAACACTCACAGAGCAGATTCAGAACAGGGTGGCTGCAATCATGACTGCTTACTGAATATTAATATTCTGTGTGTGAGTGTGGTTTGGCTTTCAAATTATTGCCAACCCCCATTCATTGCAGAGACTCGTGTCTGCAGAGGGTCATGCATTCTTCCTTAAGTCAAAATCCAGCTCTCCTCAGCTGTCTGCTGCTCTTTTAACCTTACCCCTCACAAAATGTCCAATACACGCACTCAGGGAGGATGATTGATAGCACAAACCTCTGGTGGCCCTACTACATAATAAATACACGTACTTTGCTTGTGTCCATTTTCTGGCATACAACTCCTAGAGCCTTTGTATCTGGGGCGTGGTAGGTTGTTTGGATGATAATAGAGTAACAGGAGGCTGGGAGTTTCTGGGTACTTCAGGATGGGGACTAGTTACAGGAAAAGTCAGAGTTAGAATTCTCAGGGCTGTCAGGAGGCAAGCAAAGGGGCTCTGGGACCCAGTGTTCCTTCCCCCGGCTGTTTATTTCCCTCTGGTTGTTCATCTCTATCTTTCCTCAGACCCTTTGCTAGTTATTTGTTATTAATCTATCTATTTATTATTTTGATGTGTATTTTCCTGCTTGTCTGAATATGCTTCATGTACTCATAGTGTTCAAAGAGGTCAGGAGAGGACCTCAGATCCCCTGGAATTTGGAGGTACTGGTGTCTGTGAGCTTCCTGATGTAAGTGCTGGAAACAGGACCCAAATTCTGTCTGCAAGAGCATCAAGCACACTTAACCACTGAGCCATCTCTCTCCAGCCCCTTGTATCCTTTATTAATAACTCGTAATTCTAGTGTTTTCCTGCGTTCTGTGAGCCACTCCAGGGAATTAATCAACTCCAAAGAGTAGTGCATAGTCGTGTCAAGTGTGGCTACTCAGAAGCACGGTTACACCTGCATCTGAGGTGGGGCCAGCTATTGGAACAGATGCATTAATCCGCTGAGTCTGAAGCTCTCTGTTCAGGTGAACTGTGTTAGGACTGAATTGTACTGGAGGACACAGGCTTGTGTTCCCTGGATAATCTGCTCGAGGATTGCTTTGATTGGCATGTGGAGGGGGGGGACACCCATGCACCTGGTGTCAGAGATAGCAAAGGGAAGTTGAATACACACGTAGCATCTGAATGCGGTGTAATCTTCCAACAAGGGACTCCTGCTTGCATGCTGTCACCATATCTAATATGTCCTGCACATTTAAATGTCCTTTGTGTTGAGACATTGCTGACAGTGTTACCTCCCTTGCATACAAATGTCATGGAAAAGACAGGTGTGAAACCAAATGCCCTTGCCTCCCTGCTTCCTCTCTGGGCTCCTTCTCCATATTCTAACGGTGTCTGCATGACAAATGAAAGCCTCATCATTTACATAGTTTTTTTTATACATGATAGAAAACAGCTCAACATTTGGTACTATTTAGACTAACGTTTCAGACGTTTGGCCTGAATTGAATACTGAGATTTTTCTTTTTATCTGAGTATCTTGGGGGATTCTGCTCAGAGTCTGTATCTGTGTAGGTCTTTCAACTAGTACAGAAGTAACTAAAGAGAAGACCATTGACTGTTCTCCCTTATAAAAACCCATTATACTCTCTTGGGAATTAAAATGGTTTTTACATTTTTAATCCAACTACTGGTTACGACCACTAATTTTTATAGTGTTCCTCTGACTTTTTAAAAATATGCTTATATGCTTTGTGGCTTTGTTTCTCTCTTCTGGTGTAAATACAGCTTCCCTTCCCTCCCCTCCCCTTCCTTCCCCTTCCCTTCCTTCCCTTCTTTCCAGACAGAATCTCACTATATAGCCCAGGACTGAACTTATAAACCCTCTGTCTCTGCTTCTTCCTGAACACTAGAATCACAGGCATGAGTCACGATGCCCAATGCTAATGGTGTGTTCTTAGTAAATATTCAAATTATTTCTGGAGAAAAGCACAATAGCAGTAAGCATCACTTGCCTTGTCGCCTTCTCAAGAAAGCCACCCCTATTTTGCTGAACACCCTTAGAGTCCAGCTCTGTGTAGGCACATGTACTGTGACTCTAGACAGTGCCCTAGGATCCAGTGTCCACTCAGCAGCATTGGACATTGGCTCCCACCCATCGTTCCAGAACAGTTCCTGTGATTTGCGTTAAGTCTTTCTTCTGGATGAGGGTGTGACGTACATGTGGGAACATGTTGACATGGATACAAATATGGAATACAAATATGCCATCCATCACTGGTGTGGGAGGTCCTTCTGTCTATGTGTTGCTTTCATTGGTTAATGAATAAAGAAACTGCTGGCCTGTTGATAGGGCAGAACTTAGGTAGGCGGGGAAGACAGAACTGAATGCTGGGAAAAGGAAAGAGTCAGGGAGACGCCATGGATCCGCACCTGGAGATAGACATGCTAGAACTTTGCTGGTAGGCCACAACCTCGTGGTGATACACAGATTAATAGAGAAGGGTTAAATTAAGATGTAAGAGTTAGCCAATAAAAAGTTAGAGCTAATGGGTCAAGCAATAATTTAAATAATATGGTTTCTGTGGGATTATTTTGGCTCTGGGAAGCCTGGACGAACAAGCGGCCCCCTGAAACACATCACTATATTGCATAATGACGTAGTCTTATTGTTTCTTCATTGATGATTATTTTCAATATTTCACAATTATCTTTTGTGGGTCTTTTTTATAGTTTTTTAATGTTTTTAGACTTTTCTTTATATACCACCTTCATCTTCATCTTGACTCTTATCTGTAATACTCTCACCTGTATACTTAACAGTGCTGGGTCTGATTGTTTTTGAATATTTTGATATCTTGAGTAATAAGGATGGGAAACTGGGGGGGGGCTAAAAAGATAGTGCAGAAATTAAAAGTTCTGACTGCTCTTTCAGAGGAAACGCCACTCCGACTCTCCCCAAAAACTCCTTTCCACAGGTCAGTGAGTTCAAGGCCCAGCGCCCTCCCCTATGACTCACTGTATTTTACAGCCCTCAGAAGTAAACTTTACTATGTAAAGAAGTTATTCTAAGTAAAAGGACCAACCAGACTAGTTACACCAAAATTCATTCCCAAAACTTAGAGACCATTCAAACCTGCTTTTTAATGTCTTCCATTTAGGAAGGTTCATTCCTTTGGAAAAACACTTCTAAGTCATCAGTCATGACCTTAACTCTTCCAGGAGGACAGGCATGCATATTTGTAAACGTTAATTCATCCATGCTCAAGGATTAAGTCAGTAGGCTCTAAGACACAGTAGGCACTGCCCCAGGAGAGCCAAGTGGAATTTGTGGCATTAGCAGAACAAAAATGTCTTAAAATGGGCAGATTCTGACCCCTTGCTGTTGATGTCTTGATTGTCAGTTGAGTCCAATCTATTCTTCACAGCTAAACCAGCTTCTAGATGATTACAGAAGCCAAGTAGAAGCTCTAATCACATTTGACTCGAAGTGAGGAGACCTGAGTCTGACCCCTATCTAGCTCTGAATATTTCCCCTGCACCTCAGAACAATTACACTGTATTTAAGTCAGAAATGTGGGCCGGCATATCCAGCTCACAGAGTTCTGTAAATGTTAACAGTGCATGTGAAAGACTTTGGAGGCTAGGCATGAGCCTTGGTAGCAGAGTGCTCGCCAGACAGCTCATGGGAAAGATGCTGGCACATAGCAGGTCCTCAAAGGTCTTTCCTTTCACAATTTAAACCCTCCTAAAGAAAGCCAAAACAGTCAATAAGGTCACCCAGCTCTGTATAACTTTCAATTCTTGGAGAATATAGCAAATATCCTCTTAAGAAATAAGCTCTCAGGAAAGGGAGATGGCTCACGAGCTAGAACACTGGCTGTTCGAGATGGCGAGGGTAAAAACTTACTGCCTTAAGTTGTGTTTGTCAGATCTTTTGTTATAGCCATGAGACAATCAACGGAGACCTTCATTCAGAAGCTTCTGGGACAGTGGCTAATGTTTGGTTCCTGGTTGTGAATTATGATGTTTCAAAAGACCAACAACTTGATTACTGCCTGTGTATGTATCGGTGTTCACATTGCCTCCACTGGTAACAGGATCGTTTCACTCCTCATTAGTTGTTAGAAAGATCTCATTCAAAATAAAGATGAAGAAAAGATGCTAGCTCTGCGAACAATGGACAAATGAGCGTATCAGACTATCTTCTCCCATGGGGACATGGGGCAGTCCAACAGGTTACTTTGCTAGGAGATTCTCACTGCCTCCCCACTGAAGACATCTCTGTATCTCTCCATCTTCATTCAGATACTTTGAAAAACATTTCTTATTGGTTTTCATCTTTAATGTCCTTTCCTAACCTCATCCCTCTCCTTTCAAAAGAGCATATTAAAGAAATATTTTAGTTTTTAAGACTCATAGGTTCGCAAAGAAAAAACTATGACCCTTTCCTCAGTTCTCTTACTTTCTATGAGAAGAGCATCAAATGGGGTCACACTGGTCCTCAGATCAATGTGTTTCTAATTGAGTGCATTTGTGAGGTTAGTAACCGTGAGTTACCCATGGTTGGTAACCATGAAAGTTACCCATGGTTAGCTTTTACATTTAGATGAACTGAGTGTTTCCTGTTTATTTAGGGACAGAAAGAAAGCAAGGATCCGCTGTCGGTCTTGTGCTGTGATGCCTGGTCTGGGACAGTGGTCATCTCCTGAAGACTCATGCTTGCTTCACCTGTTAGAACCTGAATCTTCAACTGATGGACTTGTCTACACCTAATTTAAAAAAGAAAAGAAAAGAACTGACTGTCTCACACAACCCATTAAAGTCTACTGTGTTGATTAGCCTTTTGCGGTCTAATTTCTTGAGTTCTTTATATATTTTGGAGATCAGGGGCACTGAGCTGAACAGAGAATTCTCAACAGAAGAAGTTCAAATGGCCAAAAGACACTTAAGGTCATGCTCAACTTCCTTAGCGATCAG
>NC_022024.1:1210843-1215167 GCF_000317375.1 Microtus ochrogaster
AATAATAAAGTCTACTGTGTTCACTTCCAAAGTGACAAACATCTGTTCGTGTTTTCTGTCTTCACTGTAGAGCCATGGGAGACAGTATGTGGAAATTCAAGTCCACATCACAGTGTATGATGAGCTGCTTTCATGCTAACGCTTCTCACAGAATGTTAGAATTATTTATTTGTTTATTATACCGAGGGCTTTACATGTGTAAGCATGCAGTTTGCAGCAGGTTACACTACTAGCTCACAACTCATTTTTAGGGTTTTTATTTTTTTAACTCAACCTTATTGCTTTGTGGTTTTAAGAAAGATCTTATTTTAAAATTATGGTTTTCATTAAAATTATTATTTATGTTTTTCTGTATTTATTTTATTTTGTAGCAAATTGTGACATTTTTCTATTCTTATGATAGGAAGATAAATTCACTTTGGAAAGATGGATGTCACATTTTAATGAAAGCCAGATGATGGTTTGGATTGGAGAGCAATCCTAAAGAGGGAACAAACAGGTGTACGTCTTGACATTTTCCATTCATCTTAGCCACAGCATGAGCTTTCCCTTAGTTCTTAATATTGGAGAAGCGGCCCTGGAAATTCCATCATGGAGATGAACTAAATGCTTTGAAGAGTTCACGGACCGCCCATAAACCAAATCCAGAGGAAAAAACTCCCCAACACAAGAAAAACTTGCGTTTAAAATGAAAATAAATGAGAATTGGGATGTGGAGTGCCCCATAAAGCAAATAAGAAAGGGGCCATTCAAGCGTATTGTGAATATAGAAAAGCAGCTTTGATGGATGTGTGCTGATACAAGCTCAACACTAGAGCCACATGGCTTCCCAGGTTCCTGAGAATGTCATCTCCTCATGGAGAGGGAGTCATGTCAGGCTGAGCTCCATTGCTCCATGAATTTCTAATGTTTTTGGTTGTGAACCTAGGCTTTAACAACTGAGTCATTTCACCAGCCTGGACGTCTATTCTTTATGTACAAATTACAGTTCACACAAGGTTCATTTTCACCCTTTTGGCTGCCCAGCCACTGGTCTTCACTGCTAGGTCTGGGGAATTTGTTCTCCAGTTCATCGTGGTAGAAAGCAGAAGCTACCCACTGCTCAAAGCAGAAAGGAACAGGTAGCTCTTATTTCATCCAAGGAACAACATTCAGGTCACTACTCACGACGGGTTCTCCTTTTTAGGTCTGGGAGTCTGAACGATCCTTGCAGGTAGGAATTGACTCCAGCTGCACAGAGCACAGCACCCATGGACTAGGTGAGCAAAGGAAGGCTGGTGCTGGGAGTGCTGCTGTAACCAATCACTCATGTTAACTGGTTCCAGCATTCCCCTGGAACAGTGGTTCTCAGTGTGCAGCTTGCAATCCCTCTGCCTCCTAGTTCATAACAGCAGCAGAATTACAGTCATGAAGCAGCAACAGAGATATGGTTGGGGTCAGCACAGCAGGAGGAACTGTATTAAGGGATCCACACTTTAGGAAGGTTGGGAACCTCTGCATAGACCCACCCTAGTTCAGACTCACCCCGAGTTATTGACCAAGGAGATTCGGTACACCATGTCTTTTAGTTCCTGCCTGAACTTCAAGAGCTACCTTACCACTCAGAGGTCTGAGAACTTGTTATGGATGTAAAATGTGAACCTACCAAAGCAATCTATTAAAACACAGTAGACATCCATGCATACACAGCAACACAATCAAATTAGATCTTACTGAAGCCATCTGAATCCTGTTTCTTAAAATATGCATATGTGACTGTGCCTTTTCCCCCGTGGTTGTCCCGTTGACAACACAGTCAATGATGTATACAATGATTTCATTTTAAATACATTCCATTCATTCTTAAGGAGCTCTAGTGCGGGAATCTTATATATTCATTGTGGCTTTTCAAAATATAACCTTTCTCATCATTTCTCTGTGATACTGAGGACACTTGAATCATAAAAAATAATGTAATTAACTTGGTTGACCATTCCAATTCCCTGCAGAGCCCTTGCTATTTTAGTGCCTGCCTGTCTCTTGGCTCCCTGACACGCCAGCTCTACGTGATCTTGGTGTGTATCAGCACATAACCAGGCAACCAAAATGGATACATTAAACAGTTCGCCTACAAGGTCAGCCAAATGCCGTATTTCCAAAAACCATACTGTATTTGGCTACCTGCAATTACTGGATGGTGAGACCAACAAGCTCTTCCAGTTGTCACCACCATCAGCCTCAAGTGCCCTCGACGGTCATCTCAGGCCAGTGTTGCTGGGGTGTCATTGGCACAGTACCTAAGAGCACACCAGGTGTTCCCGTTCTCAGCCAGAAGCGAGTAGGGCCTAAGTCTTATTTGAAACACTCTGTGGCAGCAAGCTATAGGGGAGATGGCTGTGGTAGACATTTGAGGGAGACAGCACTGTATAGCTACACAATAAGACGACCAGCCAATTACCTATTATATTCCTAGAAAACTTTCTCAACCTCCTAAAACATGGATGTCTTTATGAATAATCTGGAGCATATAAGAATGTTTATCTGCCGGGTGGTGGTGGTACATTCCATTAATCCCAGCACGCTGGAGGCAGAGGCAGAACTCTGTGAGTTCAAGCCCAACTTGATCTACAGGAGCTAGTTCCAGGACAGGCTCCAAAGCTACAGAGAAACCCTGTCTTAAAAACAAACAAACAAAAAAATATGTTTATCTAATACAGGCCTTTGCAGGGTGTTATGTCTGAGCCTAGATATAAAACTCAGTGTCAGGAACACATGCAATGTTCATAATTACTAGCTCTTGTGAGTATTGTATTTTTACTATAGCATAAACAGTTCATGCACAATTTATGAAACAATTTAAAACTAGGCCTGAGAATGCATGTCATTAATAACAGGAATATAATTTGTTCTTTCTTCCTTGATCCCCAGAACTATGGAAACAGGTGGTCACCATGGATTTAAAGGGCTCTTAGTCTATAGAAAAGCAGGCACACAGTTAGCAGCTAGATAGATTGGGTGAGAATTTCATCACACAGATGTCCTTCTTTCATTGTCTTCCTAAGGAGACCAAGACTTTCAGTTGGGTATCAGCCCTTCCTCCCCACAACCCACATGCTTAGAGAAACTGACCAAGACAATGGCCATGATGGGTGGCTCACTTACAGTTCAGAGGCTCAGTCCACTGTCCTCATGGTGGGACACGGTGGTGTGCAGGCAGACATGGAGAGGAGCATGGCTGCATGCAGGCAGACATGGGGCTGGCTCCATCTTAACCAGTAGCCAGCAGGAAGCGGTCTCAGACACTGGGTGATGCCTTGGGCATAGGAAACTTCAAAGCCCACCCCAACCATGACACGCTTCCTCCAACAAGGCCATACTTATTCCAACAAGGTGTTAACCCGGAAGTTACAGGTGGTTATGATCTGCTGGTATGCACTAGTATCTTTCTTCCTCTTTAAGGTGCGGGAGACTCCAGAGCATTTTTCACAGTGCTTGCTTCTGATCATGAGTTGCTTTAGCTTGTGCTTATCACAGAAGGTTTTTATTTCTGGGTTTATTTTAAGTCATGATTACCAATTGCTTGGTCCCCATGCTTAAAGTGTATGAACCCATGCTCTCCTTACTTTAAGGGTTTCTGCTGAGGAGCCTTGGCTTATTCTTAGAGGTTTGCGTTTGTAAGTAAGGGACTGAATTTACTCCACAGAGCGATGGTGCTTGAGACTAGAAGTCATTCTAACACACCTGAACACTTCCTATCACCACAGCGCAATTGGCCAAGGCCCCAGCTGTTTCACCTTGGCCTTCATTCTCCAAGTTTGTGGATCATAAATCAGACTAAGACAGATGAGTTCCTGGGAGACAAAGAATCTCTCTCTCTCTCTCTCTCCCCCCCCCCTTTCTCCCCCCCCCAGTCAGAATCTGTTTTTACAGGCTCCCAGCTCTGTCTTCACTTGCATTTTCCCTATGAAACCCCATCCTATATAATTACGTCTTGGCATCTGCTGCCTGGAGGACCACATTTAACACAGAAGTTTTCCTGGAAGCCACTGGGAAATAGGTCTCTGTGCTCTGCAGACTGAAGCAGCAGGGGAAATGTTCTTGCTTCCTCTGGATTTCACAAATGCCCGGAAATTCTAGGACTGCTCTTCTGCTTCCCTGATGAGAGTTCTCTTCTCTGGGTTAAACATCCTTAGAATCCTGTCTGTCTCTTTATAATAAATAGTTCTTAAAATCCTTTACCATTCCCAGGGTACCTAGAAATTAAAATAATTAGGCAGAGGAAAAAATACAGTGAGACTGTGTTTTATATGACTTGAGTATTCTCTCATATATATATATATATATA
>NC_022024.1:1215962-1221287 GCF_000317375.1 Microtus ochrogaster
ACTACTGGCTTTGGCTAGGTGTAGTGGTTCGAAAAAAAATAGCCCCCAAAGGGATTGGCACTCTAAGGAGGTGTGGCCTTATTAGAATAGGTGTGGTCCTATGGGAAGAAGTATGTCACTGTGGGGTAAGCTTTGGGGTCTCTTTTCTCAAGCTTCAGTCTGTCTGACAGTCAGTTGACTTCCTGTTTGTTGCCTCTGAGTCAAGATGTAGGACTCCAATCTCCAGCACCATGTCTGCTTGCATGCCTCCACACTCCCTACCATGATGAAAATGAACTGAACTTCTGAAACTATAAGCCAGAACAATTCAATGCTTTACAGTTCAACTCTTTACCAGAGTTGCCATGGTCTCAGTGTCTCTTCAACAATAGAAACCCCAAGACTCCCAGTATATGTTGGAGACAATATTCTTTGAACTCTCCAATTTCAGGATTATATTTCTGAATTTGAAGACCTATATGCATTACACTGGATGTGTGGTTGGTAAATTTTTTCTGTAAGAGCTAGGAAGTTGCCACCTGAGGCTTCAACACCACACATGTTGTGTTAGACTTAACTTTGCCCTGTATTGTGAAGACAGTCATATACAATGTTTCCATGAGTAGCAACTTTTGTATCAAATTTCACTATTTATAGACATTGAGTTGTTAGTTACATATAATTTTCTTGTCACAAATGGTTATTCTTCTCTTAATATTTGAACCATTTAGAAACATAAATTGTATCTTGATCCCTCAAGCTATGGCTGAGCCTACAAGCCATGGTTTGGTGCTTCCCATGATAAATGAAGCAAAGAACAAGGAAGGCTTTCAGTGACAGGCAAGATGTCAACTACAGTTCCTGGAAGTAAACAACTCTGAAAACTATGTCAGAACCTTTCTAGACTCCACTCATGCAAATGCAGTTCTCAGCAGGAGAGAAAGCAAAACTTGTCCTGAGCTAGAGTTCTCTGTAGCTATGACAGCCTTGTGGGGCTTATTTAAATCTAATCTGGCTCCCAGACACTCCCATCCTCATCTTTATAATATTTATAATCTTTATAATCGTGTACGTCTTCCTTTTCCTCTCAGGAATGACTGTCCCAAAAGACAGAGCCATTTTAATTCTATGAAACGCTCCACCGCTTTTACAAAAACCAAAAGGGGCCGATGACATCAGACTCTGTTACACTTAATAACTGTCAGAAGTAGTATGGCCCCCAAGGAGCTCTGAGTGACCCTGGTCACCCAATAACATAGATCCAGAAACTGCTTTGGGGTCCCTGTAATTGGGCTACATTCAGACTCTGCACTCTTCCATCTGCCTATGGGGAATCTCTTTCTTTTTTGTTGGTTGTACATTTTTTTAAAAAATTAAAACACTGAATCTTGCCCTTTATCTAGCTTAACTACTAGTGAAAGCAAGTTAAAAATAAAAGTGGTTTTGTTTTGACCAAGGTAGACATGAGTTTTTCTTAGTTAAGTGAAACCAGGTGTTATATGTGGCCAGCACTGTTGAGCAATTTTCCAAACTCCTCAAGGGTCTAGCTCGGGTCTGGGTCTTCTACCGTCCCTTGTGTAACCATATTCTGATCCTCAAAGTGTTGATGGTGCAGACAGAGTGGACTCATGGACATCCATGACAATGTCAGAGGCTCCCAGATTTCTGCTTATTTATTGTCGGCCAGCATTTAGTCACAGACCTAAGCACAGAGAGACAAAAATCAAGACTGCCTTAAAGACAAACATGTCTTTTCGTGTATGAAAAACCAGCCTGGCTTTATTCAAAGATCCACTTTCTGGGTGGCAAAGGAGGGAAGTTGTGTACTCTGGAAGACAACGCTCTGTAGAAGCAGCTGGTGCCTCTGGCACGAAACCTTACTAATTGCCAATGTCCCCAAAGAATTCCCCTCTGATTTAATCATTTTATGCACCTTCCCCCACAGAGACCCCAGGGAGAATCCAGTTCACATGGATTTCTACCTCTCCAAATTCACATTCACAAACCAAGAGCAGAGGTATTAAGAATATATGTCCTTGTATTGAGAAGAAATGTTTGAAATTTCTTATAGGTAAGATACACATGTTCTCTAAATTAATATACATTATTTTCTTGTTCCTTCAACTTCTAAGGTAGCTCTTAAATTTTTTTCTGTAATTGCCCATTTTATCTAAATGCAATATCCATGTATTCTCCTTTTATATATTTTAGAAGTGATTAGCACTTATGAGATAGTGAATTTTGGATTGAAAATATTTTTTAAAAGAACTGCTGAGACCTTATCTTTGGGTATAAAGTACAGTGATATGAGGAAATCTGTCCAAAGCATCTGGGCATCATGAAGACCACATTGCTCTGATAGGGCCAGGGGAAGCGGTGAGAGACTGATTAACGCATTCAGATAAAGGACGCTGTCCTAGACAGCGATGTTGTGGGCTGACTTCTCTGGTGTCTTGTTTGCAGTGAGAGAAGGGGTTAGTTTCTCAGTCTTCCATTTCCATAGCTTCGTTAAAACACAGCTTATAATCCCAAAGCAGGTGGCATATCCATGATTCTTGAAGAAAATTGAATACATGCTTTTCAGGAGCTTAGGCAACAGGCTTCTCCTTAAGGCCCTCTCCCGGGATTGTCCCTAAAATGAACAGTAGAGAGGATTATTGTAAACCATGAGTCTCCACACAACATGACCCTGGAGGATTGATGACAGTGGTGAAGACGGTGCCTTCAGTACCCACATCATATCTTCTTATAATTTGTGGGGGGAAAAGTTTCCATATCAATGTACATTCTTTAATGTAGAAAGCAAATTTTGATCAATATGTACTAAGTAGTGCTAAGCCTATCTTATAGCACAAACTATGCATTTTTTTATCTTTAGTTTAAGCCAAAACACACAGACAAGACTGCAAAAAATTATTTTTAAACTAATTAAAACCCATTGTACTGGCTAATTTTATGTTGGCTTGACTTAAGCTGTTCGTCAGAGAAGAGGGAGCCTCACTTGAGAAAATGTCTCCATAAGATCCGGGTGTAAGGCATTTTCTTAATTACTGATTGATGGAGGAGGGCCCAGCCCACGGTCACTGGTGTCATCCCTGGGCTTCTGGTCCTGGGTTCTATAAGAAAGCAGGCTGAGCAAGCCATGGGGCAAGGCAGGAAGCAGCACCCTTCCATGGCCTCTGCATCAGTTCCTGCCTTCAGGTTACTGACCTGCTTGAGTTCCTGTCCTGACTTCATTTGATAATGAACTGTGATGTGGAAGTGTAAGCTGAATAAACCCTTTCCTCCCCAAGGTGCTTTGGTCAGGGTATTTCAACCCAACAGTACTAACCCTGATTAAGACACCATTCTACGCAGGAATCATGTAGTTTTCTATATTTGTCTCCATCACTTAGGTAGTATTTCTCTATCTATCTATCTATCTATCTATCTATCTATCTATACATCAACATCTTTTACTAAAAACAATCAAACAAAAAAAAAAAACCCTCCTTTCCAAGCCAGGTTATTTATGGTTCCTTTTGGCAGACTGCTCCCCTCTCATCCCAGTGTAATCCCAGACACCCATGCAAGCCCTGTCTTGTCTCTACAGGCAACCTCCACAGAACTTTGCAGTTCAACTGCCCTTTCGTTTGGAAGCTCTTGGCTCCGGAGCTGTTCTCCTGGAGGCTGGGTCTCTCTCCTGGCCCCAGGCAGGCTATACACTGAGCAAAGTCTCAGATTTTAATTGATGGCTCTTTCTATGTAGAGATGTGGTTAGCAAATGCATGAAAAGATTTTAATTAATTTACTCTCTCCCACCAGGAACAAGACTTGTACATGGTGACCAGCATGACCTGACTGGGGTGACAAGAATATGAAAAAGGGACAGACACACAGACACATGCAGAAAAGCGCGAATCTGGTGGCCTGTGCTCACTACACAACAACCCAGAACTTAAGCATTTTATTACATGCTGCACTAGCAGGGAGGACTCAGCTAGTCTTCCTAAGAGGTCTCTGGAGGCAAGCAGTCTCAGGTCGCAGTTATCCACGAGGAGGAATCTGCAGTTGCTAGCAGTAGTAGTACACACTACTGACATTTACACTCAAAGGAGCACTTTGGCATCCCTCTGAGCTTCATGCTAGAGGAAGGCGTGCCGCTCTCCTGGGTCTGAGGCATTGGGGTCCTTGACATGGCCCAGCCCATGTCAAATAATACACATTACGTCACAACTTTGTTCTTTCCACATTCCCTAGGGGCCTCTTTAGCTCCCCAACACCTGTGCAGGCTGTGACACTGCTGGAATCCAAATAAGCAGAAACTGTCAGGAAAGACGCCTGGCACTGTGTCCAGAGCCCCATCGTGGCATGGGAGGAGCATCAGGCTGGGTTTAGAATGCTTGGTTTTGCTCTCCTTTGTGACATTGGCACACAACTTAAAATGAGCCCCGATGATAAAGGGCACGGCACATATTCTTCAGAAAGAGTCTTTGTTGGATCATCTGTTCTGGCTTCAGCTCGCCCCATGCCTGCACCACGTCCCAACACACGATCATCTGTCCCATTTTCCTCCAGCCTTCCATCACTCTGTATGGAAGATAAGAATATTTTGATTGCTCTTGATTCTCTCTGTATTTCTGCAGCTCTGGGGAATATTTATGGCAGTTGCCTACTACAGCTGCTTCTCTTGCCCAAGTGTCTACAGTGTAATAGGAGAGCTTCCGTCTGGATGATTCTTTCTCACCATTCCTGGGCATCTGAGAATGCAAAAGGTATCTTCTTCGGCTAAGCGGAATATGCTCATAATCTGCAGAAATCTTCTCTTGGAAAATATTCAGCCTAATAAAAGAGCAGGTGCCAAAGCTGAGTTTGTGATATACCTGTGTAGTTGTTTCCAAAGACCAATGGTACATGGGTAAGGAAAACGCATGAGGACAGACAACACTGCCTGATGGCCTGGTCTCCCAGACAGGACCATAAATGGAATGAGAGAGTTCACAGTGCACAGATCCAGCATTAGCAAAGAAGGTGTGGTCTTTACTGTAGCCATTGTGGACCTGAGACTCCAAACCCGTCAGCTTTGAGTGTGGGTTCATCCCAGTGACTCCCGAGGTGTGGTCCAGCCTTTCAGCCTCGGGCTGTGCTGCACTGTTGGTCCCTCCCTTTATGATGCGTCCAGCTCCTTGCACAAAGCTGTACTGAGTTTCCTAGTTCTCCAGCCTACGAGATGGTCAGTGAACTCATACAGTTTTTATTATTGGTTTTCCTCCCTTGGAGACTCCTGACTATCATGCTATAGTTTATAGACCACCTACTATGTGCTATGCACAGCAGGGATGAATACAATGACACAGGCATCGCCAC
>NC_022024.1:1221828-1226517 GCF_000317375.1 Microtus ochrogaster
TGTTCTGTTTACTCCTCCACCTATGTTTTAACCTCTGAGGGCCAAGCAGTTTCTTTATTATAATTAACCAATGACCTTCCTCCATCATACCAATGCGGAGCGGGGCTGGCATGCCTGGCTCTAACACACCTCTACCTCTTCTGCAGTCACCGTGCTCTCTCTCAGATTTTAAGGAGTGAGTTTACTAAGTAGACATCCATCAGGAGGAAATAGTCAGAAAACAACAGAAAAACAGACTCTTCAACCTGCAGACAGTGACGAGGGAGCTGCTGGGAACCGAAACACAACTGGAGCCTCTGCCTGAGGGTCCCAGCCTTCTAAACAATATATCCCAGAAGAGGCACTGTCATTGGATCAGGGGCTCACGAACATCCTGAACATCCTGCAGAAACCCTGGGGAAGGCTGAGTCAGTCACTGAGTTCCTGATTAAGCTTTGGCCCGTGGCTGAGCCTCCATGGCAGTGCTCTCTGCTTGCCCACTGCAGGCACCTTATATCACGGAACAAATGACAACAACCTCTTGCTGTTCTCAAGGGCATGGTGCTTTTATATCTGGGCTATTTTGCTATGTTGCCCTTTGTTACAGAGTTGAGAGTTCATTCCATCCACAGCCAAGGGGCCTGGAAGGGCAATTTGAGACAAACATGCTTGGTTCTGAGTTGTCGGGGTCTGGGGGAGGGGATCCTATTCCAGGGCTCATCTCTCAGTGGTCTCAAACAACATGTGATAATTTACCAGTGCAGTTACAGCAACAGCGGGGCAGAATTTCGACCCAGCCGTCCAGACCCCTCTACACGGTACTCCATACGTGCCAAAAGCCTTTCCGTTTTCTTTCTGCGCGGTTGGCATCATCCCTTCGCCTTTCTGTCAGCGTGACTGTCATCACTTCTGTAGACTGTCACTCTTACCACCACAAGAGAAATTATCTTCACACTTAAGGCAGATCTCCATTGGGTACATCTTTAGACAGGACAGGGTGGGGCGTGTGGCCAGCTGTTCTCTTACAAGGGTCAAAGTCTGCCTTCTGTCATTGTGTACAGAAAGGGGGAAGTCGCTTGGCTTGCTGATTCCACAAAGTTGGTCTGCGCCCCCCCCCACACACACACAGAGTCACTGGGGAACCCTGCCTGGTTTTCACAGCTTCCAACTGAGCAAGCCTAAGAATCACAGTGATGATGAAGGAGCATGGTGAAAAGGGTGTGAGCTTCAGCTGCAAACGCCCCGCAGTTCAAAGGCGATTCACATAAAGAAACTCTGACACTCCCTCCTCCCAGTCATTTCTGGGTGTGTGTAGGGGGGCCCTGCAAATGTGCTGTACATTGTCCATGTCTGCTACAAGTACGTGCTTCCAACTCTGCTCCATCTTCCTGATCTAAACAACCTTTACCCTTTGCCCTTGGAATAGAAACCAGCCTCCTTCAAGCTCACCATGTTTCAGAATCGGCTCCTATCCTGCCAGCTGCACTCAGGGTTTCTCTCCCGTCCCATGGCCCCGCATCCCCACATCATGTCTGTATTTAGTTGCTCATGGCCTAGCCCCCATCCCTCTGGGAAACTTTGCAAAACAGCCCAAAGCCATAATTCATGTGGGATTTAGTGTAAACTTCACTTTGAACTGCTTGGTTAGACCTTCCACAGTGTTGTTTCCTCCAACAGCCAATGGTTAACACAGCAATGAGGGTTGTGAAGCCGTTGGCTGGCTCCCATGTTTGTAGACAGCTGTCTGTTCTTTCGGGGCTGGGGTAATACAAAACCCTGTATTGCTTTTCTTATTGCTGTGACAAAATACTTGTCCAAAACCTTGAAGGAAGGAAAGGCTTGTTCTGAACTGTTCATTTATTACTGTTTGAGGGTATAGTCCATTCTGGCAGGGAGGGCAGGGCGGGAGGAGTGAGAGGTGGCTGGTCATGCTGAAAAGCGAGATGCTGTAGAGAAACAGAGATGGGTGCTGATGGAGATGCCCAGCTCGCTTTTTTCTTTCTTTTGTTTTCAGTCTGGGACCCCAGCCCAAGGAATTATGCCTCCTGATTTAGGGTGGGTCTCTGTCAGTGTAGTGTAAAAGCTCACTCACAAACATGGCCTAAATGTTGTCTCCTAGGTGATTCTAGTTTCTGTCAAGTTGACAATCAATATTAGCGTTCACAGTCCCCAATTCAGTATCCATTAAAGATGTATTGACTGGACTTGAAGAGTACCTCGAATCAGCTTTCCATGTTTTCCGATTGCCACCAAGAATCCGAACTTGGGCATTGTCTCCCATTTGTGTCAGGATTCAGGTAGAAATCAGGAATAAACTGACGCTCCATAACTGTGAGGGCCAGCTTACAAAAGTTCAGTGTCTCTGTAGTTGTGGTATTTATACCCTCATGTGGGCCCCTCTCGTGCTAGATGAGTGAGTGCGGTGTGTGTGGTGAACGGCGTACAGTAGGCGTGAGAGCTTGTCTCTCTGAAAATTTAGTCATAAGGTGCTACTTCTTGTGGCCTCCGTCATCCTTTCTTTCCAGGCCATCTAGCCTGACTGTAGTCAGTGCCGTAACTTAAGGACACTTGAGTGGCTCATTGGCCCGACCAAGAGCTTTGCTACAGCTTCATCAGAGTCCCTTAGCCAGAACACTTTGTTAAGCTGCTCCCAGATCACTGGCGTGCAAAGCATAAATGTAAAATGCAAAATGTACCATGCAAAACATAAATGTCTTAAGTTGTGAATTTTCAGGCAAATTTCTGTGAAGCAACAGAGTACTTAATATGTACTTTCTTTATGCAGGGATGCCCATCACTGTCAAACATATGACTGGATTCATTCTGAGGAAAGCCCACCTTACTTGTCATTAAGATCTAATTTTATAACTTTCACACTTCCTCCTACATGGCCACACCTACTTTAACCTAGTCACACCTCCTAATAGTGCCACTCCCTACGGGGGCCATTTTCTTTCAGACCATCACAGTAACACAAACCAGAATAATGAAATGAATCACCAGGTAGTTATGTCAACACCAAAGAAGATTCCTTGCAGTGGACTGTTGGACTCTAGCGTCCAAACACCGAGAAGGAGTCGCCCCCAGAGACCATCTCACACACCACAGCCGATGCAAAAGCATGAGGATTTTATTAATTCTGTCATGACAGGGTCCCCCAGCATTCGGGAAGCTGAGGGACCTCGAATAGCGGGTACAGTCTACTTTTAAAGGGGCCACAGAAGCAAGGGGGGTTGTTCTTTGACTATTCTGATTGGCTTATTTGAAAGGGCTATTACCAATAATTGACTGGAGAGCTGTTGCCAGATCAGATGAGGTAAGAGGTCATTTTGACCCCGTTTCCCAGGGGACCGAACCAAAGCATACGTATATGGGTAATTGTTCAGGAACTGAGTACGTGCAAGTGTAGCTGTTAGGTCCTTGGTTCCCAGGGGAGGAGGGGAAGCACTATGGCACAGAGGCTGAGAGGATTCAGAAATGGCTTCAGGATTGTCTTAAAGTCTTACAGACAGTTAAGTTCTGTAGTTTTCCTCTTAGCATGGACATGCTACAGTTTACACTGCTAGTGACCACCCACGATGTGCCAAGTTTTTGTACTGCGGATCTATACTATTTCTTCCAGACTCTAGCTGGTCTAGAGGGGACAATGATTCTAATATGCACTCAGTATTTTACATTGTACTTCATCTAGATAATATGTACATGCATGTAGTTTTTAATAGAAATGTATATTCATTCAGTGCATAGACATGGGAAGGAATAAAGCAAATGCTAAAGAAAATAGATCAACACTAGTTGTAGCTTAGAAAGGAATGAAGTCGCTGGTTAATTTGAAGAGCCTTATGTTCAGACATAACTAAGGGGGTCCAGCTGAGAGCAGAGCGTTGAACAGAGCTCAGAGACTATAAGAATGCATGGGTCACATGGCCATGAAGTAGTCACTGTGGCAAGATAGGTCCTTCAGTTTTGAGTTAGATTCCAGGGCAAAAGGCAGCTGCACCAGGAAGGATTGACGGTGGAATTACATATTAATAGTATCCACTGTATCTACTGAACTCTGGAATCTACAAAGCATTCCTGCAAGATCCAGTATCTCAGTGAACCAAGTGACAGTCATGTGAGATATTAACGTTATCGTTCCTCTTACAGAAGGCGAGCAAGGCCCAAAGAGCTCAAGTGACTCACGGGAAGCCACTTAGCCAGGAAGTCGTGATTGGAAGCCATCTGATCTTAAATCCATTTTTTTTTCGTAAGACCGAAACAGTCTGGTGTTGGAAACTGTAGATTGCAAGGGTGCAGAACTGTATGCCTGCAGTCTAGACATCACTAGAGACAGCTGAGGGCTGGCAGGCTGGGTTTTAATAGACTGCGTTTGTGCATGGCTCTGTGGGTCTGACCCACTGCTCGAGGAAATACTAGGGCAGACTCCCGATTCTGGTCAGTGCTCCCATCCCCTACTGGCCTTCTCATTTGTCACAACACAGTGTGTGAGTTCTCTATCAGTTTCTGGACTGAACAGGATCTCTACTGTCCTTGAAATTTATCTTATGTGTTGTTAAGACCCAGAAATTTGAGCTGTGTACGTGTGATTTCATCACAAAGCCACCTTCCAGTCTTAACACACACAACTTAGAATTCTCCTGGGAACCACTCGCTCTGTCTCTGAGGCTCCTCATTCTTTCCAAAAGTGAACAGTAGCCAGTGTGCCAC
>NC_022024.1:1227612-1229777 GCF_000317375.1 Microtus ochrogaster
TGAGTGTGAACAAATCAGGCTTAGTAGTTGGCCTTCTGCTGATTTCCTTCTTATTATTTTTACACTAAACCATAAAAATTTGTTTTTAAATAAATTTTAATTATAAGAGATCAAGAAGCAAATTGTTAAAAAGAAAACCCACATTGTTCTTTATTACTACTCTCACGTGGTAGTATCTATGAAATACTGGCTTTTAAATATCAAATTTAAAAACTCCTTTAAATACTTCCTCAACTCTAATTCGAGTTTTTCTCATGTTATTTTTATAACTGTTCCCAACACAGGAAGTTTAAAGCCAATTTCAAGATATTTTCCTTAAATTCAAGATTTTTTTTTTCTGATTTGCTGCTAAGTGCTGGCTCCACACATTAAATTCTCTGCATTTCAGGTTTCTTGGCTACAAAATCTCTAGGGCATTGCTCGCTTAGCTTGCAAAAATGCTTGAGAAATCATGGTTCTCGGAGCTGAAATGACTTTAAAACCACCAAGTGTATTGATGATGACAGCTTCCTTCCCAGTTCCATTGTGAGAGCAAAGGTTCACTTCAAAATAGTGGTAGCGGGCACAGAATAGGTTTGGAAACAGGTACTTTGAGATCTAAGGAGATTTGGTGCTTTTAAAAGCCATGTAGCGAGCCAGGAGCAGTGGTCCATACTCTGCTATAATCCAGCACCGGGAGGTGGAGGCAGGAGGCTCACCAGTTCAACCTCTGCCACGTGGTAGGTTTGAGACCAGCCTGGGCTACATGACCACTTGTTTTGAAAAACAACAACAAGCGAGCAGTGCTGCAGCCGGTGCTGAGCAACATGTACACCTGCAAAGAGAGCTACCTAAGAAGCTGGGGGGAGGGGGGGAATTGCACACCCGCGAAGACCAGCTACCTAGGAAGCTGAAGGGGGTTGTTTGAACCCAAAAGCTGGAGGCCAGCCTGGGTAGCATAAAAGGGTTATGTCTAAAAATAAATTTAAGAAATTAAAAGATACTGTGAATCTCATATAAGGATAAAACTCAAATCAGAATCTATTTATATCTCTCCAGAAGAACAAGATTCTCAAAATTCCATGCTGCTCTTCAACCTCTAAACCAACATTACACACATGGATACACAGAAAATAAAATCCACAGTGGTGTGTCCCACCTAACAAGCAATATACATAACATACAATAGTGCATCTCCTGACTTTCGTTTCCTATCATCTTATTTCCAATGTCTTTCCCTCAAGGCGATTAAAACAAAGTAAGAAACACCAAAAATAGGGGCTAGATTCCATCTCCAACCAGAAGCTATCTCCAATTGATAACTGCTCACAAAATAAAAATTAGTTTTCTCCAACGAAGTCTCACTAAGTAGAGAAACAACACTTACGGGCAGGACCCCAGCCCAGTAGTAAACAGCTAACACAAAACGAACTCAATGGGGCTTCTGGAGGATTTTTTTCTCACAGTGCTTTGTCTGCGCACTTTTTTTTCAACCTTACAGAACTGTTGCTTATATATCATGGTCTCTGATTTTGGTTTTCTCTGTGTAAAATGTGTGTATCTCAGTGTCTGTATATGTTTCTGGAGCTTTTTTCCCTTGGCTCTATTTATTCTGTTTGTTTTGTCCTATTACTGTGTGTTTGCTTTTACTTTATCTTATTTTATTACTAGTGTGTATCCTGATGGGATAGGAAAAAAGGGGGTGAGGATTTAGGTGAATGGGGAGGTTGTAATCTGGGAGGTATTGGGGAGGGGAAACCATAATCAGATCATAGTATATAAAAAAAAACTATTTTCAATTGAAAAAGAAGAAGAAAAAGAACTAAGAGCTAGAGAAATAGCCCCAGAATGAGACCCCAAGTCCAATTGCCAGACCCCACATACAAAAGCAGATGGTGGTAAGTTACACTTGTGCTGGGAAACTAGAGATGGGTAGATCATGGAGGTTTGCTGGTTGGCCAGCCTTGCCCAGTCCAAGAGCTCCAAGCCAAGAAGTTGACCCTGTCTCAACAAACAAGGTGGCACACACCTGAGGTCTGGCCTACACATAGACACACACACACACACACATATACGCACACACACGCACAGACAGCCACACACATTCACATTCATGAACACACAAACACATATACATATGTACAAGGAAATGTCAGAAGTGAGAAAACTAGCAAGTTCCATGGGGG
>NC_022024.1:1230229-1235497 GCF_000317375.1 Microtus ochrogaster
GGAGGAGGAGGAGGGAGAGGAAGAGAGAAAACAGAGAAAACTGGAAGGGATGTGAAAAGCTACAGATTAGACCTCATGGGGTAGAAAAAATGCTAGGACCGGCTTTAGGCAACCCACTTCTCCTGTTTGGGGCCCTTCTCTCTTCTGAGTGACCGTTTGTTGCTCCTTGCCTTGAGCAAAATTCCCGAGGAATATTTCCCATCATTGAATGAGGATATTATTTATGGTACAAGCCCCTTCAAGCACAGGACAATTTTCTAGAGATTGCTGACCCTCCCCCGCCCCAGCCATCACACTGTTTGGGTTTTGTTGTGATTTTTTTCAAGCTCCTCTCCTCCCCCACCATTTTTTCTGGCTGGTCCCCAAGTCGCCACTTCCTCCTGTGATCCTGCATCATTGCCTTCCCAGTTTCCCTTGGGTTGTTTTCCTTACAGCTGTCCTCCGCTCCCTCCTGTTTATCTTCTCAGCCATCACATCCTCTATTAGCAGAGGTTATCTCGGGTGCCGACTCCCATCTCGGCAGCGGCAGCGGTCATTTGCTCCTGACCCTACTCTAAAGGGGAGTTTCGTGTCATTATTTGTGCATATTTTCCCTCCCAAAGGGATGATCACTCAGATTTTCTAAGGTCCCTGCTCTTTTACAGCCCGCAGGAATGCCATCAGCTGGGAGACAGCTGACAGGAGTCACAGCCGACCTTCTCTTTAGGGGCTCTCCACCTGGCCTCCCTCCTCCCTCCTAGCTTGGCTTTTTTTGGAATATGCCTTCCTCCACCACACAGCATTGTCAGATGCAAACTAAGCTAGAGAGAAAGAGAGAACACCAGCCTCTATCCCGTGGTGCTGTTAACCAGGGGCACAGAATTTCTTTCTGAACACAACAGCTGTTGGCGCAGCCTGGGTCAGACCCAAGCTGCTGGAGCTGCACAATGAGAGTCACAGAAGAAATTGCAGGGAAGGGAAGCAGCATTTGCTTAAAGACCCATCCCCTAGAGAGTGCACAGTGATTGCTTTGGGGGACTATGTGGCCCTGTGAGGATGGTGTCTTGATTTTTTTAAGCATACATATGGCATCTTGCAGGACTGGATGGAACTCATTGGGTACCTCTTTTTAAATGAACCAAATCAGACAGAGGCTATCTGTTCAGAGAAAGGTAATGCCAGCACCAGAAAAAGGGAGATCCTGACCTGACCTGCTGAGACACTTGTTACACATGGAGGAATGATGGGGAAAGCTGGATTGCACAGTGTTGAACTACTGGGTTCTCTCTTGGCTTCCACACCTGTCTGCTCACGGCTTGATGGACTGCCCAGCCTACTGCTTGCTTCCTCCTCTTCTTCCTTGTAACTTAATGCAGTTCTAAGTGGAAAAATATCTATCTGTGATTTAAGATGATGTGGACTATTGAGATAGACTCCCACTCCTGTCCAGAAAGAAAGAAAGGAGGGAAATGGGGAGGTAAGAAAGGAGGGGGGAGGAAGGAAGATGAAGAAAGATCAAATGAAAAGCAGCTATTACCAGTTTGAACCTAGTGCCAGCTCCAGTGCAGAAGCCTAGAGGAGCAGAGGGCGGGCCGGGCAGTGCGGGACTGCAGAGAGAGTAGCCCTTCCGTGCAGGCTTGTCATTCTCTGTCCTGTGAGGCTTAAGGCAGGACACAGACACCAGAGAATTCCTCAAACTAGACATAAGGGGCCCAAGCACACAGTTGGGATTCCCTTCAGGACTTTGGCTGAAGCCTGAAAACTAGTGGCTAAAAACAAAGAAGCTGGAAGCCTCTGGAAAACGTCAGAGACCTTGAGTCCCCGGAGAAAAAAATAGGTATTCAGGGCTAGTGAAGGGAAGGGCTCCATGCGCAGTGCCAGGCTCTGAAGCCGCCAATGGATGCTCAGTTACCTAAAGATCTAGCAGGGCTGGGTCACCATCTGAAAGCAAAAGGGAGCACAAGAATGAAGGCGAATTTAATTAATCCAGGCCAGTGGGTACAAGAAGACAATTTTAATATAAAAGCACACTCACACACCCGGAGTTCAGCGATCCACCGTAAACCGGAAACAGGAACGGCTCCAGTCCGCGCGTCCCAATTAATTAGTAAAAACATTCGCCCGAGGCTGTCCCGCCCCAAAAGGCGGGGTCTCTCTACACAAGAAAACTTCTAAGTTTTTCTGAGGCCTTGTAAATTTACCGTGAGGTAAAAATTTCTTTTTTTTTTATCTTCTCCAAGTATAAAGACAACATTATGTGCTATTTTGTTTCAAGAGAATATGCAGACGTCATGGTATCAGGAGTCTAGGGCAGGGTGCAAGCCGACTTTGAAGGAGGGACCTAATGAAACTGGAAGACAGTTCAGCAGAGACTCCCCACCCAGAGGCTGCCACACAGAAATGTCCCCATTGTTTCCATTTGGTTTTACTTATTTTTTTATTAAAAAATTTAATACAACATATTTCAACCATATTCTTCTCTCCACCCCCAAGTCCCCACAGAGGCTCCCTATCTCCCTTGCCACCCAACTTTATGATATCCTACATCAAAAAAGGACCAGAAATGAAAATGAAAATAAACAAACATTAAAACTAAGAATGCCAAAACAAAATAACACAAGATAAAGACTACTAAGAGAAAACAATATTAACAGCATGCACACACACACACACACCCTACACACGGAGAAAGAGAGAGAGAGAGAGTAAATCAATAAATATTTTAAAATATAAAAAAATTAGTTTAAAATTCCAGGATCTTCGTTTGCCCTCTCCTCCAGATCTCTCAGTTTGTGGAGTAAGAACAGCAAGTACTGTTTCAGTTTTAAAATGTTTAGACATAACGATAATTATGATGGAATTTCTGGGTTGAACACAAGGTAGGAACTATGATAATTATTCTAGAACATTTTTTAGCACAAAGGTACGATGACTCATTATCCTGGCCCCCGAGGCAGGAGCAAAAGGATCACGCTGAGTGCCATTCACCTGTCTACCCAGCGAGACCCAGGCCAACAAGGACTGCATGTACAACTCCCGCTCAAAACAGTCAAAACAGGGCGCACATGGAATCACACCTCTTTAATGCCAGCGCATCGGGAGTTGAGGCAGAGAGATCTGTGTGAGTTCAAGCCCAACCTGGTCAGCAAAGTGAGTTCCAGGTCAGGTCAGCTAGAGCTACATAGTGAGCGACTGTTTCCAAGACAACAAGAAGAAAAGGACAGTGTGATCAGATCCCGACTGAAGCCAACCCACCAGGCCACAGACGCATCCTGCATGTGTCCTCCCTGCACTCACAGGGTCCTGTGGTGTCCCCTCTTATCTCACCACTGCTTTCTCATTCACACTGCCAGAGCTTCGGGGAAACGTCAGGTGATCTCACACTTCTCGTCCATGTCCTCCGCAGTTGTCATACTACTACAAGGCAGCTTTTCCCTACTCAGGTTTCTCCATGACTTTTATTTCTCTGTGTCACCGTGGAACAGAAGGCACATGTTCAACAGCTTCTGCCACCTACTTACTAGTTCAAAGCCCTATAGGTCAGAAGCCCAACATGGGCTGGGAGCGGTGGCATATGCCTTTAAACAGGAGACAGAGGCGGGCAGATCTCTTAGTTTGAGGCCTTCCTAGTCTACAGAGTGAGTTCCAAGACAGCCAGGGCTACACAGGGAAACCCTGTCTTGAAAGAAAAAGAACAGAAAAGAAAAGAAAAGAAAAGAAAAGAAAAGAAGAAGAGGAAAAGGAGGATGAGGAAGAGGAGGATGAGGAAGAGAAGAGAAGAAGAAGTAGTATTTAAAATTTTTTAAATTTTATAAAATATACAAAATATTCACTTATAAACATATACAGAAATCACTGGGTAATTACATGCATTGAGATAGCATACAAGACTAGCATAATTAAATGATCACAACACACAAAACAGAATAACTCACATACAACGTTGAATAAAGAGTCAATCTTAGAAAAACATACTATGATTCTTTTTTATATATAAAACTAAAGACACGCAAAATATTCCATGAGTTTAAAAATAGAAATAGATGGTTGTGGACTGTTATCTCTTGCAGTTAAAAGATGTGAGATTCTCACTGAGATTTGCTTTCCTACCAAATGTTAATCTTTAACTGGATTTGTTCTGTTGTTAGCCATGTTTTGTTTGGTGAGTGTGTGTGTGTGTGTGTGTGTGTGTGGTGTGTGTGTGTATGTGTGAGCCTTGTCTATTGAAGCCGCTCTCCTGCCAGCCCGGAGCTCCCTTTTACTAGAGCCACAGAGACCACATCTCCTGGGATTTTAAAATAGATTCTGAGGCCTAAGCTCAAGTCCTCTGTGTGTGTGTGTGTGTGTGTGTGTGTGTGTGTGTGTGTGTGTGTGTCAGAGGTCAACTGTAAATGTATTCTTCCTTGATCACTCTTTACATTATGTTTTGAGAGAGAGAAGATCACAGAACCTGAAGCTCAGCAATTGCTGAGTTCCAGAGATCCCCCTGTCTTAGCCCAGGCCCACAGTCAGCTTTTACCATGGATGCTAGAGCACTAGACTCAGGTCCTTACAAGTCAAGCACTTTTCAGACTGAGCCTTGTCCCCAAGCCCACACACCAGTGGTATCTTTAACCTGGAAAGTAACTGTGGCACTCTAACATGGAGTGTCTGACTTATGGGCAGCTGTTTCTGCACACACAGCACGAATTTTATCTCGCCACATCTGGTGCCATCACTGCTCTGTGGGAGGGTACAGAACAGTAGTCCAAGAGCCCTTCTGAATGAAAGAAGGCACACCCAGGCTCAGCTCCCGCCCTGCAAGCCTCTTTCTGAGGGTGCCTTTTTTTTTTATTTTTCCATTCAAATATTTACACTTCCTTTCCTCCTCCCAATCCCCTCCCGCTCCCCCACACTCCCTCCTCCCTCTCCCATTCTGCTTCAGAGAGGGCAGGGAACCCTGCCCTGTGGGAAGTCCAAGGCCCTCCCCCCTACATCCAGACCTAGACTAGGGTCCCAAAAAGCCAGAACATGCTGAGGGTGCCTTTTTAAAAGTAGGGTTTTGTTTTCACTTCCTTATTTCAGGCCTTCAGTCAGATTCGGAGGGTTTGATGACAAGGGCAGATGACCACACGATCATTGACAGTGCTATTCAGTCCTCTCTCTGTCCACAGCAGTTACTCCTCTTAAACTGCTGGTTGACAACCCTCCCCAATCCCAGAACATGACAGGTCCTGTCCTAGGCCACAGGGATACTAAAAGGGGAAACACATGACAGTTTGTAGGGATAAGTCCCTCCCCTTACTGGGC
>NC_022024.1:1242632-1283804 GCF_000317375.1 Microtus ochrogaster
TGTTCGCCTCGGGCTAATGTTTGCCTATAAATTTGGCGAGCATGCTCCCAGCCGCTGCTTCTGCTTTCCTGGTCTCCGCGGGAATGCTGGTTCTGTAAGTCTATGTAAGTCTATTAAAGATATATATATATATATATATATTTACAATCTGTCTACATTCGTTTACGCTGATACAACAGTTCAGACTGAAAACAGTGCCTTGAAAGCCCTGTGCTAGTGAGCCAGGCCTGAGAGCATCTCTATAATGTTAGCTGCTCTGGGGCAGAAGCAGGAGGGCTGCAAGCTCAAGCCGTGCTTGGGCTACAGAGCGAGATGAAAGCCATCCTGAGCAGCACTGTGAGTCTCTGTCTCAAAGTAAAGTACGGAGAAAGCTGAGGACAGAGATCTGGGTAAAGGGCTGGTTTCACAGGGGAAGGATCCTAGATGGGTTCCCTGGCAACAACAAGCAAAAATAAACAAAGGACCAAAGGAACCTGCTGTGCTTGATGATGCTTCTGCCATCAATGCAGCCCAATATAAAAAGAAATGATTTCAACTGTCAATTTCAGTTTATTTCAACTTATTTTACCACATGTTTCAACTTTCATTTAAAAGATGATCTGATCTGATGCCCTGTTCTGTCTGAAGCCCTCTTCTGTCATGCAGGCATACATGCAAATAGGGCACTCATATGCATAAATAAATAAATCTTTTAAAAATGTAAAAAAAAAAGATAATCTGAGTGAACCAGGTAAGGGAATTTATTTTCACTTGTGCAGAAACCAAAACATAAAAAAAGAGAGATGTTTTTGGCAGAGAGAGGGGCTATGTTACTTTGAATAGGGGGAAAGGAGGCTATAACATAAAAGGGAAAATATTTCAGAATTGTAAGAAAAACATTTTCCACCAGGAAATGTTCCCCATGCCTTCGTTTGTGTTTGGCATAGCCTAGCCCTGCCATTCCGAGCCATTCCGAGCCATCTGCCTCTTGGCACCACAGCTGTGAGATGGACGTGCGGTGAAGAGATGCCTGCTGGCTTCAGCCCCTCCTTTACTTCACTGGCCGTTAGCTCTCATATAGTGCTGTCTCAACCAGTTCGTATTTATGCTTTACAGAAGAATATTTTAAATTAACAGAATGTAACCTATGGAGTAAATGGCCAGCATCAGCATGATGTACAATCACAAAACACATCACCACAGTGGAGTGATTTTATTTAGGACCTTCTAGGAGAATGCTCTAGCTTAAGAGCAAACATACATACAACTTTTGAAAAGTGATTTCCTTCAACTAGATAGAAGTTGGCAAGCTTCATTTTTGTTAAAGGGCTAACACAGTAATCTTATTTTTTTTTAAAAAATAAATATTTTTTATAAATTTTGATCATATTCATCCTCCTCCTCACATCCAACTTTGTGCTTTTTCTCTCTTTTAAAAATAAGTCAAAACTAAATAAAGCAAAAATCACACAAGCATTCAAGCACACACATACACAGACACACACACACAAAAATAACAAAAACAAAAGAAAGCAAGGCAAATCATGAAGTCCATTTGCGCCGGCTGACAGCTCCTGAGCATGGGGGGCTACCCTGGAGTATGGTCGATAGGACCAGCGTCCTCCATTAAAGGGACTGCTTTACCTTCTCTTGGCAGCTATCAATTACAAATACCTTGGGGTGGGACTTTGTGCCCACTTCCCCTTTCTACGTTGGGATTTTTAAAAATCTGTCTCTTAACTCTTTCTGCTTCCTCTCCCAAACAGATCCCTGAGGTTAGAGAGGGGCAGTCTTTATCTCACTGCTTAGGACTAAGTCTCTCACTCTCTGCAAACTGTACAGTTGTGGATCTCTGTATTCAGTGATTTCCATCTACTACAAGAAAAAGCTTCCCTGATGATGGTCTATGGGTATAGCAATATCATTAGGAGTTGTTTCATTGTTATGTTCATTTAGAAGAATATTAGTAACAAATTTTCCCACAAGGCTCATTACCTATTTAGTCTCAAGGTCTTGGTCTCTTAACTGTGTCAGGTATAGGCTCCATTTCACAGAACTAGTCTTAACTGCAATAAAAAATAAAGAAAAAGAAATTGGTTACTTGATGTGGCATTCATACAGAGAAGACTCTGTATGCTGTGAATATGTTTTATTGCCATTGGTTAATAAATAACTTTGGCCTATGGCAAGGCAGAAAATAACAAGGCAGGAATTTCAAACAGTGAAAGAGGAGGAAAAAAGGCAAAATTGGGCAGATACCATGTAACTGCTGAAGGAGAAAGATGCCAGAACCTTACCCATAACCCATAGCCTTGTTGTGATACACATATTAATAGATATGAGTTAATATAAGATGTAAGAGCTACCTAGGAGCACACCTAAGCCATTAGCCAGACAGTGTTGTAATTAATGTAGTTTTTGTGTGATTATTCGGATCTGCGAAGCTGGAAAAAGAAAGTGCAGTTACTCCTGTAATGTTGGTGCCACTATTGCACTGGTGGTTACAAAGTAACTTTAAGCTCCCTGGGCTTTGCTACCTCTCCTTTAACTCTTAAGTTCAGTACTGCAGTAAACACCACCCCAGACAACAGACAATATCCAATGAGCTGTTTTGATGATGTATCAATGAAACTTTATTTACAAAAGCAAATGGCAGTTGTGCTTGTGGCATAGAGCTGTAGTCTGGTTGATCTGTTTTCTCAATGATGATTATGTTTACAGCTACAATGCAAGGGCTTCTCCTTGACTCCAAACTTGATCCATCTGTTAGTCAGTGTATGTAGATTTTAAAAGTGTGGGCCATTTTTGAAGGTTAAAATGAAGATGAATGCTCTCATGCAACGAAATTTTAAAAGAATAGGTCATTTCCAAGTATGATAAAGATTGGTTATTTTCTGTCACAAAAACATCAATAAGAAATACATCATTAGAAAAAGAACTTTTGCAGTGCTTTAACAGTGCATAAACTGGGGATTTGTGGCCTTCAGCTGGCAGCAAGACTCATAGGTGGTCTCCCTGATAGGAATGCTAATTGTTAGTCAAGACTAGCTCTGCCTTTCATCTTGATGGCATTGTTATACACAGCAATGACTCCACTTCACTTGAGGCTTCTTAGAGACAGGATTTTTTTTTTCTAACATCACTGAAAAAAGATTTGCTTTCCAGTGTGGCGGTTTCTCAGGAAATTCGGGATCAACCACCTGGACCCAGCAATACCACTCTTGGGAATATACCCAAGAGATGCCCTATCGTACAACAAAAGTATTGCTCTACTATGTTCATAGCAGCATTGTTTGTAATAGCCAGAACCTGGAAACAACCTAGATGCCCTTCAATGGAAGAATGGATGAAGAAAGTATGGAATATATACATATACTCAGCAGTAAAAAACAATGACTTCTTGAATTTTGCATGCAAATGGATGGAAATAGAAAACACTATCCTGAGTGAGGTAAGCCAGACCCAAAAAGAGGAACATGGGATGTACTCACTCATAATTGGTTTCTAGCCATAAATAAAGGACATTGAGCCTATAATTCGTGATCCTAGAGAAGCTAAATAAGAAGGTGAACCCAAAGACAAACATATAGTCATCCTCCTGGATATTAACCTTCATCAGGCGATGAAAGGAGACAGAGACAGAGACCCACATTGGAGCACCGGACTGAAACCCCAAGGTCCAAATCAGGAGCAAAATGAGAGAGAGCACGAGCAAGGAACTCAGGACCGCGAGGGGTGCACTCACACACTGAAACAATACTGATGTTCTATCCGGAACTCACCAAGGCCAGCTGACCTGGGTCTGAAAAAGCATGGGATAAAACTGGACTCGCTGTACATAGCAGAAAATGAGGACTGCTGAGAAGTCAAGAACAATGGCAATGGGTTTTGATCCTACTGCATGAACTGGCTTTGTGGGAGCCTAGGCTGTTTGGATGTTCACCTTACTAGACCTGGATGGAGGTGGGCGGTCCTTGGGCTCCCCACAGGGCAGGGAACCCTGATTGCTCTTCGGGCTGATGAAGGAGAGGGAGTTGCTTGGGGGAGGGGGAGGAAATGGGAGGCGGTGGCGGGGAGGAGACAGAAATTTTTAATAAATAAATAAATAATTAAAAAAAAAGATTTACCTTCCAACTGATCACAGAAAATGGCAGCCATATTTTCCTTTATTCATGAGTTCCCTGATAGTTTAGCAGATATTTCCTACTCGTGATTTTGTTCAACTTTCAAATAAACAAGGAAATTGAAAAGTACCACATTCTAGGTGGGATACTGTTGGATGTCCAGAAAAAGCAATGCTATTCTCCCATCTACCAAGACTTGCTGCTGCATCACTTTAAAATATGGCAGGCAGTCTAAATGAATTATTCCAATATTCATGCTTTCATACTAATAGAATTTACTCCAAAAGGTGCAAATCAGCTACACGTAAACCAAGAGCTCGTCTAAGGTTCTTAGGATGGTGTAGCTTGCCTTGCAGAGTCAGTCCCAGGAAAAAGAAGGCAGCATGCCAACCTAGAGGTGAGGGCATAGAGTTTGTCTCTCAAGTTCCTGGTTAGCCCTGGATTTCAGATCTTTTCTTGTATCAAACAGGAGGTTTTTATTGGCATAGCAATTGAAAACACTACTATATTATCCTGATAATGTATACATCACTATGATACTTATTTATTGTGCTTGATATGTTTGTCCTTTTTGAGGTGCTCATATGAAGGGTGGGGTTAGCTCATCCTCTGTAGTCAATGTCTCTTGAATAAATGAACCAATGAAAGTCTTTATTTACTCTTTCCTTGGTAGTATTAAAGTCACTGAATGCTGGTATGTAGTAGTAACAGGAAAAAGCCTGGCTTCCATAGAGCACACATTCAGGTCTTAAACTTAAAATCTCCCTACCTCGTCCTCCTGAGCACTGGCATTGGCTACAGGCATGCACCACCATGCCTAGTTTATGCCTGATGTTCTTATATTTGAAATGGGAAGACCAACAGCCGCCTTTTCTTATAGAGATCTCTGAAGACATTGAATGACCATCACCGTGGGAACATAAGCTTAAATGTTGTGCTATAACCTCATCTCAAAACTGTTTATTTAATCAATGAATGTTTAGGTCTATTAAGGGGTTAACATGTTTGGAGCAGGCTGGAGAGCAAAGCAAAATCGATACAATAAAGAAGGGAAAAGACTAGGGAAATGAAGGTGTTAGTTCCATGTCTCTAATAACAGGCATACTAACCAGGACATTTGGGGCTGGGCTGATATGACATCACATCGTATGTGACCTTAGGTAACTCGCTAGTGTGGTGGTTCTCAACCAGTGAGTAGTGACCCCCTTAGGGGCCGAATGATCCTTTCACAGGGGTCACCTAAGACAGTTGGAAAATGCAGATAATGATAGTACAATTCATAACAGTAGCAAAAATATAGTTATACTTTATGGTTGTGGGTCAGCACAACATGAGGAACCGTATTACAAGGTCACAGCGTTAGGAAGGATGAGAACCACTGCTCTAGAGAAACCTGTTTTGCTCTATGTAAATATGGAACTTGATGTGTACCTCTTAGCACACTGTCAAGAAGAGATATTGTACCTAGATACCTAGGAAACCACCCGCACCAGTTTATTAGGTAAAAAACAGTAAGTGTGCTACCACCATCATCATCACCACCACCATCATCATCTTCACCATTTCAGAAGATCGGGATACTGGAGACAGCTCTTCATCATCCGCCAAAAGGCCGCTTGAGGACAAATCTCATGAGGATTCACTTTCAAAGCAGCTGACTGTACATTATGCACCGGGGGCCAATTTATCGCAAGAGTTTGAGCAACTGGGAAACGGGAGTGGTCCTGGGAAATGTGTATCTATAGGAAAGAGGACAAGATTCTGGAAAAGCTCAGTGATGATTCGACATTAAAAACAAATGCAGGAGGCCTTGTGTGACTTGGATAAAGATCGCAATGTATTAGCGGTTCCAGGAAAGCAGAAGAAGGATTTGGATGTGAGCGATGCAGAAATGAAGCAATCCCGCGCCAAGGCGAAGGGATGGGTTCATCAGATGCTTGCTTTTCCATTTGGGACAGACGAGGTTCCGCGCTGGCAGCAAACACAGAGCAAGGCTTGATGCGCATGAATCTCATAAATCTGTCTGACTTCCTTCTGCACTGTAGAGGGCATCTGCCACTCTTATCTGCCTGGCATCCGTTACTGTGAAGAGCTGCCCCTCCCATCTCTGGATGATTCTCTTGAATCTGTCAGTCAAGGAGCCCTGCCTCCCTCGTTGCAAAGGTACCTATTTATGCTTCAGAATACCTCAGTTCCTAGGCCTTACTGATTGGTCCAGAGCTGAATACATAACTCAAGCCTGATCGCTGTCAGTGTCAGGTGATCCTCGAGCTGCGTGGAGCTTTGTTGCTATACTTTGGGAGAAAAAAAAAAAAAGACACTGAGAATTAAGCCAAAAGGCTGGGCACAAACCAAACTGGAATTAGAAATAGAGAGAGACGGAGGGAGAAGGAAAGGGCGGGAAAGAGGGCAGGAGGAATAAGAAAGAGGGAGGGAGATAAAGAGGGTGGTGAGAAAGAGAGAAAGCTTGAGAGCTGTCACTCAGCCATCAGTGAAGCAGCCACCTCTAGAGACTTTAGAATGACTTGACAATTTGAACTGACACATCACTTTTTTCTAATTGAAATTTAAAGTCTATAACTACAATAATCAATGAAGACAAGTGAGGAAGGAAAGTGAAGAGTCAGAAATGATTTGTGACAATCTAACTGGGGTGCGTAACTTATCTGTTTAAAAGTGAATAAATAAAACTCCACAGTAGGATGTTACAACAGCTGAGTAGCCATGCCTTGGGCTTTAGAACAGCCAATGGGCAGAGCCTGCCACATAAGCTTCAACAGAAGGGCAGGAATGTAACTCCGGATGAGATGAGCAGGGAGCCATGTTCAGTGTGTCTGCCTGTGGCTTGACTATAATCATTTTGGAAATTTGTAATCTTCTGACCTATGTCTTGGTCTTGAACTCATGATTAAAAAAAAGTAACTATAACTATTCCTCAGTCTTTCATTACATTAACTGCAACCTTTCTGGGGGTTTTAGGAAATTATTTTACAGTCACAAGAAGACTTAATAGTAAGCACAAAGATCTTGAGCCACTTGGACCTACACTGATTAATAAGCTTAGAAATAGAAGGCACACTTCGTGTTTCTTTGTGTATGTGTGCAGGGGTGGGGTTATATGATCAAAATATATTGTATAAAAAGTTAAATATAAAGTAATTTGAAAGGGTGTTAGTAATGCTTAAGAAAAACTAGCCTTAGTTGGGCGGTGGTGGCGCACGCCTTTAATCCCAGCACTTGGGAGGCACAGGCAGGCGGATCTCTATAAGTTCGAGGTTAGACTGGTCTATAGAATGAGTTCCATGAGAGCCAGAACTGTTACACAGAGAAACCCTGTCTGGAAAAACAAAAGAGAAAGAAAGGAAGGGAGGGAGGGAGGGAGGGAGGGAGGAAGGAAGGAAGGAAGGAAGGAAGGAAGGAAGGAAGGAAGGAAGGCAACCTAGCATCTCGAAGGAAGGAAGGAAGGAAGGAAGGAAGGAAGGAAGGAAGGAAGGCCACCTAACATCAGAGATGCTGATAAAGTTGCACATGAACTGCATTATTAATTTTAAGTTTTCCTTTAAATTCAGTTTCATGATTGAAGAGTCATTGAAAACATCAGCTATGGTGCAGTTTATCTTTAGAGGTGAGTTTTTAAATTCACAAGTACTTTGTCTGTTTTCTTGCTAAAGTCAGGCTTACCAAGCATCTGAGTTGCTTGATAAATTATAAATGTTTTTCAAACATTTAATGAATTTAAGTAATGGCTTAAATTTTAATCTGCCAAAATTTAACCAGTGGAAGTATGTTTTTAAAACTATATTAAAATGACTCGTCTTAGAGGTAAAATCAGAATTACAAAGTAAATTTAAGGTACTCAGGAAATCACAGTTTTAATATTCAAATGCCTTTCTATGCACAAAATCCTGATCTTCTAAAACTCTAGAAAATGTGTCAACAAACATGGTAAGAAATATCATTATAGACACAGAAAGCCCAGATCCACACCACTTCCTTCTGGGAGTCATTCTGCGGCCCCATCTCCATGTAATGAGCTGGAGCAACCACATGGACGTCTTACTCATAAACAGTGGTGAGCTAATTGGAGCACTGTCCAGGAACCAAAACAGAAATGAAGGACACACAACTCAAGCTGTGGCAGCCAACCAGCAGTTGATTCTTCTACTTGTTACTTTATTCAGCATCCACTTACCAAACATACGCTATGTGTCAGCCTCTTTCTGGGAGCTCTGGAGTAGCGAAAAATGCAGGTCAGGGGTAGGAATTCGAAAAGGCAGTCAGATAAACAGCCTGAGAATGTCAGACAAGCAGCAGAGTCGCTTGAAGAAGAAAGGACGACGCTGTCAATCTCGGGTTCCTCATCGTTGTCCAGTGACACAGCCCAGAAAATAAGAGGCAATCACATCTCAAAGCGTCTGTGGAAAATAGAGAAAATGTAAAAAGGAAGAAAGAGGGAATATTTTAAAAGTCGATAGAATCAAGTCTCCAAAGAAGGAGGCAGTGAAAGAACTCAATATCTGTGGAGGAGATGGGAGGGGCACAGTCAGGATGCAAAGTAAAGCAGACAGAGAGGTGAGTTCAAAGACTTTCAAAACCAGCTTCAAGGGCGCAGACACAGGTGGGACCGCATGAAGGAGAAACAGACAGTGCCCCGGTTTGTTCTGTTGCTGCAGACAGCAATGACCACACGACCTCGGAAAGGAAAGGATTTTTATCACAATCTAAGGGCAGAGTCCGCCGTCAAAGGCAGCCAGGGCAGGGACTGCAGTGCAGGCCGCAGAGAAACAAATGCTGCAGATTGGTTTGCTCGGGCTTACACGGAGCTGACTCTCTGTGCACCTCCCAGGGCCACCGACCCAGGGGTAGCAGCACCCACGATGGGCTAGGCCCTCCCACAACATTCAGTAATGAAGAAAGCCCTCACACACTTGCATGAAGGCCAATTTGATTAAAACATTTTTTAAGTTGAAGTTCCCTCTTCCCAGATGTGAACCCGTAGAAAAGTATGGTTAGTAGTAAGGAACAGCAAAGCTCTGGAGGGTTCAGGCTGTGTGATTCCAAGCAGACAGAATGAGTGAGTTGAGAGGAAATATGAGGCCGAATACCAAGATACCTTGCTCTACAGGACTTGGAGGTCTCTTTAAGCAAGTGTGAAGAGGGAGGGAGATCCATGCATAGCTCAAGAGGACAGGCACAGGGTCATATTGTAGAGAAAGGTAGTTTTGGTCTTAATGGCTTGCTACTCTTTAATGGACAGCCATACCCACAAGTCAAACAGAGTGAGAAGGTGATACAACTGGGCTTGTGAGGTAGGCAGAGTTTTGCTCTGAATTTTTTTTTAATATTCATAATACATAAGTCAAATATATTGTGCTGATTAAGTCAATTGTTATGCTCACCAGTCAGGCTAGGAAATATGTAATAAGTCACCGAGTAAAGCACTTGGAGAAGGCTTACCTCTGTAACAGGCAACAGATTTAAAAGAATAATGAAAAAGACATAACAATTGTCTTAATTTTTTTTTGATGTTTATGTAATAAAATGCCCTCATAAAGGCAACTCAAGGGAAAGGGGATTTGTTTGGATACATGGTTCTGGAAAGAATAATCACAGGAAGGGACAACACCATGCCATGGACAGGAGGCTGGCTGGTCACGCTGCATCCATACTCAGGAAGTACAGAGTAAACAGAAAATAAGACCTTCCTTCAAAGTCTTGGGGCCTAACCCCAACAACTCACTTCCTCCAGTAAGGCTCTACCACCTAAAGGTTCCATAACTTTCCCAAATGTTCCCAACATTTGGGGACCAACTTCTCAAACACGTTGAGCCTGTAGGGGATTCCAGCAACAACACTCAACAGAATACAGTGTCAAATATCATACGAAAACTGAGAAAGAAGTATCTCTTCAAGACAGAGTGTGATAAGCTGTAGATGTATAAAATAAGCATAAAAGCACATGCGTGTGTGTTGACAAAGAGTCAACATGCCAGAGGAAGACAGGAAATGGGAAAATAACTCAAATGAAGGGGGGGAAAGAGGGAAGGATTTTCACAAGTTATATGTGACATATATGGAGAGCAAAGAGTAAAGTAATAAATTTCAGCACATCAATAATCACATTAGAAATTACCATGTTGGAGCAAAGAGGAGGAGTGAGGAGCGAGAAAAGGGGAGGGAGCACAGGCAGCCATGGAGGAAGAAGGAAAGAAAGTTATATAGAATAAAGAAAGGGGCCCGAGCAATCTACTCGGGAGAGCCTCAGAAACCCGACTGACCACCGGGAATGGGGAGCAGCCGCTGGGAGACAGCAGCAGTTTCCAGCAGTGACTTCCAGAGCTTTTGTAAAAAGCCCCTCTGGAAAAGAAAGCCTGTTCCCCCGCCAGCATCCACTGGTATTCTCCATACAAGACACCCTGCTGCCGCGATGACCAACAGAACCTTAACTTCACCTATACCTAGAGGAGCTATCGCCATAACTGCAGCACTGCCTCTACCTGGAGGAGTGACCGCTGAAGGTGTGGCCCCACCTGCACCTGGAGGAGTGACCACCTGAACCTTAGGCCTGCTTGCACCTGGAGGAGTGATCACTGGAGGTTCTGCTCTGCCTGCACCTGGAGGAGAGCTCAACAGAGCCGCAGGTCCCAACTACACCAACTGGAGAAAAAGGGACCCTCTGAAGCACAGGCTTCACCTGTACCAATTAGATGAAGCTATGGAAAGATGACAAGGTAAGAATACACCCAACAACATAAAGAGCAATATGGCACCACCAGAAACTAGTGGTTCTACAACAGCAAAACCTGAACATCCCAACGCAGATGAAACAGAAGAAAATTACCTTAAAGATAACTTTATGAAAATTATTGAGACCCTTAAAGAGGAAATGAAAAATTACCTTAAAGAAGTGGAGGAAAAGATAAAAAAAAAATTTAAAGAAATCAATAAATCCCTTAAAGAAAACCAAGAAAAAGTAACCAAACATGTGAAGGAAATGATTCAAGGCTTGAAAATGAAAATAAAGGCAATAAAGAAAACATGAACCGAGGGAATTCTGGAAATGAAAAATCTGGGTAGATGATCAAGAAAGGGCTGTTTGAAAACACAGCAAGAGGGCAGTCAACTCCAAGCCAAAAAGAAAGACCTCAGCAAACACTAACTCAGCACACCACCTTCTGACTTTCAGTCTCCGGGGCAGTGAGGAAAATCTATTTTCATTGCTTCAGCCACTGAACCCACGCTGTTTAGTAATCAGCCCTGTGGGGGTTTGAAAGAAAATGGCCCCCATTGGGAGATAAGACCTTGTTGTAGCAGGTGTGACCTTGTTGGAGGAAGTGTGTCACTGTGGGGGTGGGCTTTGAGGCCTACTACATCTAGTGTAACAGTTTACTTCCTGTTGCTCCTCCTCCAGCACCATGCCTGCCTGCACACAGCCATGTCTTGCCATGATGATAATAAACTTAGCCTCTGAACTGTAAGCCATTCAATTAAATGTTTTCCTTTATAAGAGTTGCCATGGTTATGGTGTCTCTTTACAGGCCTAGAAATCCTAAGACAAACTCCAAACATTAAATATACAATAGACTAAAAAAATATGAATGGATACACTAATTTCAGACAAAAAAAATACATCACAATAAATAATATCTCTGGGACAAAGAAAAAGCACATTTCATAATGAAAAATAAATCTACTTCTTAAAAGTATATTACAATTGTGTCTATGTAGTAATAACAGACATTCAAAATACATGAAGTAAAACTCATAGAACTGCGAAGTAGATAAATCCACAAATCTAAGTGAATATTAATAATCAGTCTCAATCATAAATAGAATAATAAAAAGAAAATTAAATGAAGAGATTAAAAACAGATCCCCTAGGAACATGACCTTATTTGTGTTGATAAAAGACTTCACAAAACCACAGCTGTCTACTCATTATTTTCAAGTGCACATGGAACATTTATGAAGATAGTCCATATTCTTGGCCATGAAATATGTCTTCATAAATACAAATGAATTCCAGGCCAAAAAAGTATGTGTTTGATTATTTAGATTAAATTAGGGTTAAGTAACAAAAAGCTCTTCCGGAAAAGCTCATGTTTTGCAAACAAAATCATATATCTCTTTTACCACTTGAATAAATTTAAGAACACTCAAAAGGAATATTAGAAAGTCATTTACATTAACTGAAAGTTCAAAAGAACTGATCAAAATCTGCGTGGTGCCACTAAGGAAGTGTGGCAGTTTAGAGGAAACGGGAGATGTTATATGTCTTTACTGGGGAAAGAGACATGAGAGAGAGGGCATTCAAGCCAATGACCTCAGCGCCCCCCTTAAGAAGTCAGAAAAGTTCATTGTAAGAGCATAATTAGCAGAAAAAAGAAGTTTAAAAGATCAGAGTGAGATTCAGTGAAATGTGGGTTTGGAAAACAGTAGAGAAATCAAAGGTGAGATGCTGGTCTTCTGAATTATCCTACAAATCCAATGTAGTCCTCAAGCCGAGAAACTGATGAGCTGGGTTCTAAAATTCTTATGGAAGTGCAAAAGACATATAATAGTCAAAATAAGTTTACAAAGAGCAAAGTTTTGGAAAACTTAACACAATAGATCTTCCAGACTTTTGGTAAGTCTAACAAACACTGTAATGTCAGTATCGGCACAAGCAATAAATCGGAACAAAGGATCCATGCATAGACCTACATGTATTTGAACAGCAGGTACTTGGCAAAGGAAAATTATAAAAGAAAGCTGGTAAAGAAAGGACAGCCATTCAGGAAATGGTGCTGAGACAAGAGTTTGTACCTGCTATGATGGTCACAGAATCTAGAATCAGGGAGACAAGCCCTTGGACACACATAGGAGAGATTAACTAGGTGAAGGATAGCCTCTGAGAACGTCTGTGAGCAATCACCTTGGTTATGTTCACTGGCGTGGGAACATTCATCTTTATTGTGGGTAGACTGATTTTCTGGACAGGGGATTCTGTCCTGTATGAAATGGGGAAGGTGGGCTGAAAACTAGCATGGATTAATTGTTCTCTGTTTCTGGACTGTGGTTTCAATGAAGCTAACTGCTTCCGGTAATAGCCACCTTGACTTCCAGACCATGCTGGAACTATGAGATACAATAAACCTGTTCTTTAAGAGTCTTTGCTGGGGTGTTATCACTGCAACAAGAAGAGAAAGTAAGACACTTTCTAGAAAATTACAAACGCTTTTTGTTCAATATTTAACCATGTGTAAGAATTAACTTGGAATTGGCCACAGACCTAAGCATAAACCTAAAACTATATGAGCCTATGGGGAAACCATAGACAGAGCAGAGATTATGTGAACAAAAGACCAAAATGCAATTCATAAAGGTGGGAGTAAAGAAAATGTCTTCTCTTCAAAAAGCAATCCACAGAGAGAGGAAGTTTTCATAAAAGCATATATTTGGTCAAAGACTATGCAAAACACATAAAAGAACAATAAATTTAAGTAAAAATAAAACAGTCACTCAGTTTTATAAAAAAGGCCAAAGACCTAATTGAATATTTTTTCCATAAAAGAATACAAATGACAAGAGCAAAAAGATAGTCACTAGTGAAACACAAATAAAAACTACTGTAAGCTATTAGTGTGGATCTACTAGAGTGGCTGAAAAATTACTAGATAAAGGTTTAAAGACACAGGAGTCCTGATACACTATTGGTGGAATGTAAAATAGCTTAGTGGTGTTTTCCTTATTGCTATAATAAAATATCCTTGCGAAAGCAACTGGAAAGATGAAGAATTTGTTCTAACTCACAGGTCAAGGATACAGTTCATCACGTCAAGGACTCCAAAGCATCAGGAACCGGAAACAGCTGGCAACATTGCAGAAAGCAATGGTAACAAAATCAAAAAGCAAGGAGTGATGAGTGCTTGTGTTCAGCTCCAATTTATGGTCTTGTATGGTCCAGAACTCAAGGACACTGCCCACTTTCATGTAGCAATTCACACTTCAAGTAACCTAATCCACTTTTTTTTTTTTTGGCACCCCTAGGATTTGCTATGTAGAACAAGATGGCCTCCAACTCATAGATATCAAATGGCCTCTGCCTCCCAAGTGTTGGGATTAAATGCATATGCTACTATATCTAGCCTTCATTTTAACAGATATATCCAGAGGCTAAATAATTCCTTACAGCTGTACCTTGAGACTTCTCTCCTAGGTAATTCCAAAACTTTTCAAGTTGACAGTTAGCAAGGATCATTATAGATAGTGTCTTTAAAACGCACACATATGGCTAACATAGGATCCAGATCTCCAGTTCTTATCTAAAAGAAATAAAATCCCATGTTCATAGAAAGTATATGAATGTTTATGATGGTTTAATAGACAAAACTAGAAAAGAATCATCAATGAATATGTCTTACAGTTTCTATTGCTGTGATGAAAGTCTATGACCAGAGATTATTAGGAAGGAAAGGGTTGATCTGGCTTATACTTCCATATCATTGTCCATCACGGAAGGAAGTCTAGGCAGAAATTCAAACAAGGCAGAAACTTGGAAGCAGGAGCTGATGCAGAGACCACAGAGAGGTGTTGCTTACTGGCTTGCTTCTATGGATTGCTCAGCCTGCTTCCTTGTGGAACCCAGGACCGCCATCCCAGGGAAGATACCACCCACAAAGGTATGGCTGCCCCTCCCTCGTCAAAAATTAATACCACCCCATGAATTTGCCTACAGCCTAGTTTTATGGAGGCATTTTTTCAGTCAAGGTTCCGTCTTTTCAGTTGGCTCTAGTTTATGCCAGGGTGACAGAGAAACTAGCCAGGAGAGGGTAAATTTATTAATTGTGTTTATGCATATGAGCCATGTAGCAATACTCATTAGAACATGGATGAGTCTCCAAACAGCTATGACAAAGGAAGACGCTGACCATAACAGGAAATACTGTATATTTTTCTTATGCCAAAAGAAAAATACAATCTGAGGGACTGAAACTGGGAAGAAAAAGGCTGTGATTTCAAGATCTGAGGAAACTTGAGAATGAAGGATATGGTCCTCCCCTTGGTTAGTTTAATGCTTAATCATGGTTGTTGACTGGATCACACTGAGACATGGCTGGAGCATTAAGAAGATACATTTCTCTCTCTGTCTGCGAGGGCATTTCCAGCAACTACTGGAAAATGACAGCTCTGATCTCAAGGCTTAATGCACTGAGGGTCAAGATCTGAATATATTTTTTGTCAGGTAGTAGAAGGTGCGACTAGTTGAATGAAGTAGTTCAATGGGAAAGACTCTAGAAAGGCAAACATTGACTCCGGCCTCTTGCTGTCTCTACTGAGAAGTAAGCAGCTCTTCTCCCCCACACTCACCACCAGAATGTGCTGCCCACTGTGTGCCCAGAGAAAGTGCAGCTATAGATGTAGAAACAATAATGAAAAAGCGGCCCTCACTTTGAGATCGAGTGGAGGGAGCACACAAGGGGTTAGAGGTAGGGGAATCGGAAGGGTTTGGGGGCGAGAGAGAGAGATGTGGTTATCGATTTTTTTCCCCTTAAGTTAATTAAAAACAATAAATACTTAACATTTGTAGTTTGTTATGTGCCAATTATACCTTGATGAAGTTGGAAATGGTAAAAAAAAAAAATAGAAAAGTAAAGTAGAAACAGATTCAAAACAAACTTACCTTCTCCTTCCCCAGAGTCCCACTTGCGGTAATAGATGCTTTAAAGAATATCTCTGTAAAAATTCTTCTGAGAATTGTCTCATAACTCTGAGAATAATTACACCTCTATTTCTTGAGATGATATGTAGATGTGTGTGTGTGTGTGTGTAGATTTTTGTCAAAATACTATGTCTGCTTTCTGAATTCTGCCCATTGAAATCTTAATATTCAATTCTGTTTGTGGTTTTTCTTCATCATCATTGAAAACACTCATGTATCTCCTTCTATATACCAGACATTATTATTTTATCCCATATATAGAATATATCCCACATATATCATATATGTGAGCTACATAGCACATGTAAGATATATATAATAGGAGTAAATAAAGATGCATATATTCTTTTATTTTTAGAATCAAGTGGTGAGGTACCTAAGAACCAACGTATTAGAAAGCAGCTGGTCAAACTGGAGTGAAATGTCAAATGAAGGAATTCTCACTCTTAAAACTGTACTCTTTATCAGCACAGATGCTGTACTGCCTCCATATGATATCATTGTGATTACGCCATTGAAAACGATGCACTAAAACCTTATCCAGCCCTTCTGATATTGACATACTCTTTGTTACGTTTATATTTGACTACATCTTCTCTATTTGTCTTATAAGCACAATTATTTTTTAGAGGTACTGTTTATAAATTTATTATTTTTTAATGTATTCTTCACCACGTAATCTGTAAGGAACCACTTGTCAGAACAGGCCCCTTGAGCCTACAGCGGAGATGTATCTTTGCCAGAGTCTTCACTAGTATAAGCAACATGGGTCTGAGAAGGCAGACGAATCAAAACAAAAGGCCCCCACTACACCTTCGCCTGGCCACCCAGCTTCCGGGTCATTCTGTTTGCTGAGAAAATTCACGTCCTCCTAAAAGGAATTCTTCAGAGTCAACAATTTCCAGTTCCAGCTTGGACTGGTGTCTCTTGGCGCCTGCCTCAAGGTTGCTGTCCTAGAAGTGCATTCAATACCGATCTGGAAAAGACCCACTCCTCCTTGGGGCTCATAGCTTCCTCTCGGATTCCCCTTTGCTTGGCTGGAATAGCTTTCAGATCTTGTTTGTGGGTGGCCCATTTTCAGAGTGGTTGCATGTCAAATAATGCCTCCCTCTTGGTTGGTAGTTTGGGCAGGTAGAGAATGTTAGGCTCAAAAAACATTTCTTTTGGTTTCCAGAAGGCATACTCCTTTTTCTTCCTTGTCTTCTGGAGCTACTGATGGCCTAACCAGCGCCAACAAGATTCTCATTTCCAGTGGATGACTTGCTCTGGATCTTTAGAATGTTTCTCTGTACCCTTGCTGTCTAAAATGTCACAAGAACGATGTTTTAAGGTCATTATCTTCATTCGTTCTGTTTTGCATTTTCTGGTCTCTGACGATGTGAAGTCCTGTTTCTTCACATCTGGAAATTTGTTTCTTCTTCTGTTTTGTCTGTTTTCTCGTTCTGAACATCTTCCACAAATTAAGACTTGTGGATATTTTCAATGTCATTTTTTTTTCTCTTACCTTTTTATTTTCTCCTAACCTGACTCGTGAATTTCTGATTTGGACAAACAGTTTTCAACTTTAAGACGTCGATTTGGTTTCTGGCTTTCTTTTTCTTGGCAGTCAGTTCTCACTCCACAAATGCTTCCTGTTGAAACTGTGTGTTTTATGAGGGCGCTGAATGCAATTACTTCAAAGACAGTTTCTGTTCCTGAATTACCTGTTTCATCCAGGGTCAGTGTGTTTTTCTCCACCTGATCTTTTCATCTTTATTTTTCCCCCTCACCTTTTATGCTCAATGGCTTCCTATTCTTACTTCCGCTAGGAAGGGTGAGCTTGTTCAACACAACTGACTGCTCTTTGTGCGTACAGGCCTTACCTGTACCTGGAAGGGCACTTGCCATCAGCATCCGTTGCTTTAGACTGTGTAGTAATTAATAGAGGAATGGCCTGCTCCTACTTCAGTCTCTCCCAGTTTCCTGCAAAATTGGGCATCATTTTGCTCAAGTGGGATTTACCCTGCCCAGGCTCCTCCTCTTGAAGGCTCAAAGGCAAGCAAGTCCTCTGTTTCTGCCTGAGTGTGTGGCACAGGAAAGGGGCTGTGGAAGATAATCCAACCACCATTCCAGTTAGTGCCTTCCAAGCCCGCTCTTCTCTCCCAGTTTTGCTCCTCTGGCTCTCTGGGTCCACTGTCAGGAAAAATAGCCCTGGCCGCTCCTACAGGTTCTCTCATTAATATGATTTAATCTGTCAATACAGTCCTAAGTATTTATAATTTGAAGACATTTGTCTACCTCTCTAGTTCCCTGATGTCCCTGCTCCTAAAGACCCAGTGTCGTCCTTACCACTCTGCAGGTCTTGGGTGTTTATGGGTCTCTGGATCTCTCTGTTTTGACACAACTTGTGTGTGTGTGTGTGTGCGCGCGCGCGTGCATGTGCACGCGCACGCGCGCCTGTGCGCATACGCGTGCGCACCTGTGCGCATGTTGCTTTTCCATTGAATGGCAGGTTTGTGTGAACAACTTCTATTTTTTCCTTGTCAGCTCTTCAAATAATGAGAACTAGGTTAATATTCTCCTAGCCTTTCAAAGTTAATTATTTTTAAGCATGGCTCACTGAAAGCCCAGTTGTATTGTTATGGGAATTTTCTTCTGAATCTCTTCCATCTTGCTAAAGGAATCCAAAGGCGTGTTAGCTCATGGAAGTTGTGTCCTATCTACCACATCACACATCTCCAGTTACTGCTGCTTTTCCATCCCAGACAGATAAGACAGATGCTGTATCACCTGCAGCTGCTTTGAAGACTCTCCCCAATGACGACATCTTTAAAATGGGGGAAAATCGAATTTCAATCCAAGAACTCAGGGGATGCCGGCTTAGCTTCTAATTTGTACTCAGCTAGATGTTACACCCGAACAAAAGCCATCCAGAACCTCTTGGCTGCAGTCATCTGGCTAACTGATGGCATTGTGTGCTGAGTGCTATTTGGGACAAATTATTCTCACATGGATGGAAACATGCATTAAACTAACTATGTTTTTTTCCTGTTACATCATAGGCAATTTTAAAACTCTAACCTATTTCTCGTGAGCATAAATGAACATTTTTATTAAGCACCCGGATTATTGTATAGGCACTACTTAATTCAGGAATATACAATACTTTAAAGTTACTGGTACATGAATAAAGAAAAGTATATTAACCTATAACAGCACAACTGTGGTGATGTTCCATAAGACCAGGCAGAGTTTTATAAAAAAAAAAAAAAATGAAAAAGAATAGTAATTGACAAAATTAATGTTATAATCAACAATCACCACAAAGATTTTTCTGATATTTGTAGTTTCTTGGAATATTCTCTGCCTCTGGTCTCTTAAAAAGCAGATTTGTGAACAGAATGAAATAAGTTTCTTATGTCATACGTAAAGAAACATCTCTTGGATGTATTTTTTTAAAAAGCCATTTTAGTAGGAAGTCAATAGAAGTTCTCAATATCCATTTTTCATTTGTTTAGGCTGTGTGTGTGTGTGTGTGTGTGTGTGTGTAAGACAGCAGAAATCTTTATAGGCTAACGATTTGACAGTGTACTGGAAAAACCTGCCTGTTTGTTCTCATGGGTCTTGCGTGGGTGAAAGTTACAGGTTCAAACTTGGTCATGCATTTCCTCCAGTAGACTTTGGCTCGGAACAGTGGACTAATGCAGTCCACATGTGTGCCAGCCCCTCCACACAGGAAGCCTAGTATCTTTTCCACTCTCTGGGCAAATGGACTATGTCAGTAGCATTTCAGGAATGTTAGCTATGAGGACTCAGGGACAAACGTTAGCTGGAATGTATGAGTCCATCTCAGGAAAATGACTTCATCACGCCATCCTCATTTTCTCCAGTCAGAGGGAATGCGAAATACCGCAGCTTCTAGAGCTGTGTGGTGTTGGGCACACCCAGAAAGGGCGAACCTTTGGGGTCTCCTGCCTGGGCAGCTGGGGCTGTCTGAGGCTCAAGAATCAGGTGCTCCTGGCCTGCCTGCGATTTTTAGCTCGCAGACTGCCATGCACGTTCACACTTCTTTGTCTCGGCCTGAAACTGGCCCTGGCTGTCCTTATTCACCTGGAGACATGCGACTCAGTTCAGTCAGTGTTTTCCAGGGGAAGCTTTCCCTGGCTTTCTGGGGCATTTAGCTCCTTGACGTTGTACTAACAAAGGTGAGAAAAGAGACAGGGCAGTGCTGGGATCTAGCCTGACTGGTGGTTCAGTTTCGCACGTTTGCTGGGCCTTTGTGTTCGCCTATCTGTAAAGGACAGAGGGTGGCCTTGAAAGAGTACTCCGAGCATAAACAACAACTGGAACTGAAGATCCCTTAGCAGAGAGGTTAGCAGGACGATAGCCCTCGGGGAGTACTGGTTCCCACCCTTCTGCTTTTTAGCCACCGTTTTGAATGATGTGAACTTGACAACTCACAGGTAGACTGACCATAGTCCACACACTACACAAAGCATTTGGATAACAATCCTACATGTTTCTAATTAACCCTGTGATGTTTTCTAATTATGTAAACAGTTTTTATTCGTAAAGATTCTTCCTGTAGGATCTAAAACAGAGTGCTCTATTATCTGAAGTGTGTGTAAATGATACATCAAGAGGTCCTGATCAAAAGACCACACTTGTGTTGCAACCTATACATTTGAAACAGAGTTAATGTTGAGTCCTTAGCAATTAAAACTACTCTTGCACCCTCCTTGCAAACCTCTCACATAGGCCAAGAGAACGCTGTTCATGGACAGCAAGCATTTAATGATTTTTGAATGTCACAAGAATTTGCTCTTTCCCATCAACATTTTGCAAATATTCATCACCATTAGAGGCTCCTCCTTTAGGTCATATGCTTCGCTTTCTAGGACCTCATGCAAGAGTCTTTCTCATGACAGCAAAACCATGCTGCGGGGCTGGGTGCTTTGTTCTTGCTGATTGGTTATGAATGGGCGGCTAAGGAACGTGGGGCACTGCTACCCAGGCTAGAAGTTTTCATGTCTTTCCAAGTAATTTTTATTCCCCACGAGCTACATTTCTCTGGTCGAGTTTTCCCTCTGCTTTGAGAAGTTAGGAAATTGCCAATGACTTGCTCAGTTCCTCGGTCACTGAGTATTTACAAACACAGCGATGAGAAAGCCCAGAATCTGGAGTGGAGCCTGGGTGCCAGCTCCTTCTCTTCTGCTTGCTAGTTCCACAGCCTTGAGTGAGTGACTGACATCCTCTGTCGATAGCCTGCACGTAGGTCTTCCCCTGCCTGCCGCTGCCCGTATCAGAGTTTCCACACCCTGTGATGAGATCAGCACTGGGCATCTCTGGAAGAAAAGAGGATTTAGATACTACCAGGCTTCCCTTGGTCATCGCCCACCCCCACCCCCACCTGTTTTCACTGTCTTTCCTTCTCTTGTTTTCCCAAAGAACTCCCTCCCTTCCTTTCCTGTGTGAAGACACACGGAGGAGGGGGGCTGCATGAGAACAAGGATGAAGTGTTCACTGGGAACCCAGCCAGTCAGTGCCTTCGTCCTCAACTCCAAACCTCTGACGAAAACATCCCACCCATTCTGTCCCTGGCAAAAGCTCTAGCCAGTGAGGAAATCTATGGGTCAGCTTTCTTGTCTGTAAAACGGTGGTAAGGATAGTGGGAGCATCGGGAGGCCACTGGCAGCGGAGCCCATCATCGAATCAGTATTTCTAATTGCTAGGAACTAGTGCTGTTCATTCTTATCCCTAAGAGGCAGTGGAGGAACAAAGGCTCTCAACAAATATTTAGCAGATGAATAATGCAAAGCCATAATAGAAAGAGGCCATAAATATGGATTTTGGAACCCAGGTGGTTTCTATGAATGACTGATGTCAGAGGCCAAAAATTTAAACATTCGTATGATTAAGCCCCAACAACATATTCATTTGCCCAAAGGCAGAAATCAAAAGAAATAATGAACTCATCTGCCTAACGTCAAAGAAGTGTTCAGTAAAAAGAAGCCAAGGAGTTCTTTGTCCAAGTATTCCTTTTGCAGCCCGGCTGCAGTTGCAACTCCTTCTTTTGTTTTCTAAATAAGCTTATAGAACTTGTTTAATTATTATCCAAGCTCACGAACTGCCAGGGAAATCACATTCGGGAAATATACATATCTACATTTAAATGACTCCAAACCGTAAGACAATCATAATGCAGCTTATCCAAATTTGTGCTCAAAGTCAAATTCATGTGATGTAGAAATGGTGGGGGCAAGGGGCAGGCATCTGGGTTGGTTCCTTGTTTGATGTGATACTTGTAGATAGCGTGTGTAGAGCAAAGGCACTGGGGATGCTGCCCTTAAAGATGCGGCAGAGTCAGGCACGTCTAAATCCTGGGGAAAGTAGAAACGCTACAACAAACAAACAAAACTTAAGAACATAATTGTAATACTGGCATCTGATTGGAAGGACACAGACATCATGTTCTATGTGTGTTTGTTTGTCTGTTTGCATGTGACAAGAGCTTGCTATGTAGCCCAGGCAGATCTCGAACTCATAGCAATCTCCTTGCTTTAGCTGCTTAAATGCTTGGATACTATCGTGCATGCCTTGAGAACATCATTTTCTAGAAACCCAGTTTTAAGTGCAGATGTTTTAAGTTTGTTTAAAAGTGTGATCCATGAAAGAGGCCTTTAAAAATATCTGCAAGATAGCCGGGCGGTGGTGGCGCACGCCTTTAATCCCAGCACTCGGGAGGCAGAGGCAGGCAGATCTCTGTGAGTTCAAGAGCAGCCTGGTCTACAAGAGATAGTTCCAGGACAGGCTCCAAAGCCACAGAGAAACCCTGTCTCGAAAAAACAAAAAACAAAAAACAAAAAAAAAACAAAAACAAAAAAAAAACCTGCAAGAAATTGGCCTGGATCAAAAGTAGCAGAGAGGGTTGACAACCGGAAGAGGGCTGGAGGGCCTGGTGCTGATGTCAATGCTAGGAAGCTGACCAGTATAAAGAAAAGCTTTCCCTGAGACGACCACAGATAGCACTGCCTTCCACAGTGAAGGCAGGTGGGGTTTTGTGCCTTTCTTTAGAAGCAGACTTTGAGAACAGAGGCTGAGAAGTCCAGGGAGAAGGGCGAGGCCAAGTCACCAAAACACGTAAGTGAACCTGGACTTGGCGGCAGATGCTTGTAATCCTGGCACTTGGAAGGCGGAGGCAGAAGGGCTGTTTGGAGTGTCAGGTACTGGTTGTACAGCCAGTAGCTTCAGGCAGCCTGAGGTATGGAGTGAGCTCCTGTCACAAAGAGCAGAGGGGGCTGCCGTCAGAAGTGCGGAGTTTTGGGACACAGCTCCCATTCTCTCACCTTAGATCAAGTGAGCCCCCTCCTTCAGTGAACGCTTCTGTACATGATGTATGCATGTACAAGTGACACACACACACGCTCAGTATACTACTACATAATGCACCAACACTCTGATTTATCTCTCAGATGTTGCGGCTGCTGTTGGAGACTGGGTGTTTAACTTGATAATCCTTTTGTGGGAGGTTTCTGTTATCTTGATTCTTATTCTGTTCAAATGGACAGATAAGTCAATACTCAGTGTAAAGCTCCATTTTGACAATGAAAGTAAAATAAAGTAAAACTGCCACCTTCGATGCTCCTTGGCTCCGTTTCCCATGTGTGGTCTTGGCAGCAGCCCACGTGGATGACAGACAGTGTTCAGATCTGGCACCTCAGTCCTCTCCGCATTAGCTGTTGCCTTCGTCTTTCTTCGGGAGCAAATGAATTCCTACTGCGTGCATATGCCCTACATGTCCCTTTCAAGTGCTAATGCAGATATGATGGCCTAAAATCTATTTTCTATCGATGTGTCAAATTACCCCAACTTTCGAACCTTTTAAAACAACACACATGTATTATCTGATAGTTGTGTAGGTTAGAAGTTTGACACTGCTTTCCCCCGGGGTTTGAAGGTTAATCCCCCATGACTGGACTGAGAGACACCTGCAAAACGAGCACAGCACACTTCCAAGTGTGTTTGTGGGGATGAACCATTTAGCTCACAGCACTGGATAGAGATAGGATCAGCTTGGTCTGATAGGCTAGGGAAAATAGAAGGGGGAGAAGGGAAACGCTCCTAAACTGGGTGTGTCCTCTGATGCTGCCAACTCCTGGGGCACCCATCACACTCCACACTCATCCGCCTTTGATGTGAGCTTATACCAACGGCTCTGTGTGAAGCTTCTAGGCTCTCTGCTCACCTGGGTCTTAGTCATTACTTCCTGGTGTTTGGAGGCTGCCATTTTCTTAGGCTGAGTAGCTCTTGGCTCTCCTGCTCTGGAGCCTCACACAGCCACCGTAGACTGTGTGGCCGCTGACCCTGCAAGTCAACCTAAGGACTGCCTAATTATATACGCATTCTGTTGGGTCTGTTCCTCTCCATGTGTTCCATGTACGCAACCAGACCGGGACTAAGGAGTCAGCAGGCGTGAACCCCTTCTATCACCTTCTACTTTTATGGACCCTTAGGCCCACCCGTCTGGAAACTCCAGGAGAATTTCCCCATTTCATCTGATTCCCAGCCCTTGTCCCATCTGCCACTACAATCCTCCTTAGTGGGTTTTACTTTCAGCTTTGGCCGCCATAATAGAACGCCATTGGTTGTTCAAACAAAGAAGTTGCTTCATCATGGTTCTGCAGTTGGTTTTTGCGGAGAGCAGCCACTGCAGTATCCTCACGGGGACTTCCTGAGTGTCTAGTGTGTCTCTCCTTTCCTTGTGAAGACACCACTCAAAGCCTGTTAGCATATCAGCCCTTTCAATAGAGGGCCTGTCTCCAAATATGGCCATGAGGACGCAAACACAGGAAGTTGATGAGATATGGCTCAGTCTGTACAACGCATAAGTTAATAATATCCACGGGTTCTGGAGGCTAAGAAGGACTTAATAATAGGGTGTCTTTAGTAGAACCCCAGGAATAATAATGCCACTGGGGTCAAATGAGGAAGTGATGCTGAGACTGACCTTGGTGAGGTGACTGGGAAGAGGGAAGATGTTGTCTAGGACAGTGCCCTCTGTCTCCCTCCAAGTGCTGGTAATGGAAGCTTGAACCACTTCCGAGAAGAGAGCAAACCCTCTCTGGCTTACGCACAGGGGACGATCAATAGCAGCACTTACTCAGAGTACATGGTGGAAGTGGCCACAGTGCCAAGGTCTGTGAGAGTTGCACTTCTGGAGTGAGTCACGGATGCCCAGGGATTAGTCTGAGTGCTAATAAATGGTGTATGCTGAGTAGATCCCGCTCAGGGGCCTGTGGGTCAAGAACTCTATGCTGGGTTTTCAAATCCACGTTTCAAGGCTGTATGAAGGGGATAAGAAACAAGCCCAGGGTGCTGTCTGAGACGGAAGAATACGCCCAGGGAAAGTCTAGAGAGGGGCTGATTTCAAGAGCAAGGGAAGCTCTTGTCTTTATTTTTACTTCTGATCATTGGTGAAGGTCATGGGGTTAATCGGCTCATTATTCGCCAGTTGCAATGGGTCACAAGGGATGTGACCACGTTGGTTTAAAGGCCTTACTGTTTTCAAGAGGAAATAAATAACTCAGGGAGTGGGAGATGCAGATGCCCAGGCTGAAAAAGGAGCGAGCAAGAATTTGAAACCTGAGAACAACTCAGCTGTAACCTGCGTTGTCCCCTGCGCTCCCTGCGCGGCTTCCCCATTGCTAAGTAATTGTCTGCTGCTACCTTAGTGCCTTCTACTCATTTTTTCTTTGAAATAATGCAATGTTTTTTAAATATAATTAAAATGTGAATGGTTATTGTGGAAAAGATACAAGAAAATTAAAATGAAAAACATACTGTATTAGTTACTTCCACTGCTCTGGTCAAATGCCTATAGACGAGTATTTGAGGGAGGAAGGATTTACTTTGGGTCACAGTTTAATGGTGCAGTCCCTCATGGCAGGGAGGACACGGGGTCGGGACCTTGAAGTGGCGGACCACACGAAAGGAGCAGAAATGACGGCTGCACTCAGCTTGCCCATTCATATTTAGCCCTTGGAATAGTGCCAGCCACAGTTTAAAGGGTCTTCCCATAAGATTAACCCAACCTAGAAACTCCTCTACAGACATGCTCAGAGATGTGTTTCCATCGTGACATTAATCCCCAGGAGTTGATGATCTAGGTTAACTATCAGGACTACTCTTTACAGTGATATACTTCTTTCAGATCTTTGTACTGATGGCAATCCTCTGCCGCTACCTTTTGGCAAGAGGAACAGTCAGTCTTGTGTCTTATTTTAGGTGGAAAGCGTGTTGTTATTTTGAGTGATTTTTTAATTTGTTTGATTTTAATTACATAAAAACATAACTGAAGTACTGAAGTGTAATTTATTAAGCAATCCTCCTCCATTGATGCACACTGGTGTCTTCCAGGCTTGTGTAACTCGATGTGATTATTCTTGTAGACAAATTGTGTCAGCGTCTTGGATCTCCTCTGATGACACGTTCTAGAGGTCAACTGGCAGGCAAGTGCAACTGTAAGGTTTTAAAGCTCTAGGGAAAACTGTCAAGGTGCCTTCCAGAAGGTTCTGTTCATTAGACCTCTTGCAGCATCTAAGGAGTGCATTGTGCCATGAGGTATTTTGGAAACATGGCTGTTTTATTGGTTATTGATTAAAAACAAACCCTTTGCTTTAATTTACATTGCTTTGATTTTACAACAGAACTTTTTGATTGATTTGTTTCTCAGGAATCTTTTAAGTTGCTTTTGTTTACTTTTTAACTTCTTACTGCTTTTCTTATTGACTCAAAATGTCCTTTCTAGCTTTAATGACATCTGTGGAATTTGAAGTTTTACAGGCTTCTCAAATTCTTAAGGTAAGGTCTTCTTAAGGTCTTCTAGGCTCTTGTGTGCTGACTTGATCTCTCCTCCACCTTCCCTCACTTCAAAAGGAAAACCCGTGATCTAGAAACAGTTTTATTTCTATATAACAAGTTCCTCCTCAAAGCCAGGAATAAAGGACACTCTGTCTTCATGAAGTGTCAGCACTCACGCTCATGGTTCTCTTGTGAGGTTTCACCATGAGAAGCCAGAATGGCTGCTTGCACAGCTAATGACATGTTAATCATTCCAATGGCTTTCTGGTATAATCACAGCAAACTCTAGGGCCTCACCATGGTCTGGGGTACCCCGTTCAGTCTGACCTTGCCTGCCCACCCCGTTTTCCATATTGTACTGTCTGGGCACAAGAAGTATATCATGTCCTAGAGAAGGCTACTAGAGAGCCCTCTCCAGTCCGAGCATTCATACCCTGCAGAAGCGCACACCCTGCAAAACCTTGTCTCCTAGAGGGACCTTTCCTTGCTCCGAGTCTTACATCTGTCCTCCCTACATCCTTCCAGTCTTATAGCCGGCCTCCCAATGTCTACTCACCCTTACTTTCCTGTGCTTCTCACAATCCGCAGCGAACACTCTAGCTATCAGCTGTTGATCACCCACCTTCAAGACTAGAACGTTATCTCCAGATAACACTTGTGTTCTGTGCCAGAGTGTGCCCAGGAGGAGTGATGGAAGGAAGTGACGGAGGATGATTCGGCCTCTCCCATCTCACTTCTACTGACCGTGCAGTGAATTCTTCCTGGGTGGAAGATGTCAGTGCTGGCTTCGGTGGTACTCCATTGCTCAGCGTCATGCCTTCCAGACAGATAGCAGTCTGGAAGTGCCTGGGACACTGCACATTTGAGGAAGTATCAATGCTCACCTTTTCAAGAGCTTTGCTTCACCCTCTTACTGTCTATGCTAGGCCCCAAATATCAATGTAGCTTCATACACGTTGCATGATGGATAGACAACCGTGAGAACAATTCTCTTTCTCTCAAATAGTCCTCAGCTCTGGACCCACCTGAATTCCACTGAGACATGGCTAGAAACCCCCTTTTGTGAAGCATTTTGCCCAGCAGCAACACAAATGGCCTTCCAAAAAGGCCCCATCAAATCCTCAAGGCCAGAAACCTACTTATTTCTTTTGTTATTATTGTTTTGGTAAACCAAACACACCATGTAAAACTATCGTGTTCCATCCTTAAAGTTTCTTTATCAAACCTTATTTGAGGTTTCTCTTTTCCATGGTTAGTTACTTAATGTCAATTACAGGCTGGGAATATTAAATGGAAAATTTCAGAAATAATTAATAAATTTCAGGCTGTACATCCCTCTGAGTAGTAGGAGACCTCATGCTGTCTCACCTAGGACATGCTACATCTGTTATGCCCAAGGCACGCATGCTCCACACATCAAATGTACTACACATGTAGCCACCTTGGTTGTCAAATTAGTTCTCACAGACTCACAAAGCTGGTGTTCAAGTAACCTTTATTTTTGTAATCATGGCCTCAAATGACAAAAGGGCAGATCCTGATCATTTTATCACTGCATATCGTTCTAATTCATTATTGACTATTAGTCATCTCTTTCCAAACCTAATTTATAAATTAAACTTTATTGCAGGTCCGTAAAGAAATCTGTATGTACAGGTTTCAGTATTACCAACAGCTTCAGATATCCAGGGAGCATAGATTCTGAACAGAAGGGGCGGCTATTAAGTTCCCTCCCTAGAATACTTAACTTCTGTACGAGTGAGGAGGAGTGCAAGAGGTGACCTAACCAGGGGGATTATGTTTGCTTGTTGGAGCCTTTATATCCTCGCCCTCAGCCTCTGTGTGTGTGTGTGTGTGTGTGTGTGTGTGTGTGTGTGTGTGTGTTAAAAGAATCTCTTAAATCCAAAAGTTCCTCAATTTTTTTTTTCAATGTATCAGTAAGTGGAATTTTACTCCAAGGCTTCAAGTCTTTAGCAAACTATAGTTCACCCGCACTTCACAGTTTAACCAAACACACTAATCTCCAATTCTCTCTGAACAAATACAGTATTCCATTTCCCTTTGATTCAACGAAGCAAACCTGAAACAGCGACAGCTACTGTCCATACACCAATACCGGCTATTTCTATTTTCAGAGTCCTTATGCCCACCATCTCTTCAAATATCCCAACCCCTGGCATTCCTTATCAGTCCTTTGAAGGCCTTTACTTCCTCCACTCTTCCCTCTTTCCGTCTCCACAGCCCAGGAGAGCCAATTTGCTTGAGGCATCTCCCTTGGTCACTTCCTTGTGCCCAAGATAAAGGATGCTTGCCCTGGTCTGACACAAGCACTCCAGCTTCTCTGCACAAGTTTCTCGTTCTCTGGGCTCCCTCCACAGGGACTCTGTTCCTCCAGCTCCATCTAACAACCCTGTTCTTGCGTCCCCTGAGACCTACACAACACAACACATCACAACCATTCTGCCATCGTACACACTCACTGCCACACTCATTCTCTTCTTTCAATAAATTTGTAGTTCTTAGCCAGGTGGTGGTAATAATGCCCCCCACTCCGGAAGCAGAGTTAGGCGGATCTCTGTGAATTCGAGGCCAGTCTGGTCTACAGAGCAAGTACCAGGTCGGGCTCCAAAGCTACAGAGAAACCCTGTCTCGAGAAACAAACAAACAAACCAACCAACAAACAGTAACTCTTTGTTCATGCTATTATTTATATCAGGCTTGCCTTGGCAACCGGTCTAACAGCTCCCTGAAGACAGGGCCCGTGTCTATTTTGTTCGATACTTTACATTTCTGGTGCCTGTGACCCAGCTTCACATGTAGACACTTAGGAAGTGCTTGGCAAATGAATGCAGTCTGCAACAGATGTTAAAACAATTCTATGGAGTCAATGTCTTTCTTTTTAGAAATAAGCATACTCAGGCCAAAAGTCTGATGATTTTAATTCTAGGGAAAGGAGAAAATAAGTAGGGCCTTGCCTTTCAGAGAAAAGAATGACAAGTTAGTCCCAATTTATTCATATGCTTCTTTACTACGTCCAGATTAATCGGACTGTAATCAGACACATACTGTTCCCCCGAAACAACTAAGAACTCAGAATGTTTATTAAATGATCTTTTCACGAGCCTCAGTTTTATAAAGAATACTTCATTTTAACCAAGAAAGAAATGGACTTGATATTTAAAACTTCTCAAATGTAGGCAGTAAATACCTGTTATAGAACGCAAGGAAAGACACAATCTTTTAGTTTGTAAAAACTGATTTATTTCCAATTTGGTATTTTTAAATTGTATCTGAGATGTCTATGTTTATATATTTCCCTGAAAGCATTCTAGATTTGCTTAAATATGGAGGCAAAGGGTCAAGAACCTGAGTAAATCTGAATTTAAGAGATTTATCTGCTGCTACAGTCAGTGAAATTTTTTAATTCCCTGAGAATTAATGTCAAAAATATTTTCATACACTCAAATTTAAGAGAAAACCATTTTTAAGAACACAGGAAATAAAGAACAGAGCTACAATTCCTTCCCACAAGGCCACATGCCACTCTTCCGCAAACTGAGTGTGTGTGGTTGCACCTGAATTTACATGTGCGCCTAAAGAGACTAAAATGTTCAAGTCCTTTTTTCTTTTTTTTGTGGTTTCTTAATTGAAAAGATATTCTTGGAAACTGATAGCTAGTAAAAAATCACTTTCTTCTTTCTAAGGTTCTTCGCGTTAAACGATTTCTGTTTTTGCACAGTCTCTTTGGCATCAGCCACTTCATTCAGAATTGGGGATAATTATAGCTCAAAGGAATGTATAAGGATGAAGGATGCCCATTTGACACTGGGATCTGCGAGAGCATTTTCTCTGCTTTGGAGGGAACAATGCCCCTGTGCTCTGCCAAACCAAATGCAATTACAATACATCTCTTCATGTCCTTCTTATAGACAGTTAACACTCTAGAGAGTCACCATTCACTCTTGAAGTACTTCCTACACTTCCTTGAGATGCGAGAAAACGGCAATTCCTGTCTCCCTCACAGTTCCTAAGGAGATCACAACCAATAAGTTAAGTCAAAGTGAAACCACATAAACTAACCACTTTGCATGAAGATACAATTTTCTCATCTACACCTGACACAGTAGTCAAGTTTTCTTTTGGGAGGGACTTAGATACCACCAGAGAGAAGTGCTTATTTGCATAAAGTCTGAAGAAAAAGCAGTGTAATTAAATCTTAAAACAAACAAACCAAATGAAATAAAGCCATAAAAACCCATGCTTTGGGGTCCCTTCTAAAGCCCTTTTCAAAACACAAAGGTAATCAAAGTCTCCCACTTCTTGAAAAGACCCAAACTTATGCTAACAGGGAGTGTTCTCGAGGGCTGTTTAGAAAGTAGTGTTGAAGGCCTTCATTTCTGAATACTTCTTTTTATAGTTACAGATTCCAAAAGGGAAGAAATTAGGGACTCATACAGAATATTGCATTAACCAACTTAAGAATTTAGAAAGATTTGATGACACCGATCTTTCCCGGGTCAGACACGGGCACCATGGAGCTGCCTCGGCTTTCATAGACATCCGGCTCATCGCTTAGACATTTATGTTCTGTTTTGCTCTTGGAGGGTCAGTTATTCTTCTGTTTGCTGTGTGTGTGCACTGGATGTGAACTCTGAACAAATATGAAAACCTCCTCGCTGTGTATGAAGACAAAAGCTGGGCTTAGGAATCTCATGTGCCCTTCTTTCAACAACTCCCACTTACTATGGGTAAGATATAGGAAACCTCCTTCAGCAGGAGGGGCGTAAACAGAGTGTGAGATAACCCTTGCCATGAGGGAAACTTCTGCATACGATGTCCCAGCGATAACCTGACACATTACAGCGATGTCTAACATAGTGTTTGCTGCCTTCGGTCAGTAAGCTCTGATCTTGACTTGTCTAGAGTTAGTTGCTGTAGAAGAGCCTTGTTTCCTGACCCAGTCATGGCAGGAGCCACCAAAACTCCAAAATGTAAAAAACCAAAGAGAATACCACAGATAAAAACAGCGAAAGCATGCACACCGGAAGCCCGGGGGAGACCCAAGAACATCTTGGGATAACCTACCAGAAGTGTACACTGGACAACATGAAGACTCCTGGGGAAGAGCTGACAGCAAGCTTGAAGGAGAAAAAGACTTGAGGCTCTGGCAAGTATAGAATGTGACAGATACCACATAAAGAAAAACAAATACAAAATTACGGCAGATAAGCAGAATGTCTTGAGAGCTAAGATTTAGTAGAAGTTTTTTTCCCCTAAAACCTCATTTTAAAAAAAACCTCAGAATTTGCATATTTATAATGAAGAAATAAGTCACAGTTGGCGAACGAAGGAGCAGAATGGACCGTTTCACCATCTCGAGCCACTGACAGTCCAAGGTCTCTCCAGGTTTAACAAACCAGGGGCAACCATACCAGAAATAGATGAGGAGTTAAATTAGTTAGAAAAGGGGAGAAAAAAGTTAAGGTAGGACATTAAAATTTTATTCTGAAATTATCTCTGGCCACAACAATAAAATTTAACAAATATTCACTAAACAGTCTTACCCCGTCATCAGCTGTACAATACATACAGTATCATAGAACTGGCCACTAGGATTCCAACCCACTAGAACACTTTTCATGTCAAGTGGCGACAGCAGCATCTCACAGAAGTTTGTACATACATATATACACAGTCCACATTCAACCATTTTCACATATGTTCAGTACACACAGTTGCAGCATGATTACAGTCACGTTGTCTAAGTTGTTGCTCGATAAAAACCCAAGCCACGGCCTAGACATAACTGTACCAGTTGAGCTGGGTATAATTACAATGAATTATATGTGTCCATATCAGAGATGCACAGCCCCTAAAAACAGAGTCCACAAATACTTTTGCTTCTAAGCGCTACCACAGCATTGTGTTGGGCAATATTAAAACCTTCACCAGCCAAATCAGTTGGTTTGTATTTAAAAATCTTCTGCTTACCAGAAATAGTCTTGATGAAAAAAATTACAAAAATGAATGTTCTCTTTAAAATAATTCATGTTTTTTAAGATTCCAATATGGCCCAATGCTACCGATGCCTAAATTTTTTTTAACATTCTGATGGGGCCACTTGACATGACTCCACACCACCCAGTAAGTTTAAAAGTGGCTTAAGTGCCTTGCACCCAAATTGTAAAAATCCCTGGCCATCCTCACTAGAGCCAGGCACATAAAAAAAGGAATGCACTTTGGTTCATACCAAATGCCCTGGGATTAATCACACTATAAAATAAATGGTTTGAGGTAAATTTTTACAAATACAGTTGATTTTTGTCTAGTGTTACCATAACAAAAAAAATATCATTTAAAAAATCAGTCTGATGTTCAGATACAACAAAGACCATCTTTAACCCTTTAAACACAGGGATTCCTGATGTAACTAACCGATGGTTATCTTGCTCAGCGCCCAAGGACGATTCACGCCTTATGGTTTCTATTAAGGCCTATAAATCTAGATATTTAAGACAGATGTTATCTTTGCAGAGGTGGCTTCCATCATTACTACCTCTAGTTCAAAGAGTTAAAGAGGCCAAAAGATGCATGCCCTACAACATGGCATTCAGAACAAAAGGCACATCGTTAACACTAAGGGCACAATTTCTCCTGTAAGATGTTAATCTACACTGCCTTGCATCACTCAGTGTTCCACTGTTGTGCTAAGAACTCTGGTAGTGCAAGAGACGGAGCCAAATGAGACTGCAACCAAAGACAAGACGACACTGTGCTATTCCTAAACCTGAAAACAGCTCAGACCTCCCTAGACAATGGTAACCTGTGAGCCCAAGGACCGCTTCCAAGCCAACTCCTAGAAGCCTATCAGAGCCCTTTATTTAGGTTTTAAGATCCCCAAGAGGCAACAGTTTCGTTTTAGACACAATAATTAAATAGGATTTTCTCAAAGCAGCTGTATCAGTAAATGTTGAAACATGGCAGCTTTCGTGAATAAAAGAAATTTCATGTGGTTGGGGGAAGAAAAAAGAGAGAAAAGAAGGAAGGAAGGAAGGAAGGAAGAAAGGAAGGAAGGAAGGAAGGAAGGAAGGAAGGAAGGAAGGAAGGAAGGAAGGAAGGAAAAGCCCCATAGCACATCATATTTTGGCTTCGAAGTTTCCGGTTGCATTTGTGGATAAAGCTCATCACAAATGTTCTGCTGGCATCAGAAGAACCAGTTTTGTGTGGTGGGGGAAACAGACAAGCAATTTTAATCCACGTCTAAACTGCTGCAAGTATAGCTGTGTTATCGGGGAGTTGGTAGCAGCAGGCTCAGGCTCAAACTAGGTGGGAGTGGGAGCAAAACAGGCGCCTTGGGAAGGGAGAGCAGCTTTTGTAGATTTTAAATTTATTTTAGTGACCTGAAGACACTGACCATCACTAAGAGACTCATTGTTTTCCAAAAGTCCCCAGACCAAATCCTGTATTTCTCATGCCTTTCAGCCAATGTTTTAAAAATAAATACACAAAATTTTAAGTCCTATAAGCCACTGATTGGGGGTCCTGTCACATGAGCATCATCTAAAATGTAACTTACTGACGTAGTATTGCACTTCACAGATTACACAGAAATGTGTAGAATATGCTAAAGAATCCAACTAGGGAAACAAGCTATCATTGCTAAGTACAGAAGGGACAAATTAATCTATCAATGGCATCCTTAAAGAGTAAAGCAAACAGCGATATCGCTAACTTATTAATAGCTAATCTTATTACTGATTTTTGGCAAATACTTGAAATAATTCCTGAGCATAGTTTTCCACCATCAACTGGCAAAGCCTCAAGATAAGAAAAATGTTTTATTCAAAATGACTTTCTGTTTGTTTGTGGGTTTTGTTTTGTTTTTTTTTTTTGGTTTTTTGTTTTGTTTTGTTTTTTGTTTTTGATTTTGATTTTTTTTAAATAAGAGAAAACATAGAATTAAAAAAACAAACAAACAAAAAACAAAACTTAACCGGAAACTTTCTTGGCCTCACTGGGGACCATGCTTTAAGTACTTGTAAATCGATTTACAGGCAATACAATAATATCTGTGCATATAAAAGATTATTTATCCTAATTTTTACTATCCAAAACCTACTGTTTGTTTGTGGGTTTTGTTTTGTTTTTTTTTTTTGGTTTTTTGTTTTGTTTTGTTTTTTGTTTTTGCTTTTGATTTTTTTTAAATAAGAGAAAACATAGAATTAAAAAACAAACAAACAAAAAACAAAACTTAACCGGAAACTTTCTTGGCCTCACTGGGGACCATGCTTTAAGTACTTGTAAATCGATTTACAGGCAATACAATAATATCTGTGCATATAAAAGATTATTTATCCTAATTTTTACTATCCAAAACCTACTGTCCAAACAGGCAGAAATCTTTCTCTATTAAATTGCACATACTAAAAAAATTCTTTTCACGTGCCTTGAAATTGATATATATCACTGTTCATCATTTAGTGATAAAATACTGAAATTTTCACTGTGAAAATAATTATTATTCAGAGAAGAAAATATTCTTTTACCTAACTCTCAGTTACTCTTTCAGGTAAAGTGTCATCCCCACAAAAACATTCAGTGCAATCCAAAAAGAAAGTAAGTAAACAGAGGGATGCAGTTTCCATGGCTCTTCTAACAAATCAAAGAATAAGTCAAACCATTTAACTCGAGATTGAATTTCTCCTCCCTTCAATGTGTTGTTAAAACTGGCCCAACTGAATGGCCACAGTGACTTCTCTTTGCCAAGAGGATTTTCAACCCTTTTGCTTTCTAAGGAGAGTTGATGTTTTCCCAGGCTGAGGGAACCTCAGCGACGCCTACAGTGTGAACTCAGTCCAGCCGGCTAAACCTTCTTTGGAACTATGGAAATCCCCCTTAGGTAGCTAGGCCAATGTTCTTTTGGAAACTGAGGCATGAAACTCTGGACATAATAGCAGCTGAGATGGCTCTCTGCATTACCAGTCCGGGATGGACAGCTGGAGGAAAAGGACGCACTACATGCAAGGGACAGATGTGTGACAAAAAGAGGGCAGAGACAAGAGAAAGGGAAACGGAACAGTGGGGAAACGTCCTAAAATCAGGCGGCTTCCTGATTATGACAGCTTGCCATCTTCCCAGAGCCTTGGGAGGAATTCACACATCTCAATTTCTACTTAGCTACTAAACGTTGCCTGGTGGCTGCAGAACGTCAGAATGTTACGTGGGCAGTTAAAACCTGGGCAATCTAGTTTGTAATCATCTGAATACACCATAAGAAAAAAAGACAATCTCTAAAGTGCAGCTTTTCCTAGAGATTTTCACACTGACCCTTCTTCCACTTCCGCTCTGACCCAGGTTAATTTACAGAATTTGGAAGCAGGGTGTGCAGCTCCTGTGTGAACCCGGAGCACAAAGAGAGAAGGAGGGTCCCTGGGGGCCACCTCCCTGGGGAGCATAGAGGACGAACCATGAAAACATCGTGAATGTGTTTGACCAATCTGTAAATGTGTGGCAGTCATGAAAAAAAACAATGGCCTGCCACTGATATGATGATCACTCAGCCACACGAAATACAGTAAGGCTCATCTTACTTTTAGAACACAAGGAAGGGGGAAGAAACAGTTTGAGAAAGTATAAAAACTTAAAGCATTGTCCCCATGTATTTTATAAAAACAAAACAAACTGTCTTACATCAAGTGCTGAAAAGATACAAATGAGTCGAGTTTTTTGAGCAAATAAAAACAGGTCTGAGCTACACTTTTCAACCCAATAAGGCTCAGCTATAACGCATTTTTCAGCTTGCCAGCATTAGGGGACTGGAGCTCAGCTAACGAGTTTTGGCAACACTGTCCTCTGCTGAATATTCCCATTGGCATCTGTCATCTGTGCCAAATTAGTCCTCAGCTTGGAAGCTGAGCTGGAAGGTGGAGGTAACTTGGAAATCGACGTGATAGCACCAGTGCTGTCCGTGACCCTCTTCACCGCCGTCTTCTCCCCGGTCGGAGGCTTTGGCAAACGCCTCCTGAGCCAGGGGTGCCGCAGAGCCTGGCCCGGGGTCATGCGGACTGCGGGATCCCACTCCAAACACTGTTTTAAGAAGTCAAGGAAAAGAGGATCATCGCATCCCTTCAGTGCGTTCCCCCACTCTCTGCTCTCTGGCGGACCCCTCAGTTTCCCTCTCCGGGATCGGCCTCCATTGAGGACCACGGAGCCATCTGAAAGAGTCGTGACAGTGCAGTAGCGGGGGTAACCCTTGGAGCTCACGAAATTCTTGGCTCGTTTGGAAGCATCCAGGAGTTTCTGGGAGGGCATGCCCAAAAGTTCAATCATACAAGCTAGCTGGTCCCCTTCATCCTCCCCAGGCAATAGGGGGTAACCCGTCAGGAGTTCCGCAAGGATGCAACCCAGGCTCCACATATCAATGGGCATGCCATACCTGGCTCCAAGGATCACTTCCGGAGCCCGGTAAAAGCGCGACTGGATGTACGTGTAAACACGCTGGTGCTCATAACAACTGGAGCCGAAGTCAATCACCTTAATACTGCTTCTACCCTGCTGCTTTAACAAAATGTTCTCGGGCTTAAGGTCACAGTGGATTATTCTGTTTTTGTGCAGCGCATCCAAGCATTGCAGAATCGAGTGAGCAAACTTGCGCACCAGAGGCAGGCTGAAGCCCTGGAACTTATTCTTCTTAATGAGCTCGTAGAGGTTCATGCTCAGCAACTCAAACGTCATGCATATGTGGTTGCGGAAAGTAAAATTCTCCAGCATGTGGATGACGTTCATGGTGTTGTCCTTATCCTGTTTCCGTAGGTGCTCCAGGATGCGGATCTCCTCCGCCGCCTGCCGGTGGAAGCGCTTCTCGTTGCGCACCATCTTCAGGGCCACATGCTGGTGGACTTTGTGGTCATAGGCCTTGACCACCTGCCCAAAGCTCCCCTTCCCAATGACCTTGAGGACCTCATACCTGTAAGCCACATGATCATGGGGCACCTGCACATATGATCCCTGGTCATCATCATAACCACCGTTGTTGGGTCCACCTGTCATGCCTTGGCGCTTCTTAGCATTTGGACCCAAGAAATATATTTCAGGGTAGCTAAAGATCTCATGGTGTTCAAAGGCCGTGAGTTTTTGCATGTATTGCTTCATCGCTTGTTCCGGCGTCATGGGGGTGGCTTTCACCTTCCCCATGCTTTCCATGGACTTCAGAGAGGTGGAACTCCCCTGCCGTCTGTGAATGCCGTCCAGCTGCCGCTCTGGCACCACAGGCAAGCCTGTCTTGCCCACTGTCGTAAGCCCATTTGGCTGTGTTGTAAGCACTGTCCTTTTGTTACTGTTATCCTCAAACAGCTGCTGAACCTGGATCTGCCCGTGGCTGTGGCTGCTGATGTGGAGGTGGTCATTCATGGTGTGCCTCCCGCCGCCAATCTGGAATTCAGAAGAGAAGCATCAACATAAAAGGAAGGGGGGCCCTTCTCTCCAAACGTAATCTTTGAAATCTGTCCTCTGAACCCACAGCCACACTCAGTTTTACTACTACATGGGAAGTGCTGTGAACCCAAGATGTCCCGTGCACACACCGGCAGAAAGAATGCCCGTGCACACTCAGTTTTACTACTACATGGGAAGTGCTGTGAACCCAAGATGTCCCGTGCACACACCAGCACAGAGAATGAATGGGGTGTTTACAGGCAAGACAGTGAAGGAGAAGGAGGACAGCAGAATGGGCAGGGTTAGGAAACACAGGACAGACAGCTCCAGAAATGCAACAGGTACACAGCCTGGCGGCAGGGATCAGGCCTTCCTATGACCGTTCTGCACCTAGCATTTAACAGGCGGCCTGGCACGTGGCAGGTGTTTTAAGCCATATCTGATCTGGAAGTGAGGCACAAACAAGTGTCATCAGCACTGCAGCCCACACCCGGGTCACGGGACCTCCCTCATTTCATGAGGCACTCTCTATTTATATGAAGATGGGGAAGCACCTTTGTCCAGCACTCCCTCACGTATGGAGACCTCCTCCAGAAACTCTGTGTATTTCCTTATTCCCTGGCAGGTCTAATTAACCTGGGAACACACACGGTAACCAACAAAATATGCTTCTACACAGAGTCTCACGTGGACATGTGTGCCTAGTTCCCGTGCAAGCCTCAAGTTTCTGGGTGTCACTGACTTTAATCAGTTAAGATCATTCTGCCCAACAAGTTGAGCAACTTCCATTCAGTTTGGGCCTCTGGTCCACGACTCAGTATCCACGCATGTATTTCTATCTCTACAGGCTGCTGAGACACTCAGCTTCTCAATAAGGAATAACATGATGTGAATTCTGCACCTCGACAGGATCCAGATGCCACAGGAGGCACACCACTGAGCACGGCCCCTAGAGTTTCTAGCCTGGGGAAGCTGGGGTGGGAAGATCCAGCCTGTATTTGGTGGGCTTGGATCCCAGACTGAAGAAACAAAGTGAGCCAAGCACCAGCGTTCCCCTCCCTGGGCTTCCTCCCTGCGGAGGCAATGTGATCCCTAAGCTACCCTGCTCACTGCCATGACAGTGTAGCCCTTCTTAAATTGTCAGCCAAAATACACTCTTCCTCCTTTAAGTTGGCTCACGACAAGTATTTGCTCAGAAAAAGGGAAACAGTAACCAATACAAATACAAACTGGCAATTTCTATTTCTGGCACACAGGCCATCCCAGAATAGTCCTGTCTAAACAAAACTGACAGGGCAAAGGCAGAGCCCCCATTCTCCCACCCTGCATCGGCTTGGGATTTCCTTCAAGCAGTCTTCTGGGGAAATTTTTCCTTGAGGTCTCAAAGAAACGGCTTGTCATCATAATCCACCTCACTCCTTCAATCAGCATTAATGAGGGAGTAGCTCCAAAGTGGCCGAACTCTGCCCACTGGGATCGACAGTAAGACGAGTCCTTTGCATCCCTGTTAAGTCCCCTCTTTGGGGGATTCGCACTCCTGAAAGGAAGAAGCACTGGAGAGCAGAGTAGTGAGTCAAGAAATGCTTTGGGAACACCTGGATTATAAAATGAGATTTCAAACCTTCCTTTCTAGCAGACGATGATGTTCACCTTTTTTTTTTTTTTTTAAACTGAAAAGCAGCAAGCATTATGGCCATTTATGGAGGAGGCTCTGCTCACTTCTAAAACAGAAAGAGGCCAGTTCCTGGGCCTGACTATGATATCGCAAGATCAAAAATTTTATTTTCAGAGAGACTTGTAGCAGATTTCTCTTACTGAATGCAAAGATGACTTCATATTCCACTAAGGTAGTTGGCATCTTTTTCTACTTCAGAAACAAGACAGTCCATCAAAACCATTAGAAAAGCCTTGAGCACACATAAAAGTGACACCAACTTGCTTGTTCCTCTTCCCCTCTCTCCTTCCTCCCCTTTTCTCTGTTCTTCCCTTCACTTTCCCGTATTTTTAAGATGCCAGTTAGGCAAGAACTTGCTAGCAAAAGCTATCTCTGGGAAAAGAAAAAAATCAATGTACACACACACACACACGCACGCACACACGCACACACGCACACGCGCACACACGCCGCCCACCTCTCAAGAGCTAGGTGGCTAAGTGCTCCACTGGGTCCTCATCTATCCACTGTTTTTCTTCCAAAGCCTCATTCACTCCATGCTCGCTTTCCCTCTGTCACCTTTCACCTACTAGCAATGAAAGAACTCCAGATTTGAACTCTCTCTCTTCAGGGTAAGATGGGGGGAGGGGGTACGGTATTTCAGAAGAGTAAAAAGGTTACCCACATCTACACAACTCATGAAGCACACTTAGGACAAAAATCAACCTTGGGATTCCTAAAATGTTAGCACAATAAAACTTTCTGGGGGAGGGGGAGGGAAATGGGAGGAGGAGAGGAGGTGGGAATTTTTAAGTAAAAATAAATAAGGAAAAACATTCTGAGCATCAAGAATTTAGGATACTGCAATCCATTTTTGTATAAAGCACAGTATTGTGTCAAATATTTTAGTGACTAGAACGACAGACTTGCCCACCACCTCACTTCCAACTGTCTTCTCTTGGTCTCCTGTGGCAGTGGCAGCTATAACGGCTTGCTGTAGGTGGGCCTAAGCTGCCACTCTCTTGGTTTTCCACTCCTACAATTTCCTGGTTGATCGTGCCCACAGTCAGTGTGGTGGGAGCACCCACTATGGGCTGCAGTCCCTCCCGTGTCCTCTTGCAGACTTGCCCGTCCATGACTCCTGGACTCAAGCCCCATCGCCCAAATGCCAATGAGTTTCCACTCCCACAGGCCACTCGAACAAACAAACCCAAAGCTTTTCTTTATGAAGGCAAATGTTTTCTTGCTATCATAATCCTCAACTTAAAAAAAAAAAAGGAAAGAAAAAAAAAGAAAACCTCCTCTTTGCAAATAATTGCTCTGGCTGAATATCAGTGTATATACCTGGAGAACACTCAGCATCTGCCCCCTTCCCACACTATCATGAAGTCTTCTGTGCCCACTCACTTCTGCCCTTTCTATTGGTTACATTTCACCGTATA
>NC_022024.1:1284437-1321982 GCF_000317375.1 Microtus ochrogaster
GTGTGTGTGTGCGTGTGAAGTCTGGGGCACAGTACTTAGCAAGTGGCAGCTCCTACTACTACCCTTCTCTGATGCTGCTTCCGAGCCCTTTCCTTCCACTGCTCAAATGACAAGCTCCTACTCACTCTCAATGCCCAGAATCTACTAACACCCCTCGCCACCTACAGTAACCCGTTTCATCATTAATGCGCTACAAAAAATTATGGGGTGGGAGGGTGGTCACTTTTTTTTTAAGTCCCCATTAACATAAACTCAGGTACATACACAGTAAGTACTGGCTATCTCTTAAATAGGTGCACGCATGCCAAGAAATGTCTCTTGAAGTCATTCTTCAGCCACAGTGTTTGCATCTTCAAAAGAAAACATGAAGTCAACACTGAGGGAGTTGGGAAATATCCCAAGAGGCTCAAGTCACAAGATCCTGCCGGGCCTCCAAGGCAAAGGATCGCTGGTTCAAAAGTACCCATAGAAGATATTTTGCAACACCCAAGAGTCTTACACATTCCAGGAGTTAAAAGATATTTACTTGCAGTTCCAGTTAAAAAAAGGATTGAGGATCCCCAACAGTGCAGGACTCTGAAGTCACAAGCAAAATCAAATGCACAAAACCGATACATACTGGGAGGGGCACCCAGAAAAGCCAGATCTGCTAGGACGTATCAGAGCCTCAAGGACACTGCAAACCCTTCCCTCCCACTTCAGCCTTTTGAGGTCAGAAACCCTGCTCCGGGCCTATTTGCTAACATAGTACATAACATGTCACAAAAACAAAGAAGAATACAAGCAGAAATGCTGGCACTGGTTTAAATACTCACAACTGGATGTGTTAAAGTGGAGAGACCTCCAAACTACTCTTCTAATCATGAAATATTTTAGTACTGAAAATTCTGTATGAACAGAAGTCTAAGAAGTCTGTGGTGCCTTTTCTCTTGCAATACCAAAATGGCAAGAAACACATGCTTCCATGTATGGTGACTTCTGAGTATTTTAAGACCTCCCAAAGTCATCTTAGAAATATTGGGGGTTATTATGGAAATAACGTTGAGGAGTTTAAAAAGAATCATTGATGAGTGATTTAAAGAATCAAAGTTATAAAAATATAGACCAGTACTTAGGAATTTATAGAAATGAAAAGATTTAAAAATATTTTGTTTTCTCCCACATACTGTTATTTAAAAAAAAAAATTAACGAGAAGGATACTTATTGGTTTTACTTTTAGGACAAATTGACCTAAACGAAATTACCACAGTATAAAAGTCACTCAAAAAGTAGAAAACAAACGAACACGGAAAATTCCAAAGCTCCTGACTCTGTCATGTGTTTGGGGGCAAAATGAGGAAAACTCCTGGAAAAGGCCATTTTTCAGTGAGTACCCTTTCTCTCCTCATTCCACAGCAGTTCTTTCCAATGCACATGTAAACATGTAAACACTCCTGAGAATGTGGACCACATGGGAATAGAAGTCTGCAAAGGCTCTAGGATTTAAGACAAAGCTCATACTGGTTTCCAGAACTAGCCCCCAAGGAGCGCATTACAGCTCAGTTAACCTGTGGAGTCTGTAGCCTCCTGACTGGCCTTGATCTGGGGAATCTGTAAGGTTACACAAACCAACTCAAAACTAACAACATTGGAAACACAAAGCCTCACTTTCAGAACCAAGCACAGTCAGATCAACTGAAACGTACCTTTCAGTTAGAAACAGCCCAACACACACACACACACACACACACACACACACACACACACACACAGGCCCCAGCAAAACACCAGCATCTCTCCAGGGAAATACCTTCCCATCTTCTCCTTTCTGGTGCTCCACAGGCTTCTGTGTTCCTGGCAATTTTTTCTTCTCCCATTTTAGTACATATTTCAATTGCAAGGAAGTTCTGACCAGGTAAAGGTCACCCTTAAACAAAGCTAGGAATCAGATGAAAACCAAGTCATCTTTTCCAGTTCACATCCATGTCACGTGATCACATCAACACACTGGGGGAGAAAAATGGATGCTGTATTTCCCAAACTGTCAGATGATTCTAAACCAGTCAAAACAACAGAAAAGCTAAACCTCTAAAACCAATGGTGGCGGGTTCCTGACTAGGTGCCCCTATCACAATAACATCCTTCCTACCTGGGTGTAATGAATCCCCAGCCCCTAGGATAGACACCCTGACACAAACCAAATGAGAACAGCAAAACGTCTTCTGTGAAATTGGTCCAATGACAACTGAAGTCTTTCCTTTCTTCAAGTCTTCCTTAACAAACAAGTTTCAGTCACACACATGACCCCCAGAGATGCTCCCAGCAGTTCACAAATGGTGCTTTCAAGCAACTTTCACTGAGCAACAAAATCGTATGCCCTGCATGCAACCTCACACAGAACCATCCTCGGGTGCTCGCACTCCCTAAGAGTCTTTGGGAAAGAGATCTTTGAAACCGTCACCTTCTCCAAGCGCACACCTCCTCTAGACTTGAGGTCACCATCCAAAGGCCATCGCTGGGCACTGAGAAAAGGTACATGCTCAAGTCGAATCCAGCTTGCCAGTCTCTGCAGCCACCGATCTCAGACTCTGCTCTCCTTCCCCACAGGGCCTCAGGGACCACAGCCCTTGTCAGGTGCCCTTCCCTTGCCACCTACAAGCCAAAGCTGACCTTTTCCTTTTGAGTAATATCCATATAGAGAATACTGCAGAGGTGGGTTGTTTTGTTTTGACTACTGCTGTGGTTCTTATTTTTGTTAATGTTAATTACAATTTCTGCTGTGCTCAAACCTGTAGCTCTCATAAAACATGCTTACACACGCGGGGGACAATTGGCGGGTGCTCCCTGCTGGCTGGAGCCAGGCCTCGGAGGCTCTTTGGGGGATCGATTTTCCGGGCAGGGTGGCCTAGCTGTCCCCTAACACATATGTTTCTATAAATATCCACTACCCCTGGGGTTGGGAGGAGATGTTTACCGGGTCGGGGGAAGGGAGCTCTGGGAAGCAGAGATGAAAAAAAGAGGGGGGGAGGAAAGCCGCAAGGAGGAAGTTCCCAGGAAAAGGAGCTCTGGGTGGGCGGGCTCCAGAGGGAAGCGAGGGGCCCACGCCACGAATCTCCTTTGTGGCATCAGCACCGGGCTCGCCCAAGTTGCATAGGGCGGCGTCGAGGACAGGCCCCTGCCAGGGGCGTGGAGCATTCGGCCCTCTCTTCCCACAGTTAGGACCCCACAAGCCCAGGGTCTGCCTGCTGCCCTCCCGGAGCGGGGTCTCACCGTGTGGGCTGCGGTGGCAGCGTTGCTGGCCCGGAGAGGCGGCAGGGCGATGGGAGAGGGCGGGCCGGTCCCCACTCCGCTTCGGGGAGCCCCGGCGCCGATCCCCGGGGAAGCCTGAAGCTGGCGAACGGCGGTGTCCCCTCCTCGGCCTGGGAGCCACACGCGGGAGGAGACAAAAGAGGGTCAGGGTGGGGAGAAGAGAGCCACCCAGACCCCCGCCCCCGCCCCGGTGGCCAGCGAGCACCCTCTTCCCAGGAAAAGATGGCAGGAGACACCCGGCCCGGGAAATGCCGGCGGCGTACGGAAACGAGTGGGGTCGGGACGCTGCTCCCCGGCGCGCAGCCGCCTGCTGCAAAGTTAAGTTCGCGACCCGGCTGGGAGCAGCGCTGAGCCAGAGATCCGTGGCCCACGTCGCCGGGCCGGGGGAGGGGAGGGTGGGCCACCGAAAGGGCGCAGCGACCGACCGGGCCGCGCTCCAGACACCCCTTGCCCAACCTGCCGGATCCTGGGATCCCTGGAAACCCACGCGCACCGCCGGTGCCCAGCGTCGCCGACAAGGTCTGGGAGCTCTTACCGGTCGGGTAGGCGGCAGGAGCGGCGGCCGAAGGTTTCCTGGTTAACATGGCCGCGGGAGAGGAACGTGCATGGCAGGGCTGCCCTCGCCGCCGGTCCCGCCGCTACTCGTCGGCGCCGCCGCCGCCTCCTGGTCGCCCCTCACGCGGGTCCCCCGCGCCTTGTCGCCTCCTCGCGCCCGCTACAGCCAGACACACACAGTCCGTTGCATCCCCTCGGCCCGGGCCCGCCGCCGCGAGCCCCCCGCTCTCCTCCTCGCCGCCGCCGTCCCCCTCGTCCTCGGGCGGCTGCTGTACCCCCCGGCCCGTGCACATGCCTCGCCCTCCCCTGCCGCACCGCTGGCCTCCCCGATTCCCTCACATCGGGGCCGAGGGGAGCAGGCTGCGGCCGCCGGGACCCACTCACTCGGGAGCCTCCTCCCGGGCCCGCGCGCGTCCGCGCACACTCGCACACACGCTCGCACCCGCGGCTCGCTCCCGAGAAGGCCAGCCCCGCCCCCGACGAGGCCCCGCCCCGGACTCCCCCTGCCCCAGCCACACAGGCTCGCTGCCACCCCACCCCCACCCGCCACCCCGGGAGTCCCTCCCCCTCCGATCTTCCGCAGAGCCGCCCTCCGCTCCCGGGAAAACTGCGGCTCCGGCTCGCCCTCCGCCTCCCCTGCAGCCATCTGCCCGCTCCCCGGGTCCCCGGCGCCCCTGCGACGCCCCTCCCCGCACTGCCGCGCAACCTACCGCGGCCAGCCTCCTCCCGAAATTGCTGCAGAGATCCCTCCTTCTCCCATCACGCCCCTAAACACCGCTCCTAATGGCTGCTCCCAGACAATACTGTGCCCCCACCCCGCCGCCCCCGTCTCAGCGCCTCAGCCATCCCCTCTCCCCCATTTAATCACGGAGAGAACTTAGTTGTATAAGGGTCACCTGGGAAAGTCAGGCCCTGAGGAGGGACTGCGGCTGAGCCTGGTGACCCAAGCATGGACGAAGGAAGGGGCTGCCCTGCCACCTCCCGAAGGGCCACACACGCCCTGCCTGATTTACTGACACCAAGTGACCGCTGCCCTCCAGTTGCTAGGACAAGGGGAGTCAGACGGGCGCCTGTGGACCGCAGCTGGGGTAGCAGTTGGCGATGGGTTGCTAGGCAAAAATAAACATCAGAGACACCTCCCATTTCTTTACAACTCCTAGCCTTTCCCCAGCACCGCCACTGGGAGAGACACGACACACCTTCTTTTCAGCAGCTATCGGCGGTCCACAAGGGTAGGACACCTTTGGTTTCTCTTCTCCTTGGAGGAAAAGATCTTTTTCTTTTTACCTTCCTAGACATGTGGAGATTTTCCCCGTCCTTTTCGTGTGTGGTCTACAGCCCCTGTTTCCCAAGAAAAACAAAAATTTGCTTCCGTGTCTCACACCAGTGCTTTGTTGTGCATCGCACACTTGTGCACCTTTGTCCACTTCAACAGTCAGGTCTGGGGGAAAGTTCAAGGAATCCTAGCAGACAGGAAAGAAAGTTAAACCACCGTGCCCGCACTTCCTTTCTGGGAGGTGCCTAGTTTCTGAAGAGCTCCTGCAGTCTCCGTCCATGCTTTGCTGTCCTGCTCCTTGTGTCTCCAGTTGCCTGGATGATTTAGGAGTGCAGGCCCGGACTAGTGCAGACTTCAGTCTAGAGGGAGCTACCTCCTGCAGAGTTCCATGGGCTCTGTTGTTTGCACATTGTCATAGCAACCTCCCACAAAGATCACCTCAGCTTTATACAAATGCCAAAAGAACCATTCCGCCAGTACAGTGTGACCCTCTCAGGCTCTGGGCTCTTACAGAGCAATACCGGGAGGGCTCGCCCATGTGGAAATCCTTGGTAAAAGGAATTCCACTTTCTGAGAGAATGAGAGATAGACAGACACAAAGAGAGGCAAGCAGACAGAGACTAACTTCCTCAATTTCCTTTCTTCCTTCTTCTCTCCCTCCCTCCTTCCCTCCCTCCCACCCTCCCTTCCTTCTTTTTCCTTCCTTCCTCTTTTGGGGTCCTTTCCCAAGAAAGTAGAGCCGCAGTAGTGTATTAATAAGCAGTTCATGCTCACCGCACCTTTAAATGAATCGTGACCTAAATTTCCCCAAGCAAGAAATCCCTCCCTGGGCTTATCACAAGTGTCTATCTACATTCAAACCCATAGGGAGAGCTTGTGTAGAGTTCAGAATTAACTAACGGAAAAGGGCTACTGAGTAGCAGAAACAAGGCTACAATGTATCTGAGAGGAAGGCTACAATGTATTTGAGACTCTCAGTGTGGTTTCACTTTTGTTCCGCTAGCAGGCACTTTTTTGTATGTGTGTGGTTTTTTGAGACAGGGTTTTGCTGTAGATTTGGAGCCCATCCCAGACCTAGCTCTTGTAGACCAGGCTGGCCTCGAACTCACAGAGATCTGCGTGCCTCTGCCTCCTGAGTCCTGGGATTAAAGGCCTGAGCCACTACCTCTAGGCTACCCTGAGCACTTTCAAGATAGCTCACATAGCTTTTCCCTTCCTCTTTCTAAACAATTATTTTCTTGCCCTCTCCCTTGTTGGTATTCTATACTACTGATGTTCAAATCATGGCTTTAAAAAAAATCAATTTCAGTATCAAATTATCCATACAATATTTCAAACACCATTGCTTTTACATAAATAAGATATATACTAAAGTAAGTAGGCTGGTTTGAATTCCAAATTAATAGTATTCATGGATTAAAAATAAGGGGAAAGGAACAAAATTTTTACAAAGAAACAAAATGATTGGCTTTAAAGGAAAGGATATACATCATGTTTGGTGAAATAGACTATCTTTTGTTTTTTGACAATTTCACGATGCAAATGGTATTGATTATATTCACCCCAACTTTCCCCATCCTATACCCAGGATCCAAGCTGTCTCCCACACACCCTGCCCCCACCAACTCCTAACAAGTGCTGCTTCCTCTTGACCTCTCTTTTTGTGCTTTTGTTTCCTGTAAGCCAGTGAATCCAGCTAGCCCTGTCTGATAAACCATGAACTGCTCTTGTCTGGGGTGGTTGTGCACTGGGGATTTATGGCTGTAATGACTACACCATGTCCAGCAGAAACCATTTCACAGCTTTGTCCCAACCCTCTAACTCTTCCAGTCTTTCTGCCCCATCTTCCAAGATGTCCTCCGAGCCTTGGAGGCCAGGGCTGGTAAGGATTCCCCATTTATAGCTAAGTGACACTTATTCTCAGTGCTCAGTTGCTGGATTAACTGGCCCATCACAGATGTGAAACTTGATTCAGGGCAAGGACTTAACCACACTACTCTATGTATAAAAATCTAACTATTGAGAAGCAGTTTGACAATGTGTCAGTTTAGCGAGACAATTAGTGGTAGGGTCCTCCCTAGGAAGTAGGTTTCCCCAAGACACATTGTTCCTGGCAGATTAATATTGTAGCATGCAGGGTTCATTGTTATGTAATATCACTGATGGCATTTCTTCTCCAGTGGTCTGTATACAACCTTCTAGCACTACAAAAGCTAGCCAGCAGGGGAAATATTTTCAAGTCAGTTCCACTGCGACTGTATCCTACAATCAAAGCGTCTTGTGTCTTCAGCAGTAAGCTCTTACTCCAGAGTTCTGATGGGCAATCATGAGCAATGACAATGACCTATGTTGTTTTGGGTGCCTCTGGGGTCTCCTGACCAATCAATCAATAGGAACATAGATAGATGGTAAGTAGGGAAGTAGATAGATAGGTAGATGATAGATATATTTAAAGTTTTGGCAGTTCTGGTGGCTGAGCCTAGGGCTTGATATTGGGCATACACCCCTACAACTGATCTATACCCTGACCTGAGTTGTTGCTTTTTTTTTTTTTTTGTCTGTTAATCTGTTGTTTTTCTTTTTTAAATTTTTATTTTGAGACAGTCTCGCTAAGTTGCAGAGGCTGGACTTGAACTTACTCTGTAGTCATGCGAACCTTAAGCTTGTGGTCCTCCTCCAGAGTAAGTGGAATTACTGCTCCACTCCAAATAGGCCAAGTTTATGATATTATTTTATGGCAGAACAAATGTGATTTCAATGGTGTGTGTGTGTGTGTGTGTGTGTATGTGCGTGTGTGTGTGTGCATGCTTCAGGGAAATTCGTAGCCAACCTAATTTTTAGCTATTTTGATTATAAATGGCATACTTTTGAAAACCCTATTAATTCTTACTGAGTTCTAAAATAGTTGCGCTTGTAATAGGAAGGCCACTTGTTTTTCCCAGCTGCCCAGAACTGAAATAACCACACAGAAACTATTAATTAAATCACTGCTTGGCCAATTAGCTCTACCTTCTTATTGGCTGACTCTTATATTAATTGAACCCATTTCTATTAATCGGTATATGGCCATGTGGCAGTGGCTTACTGGGGAAAATTCTCAGTGTCTATCTCTAGCGGATGCATGGTGTTTCTCCAACCCTGCTTTCTTCCTCCCACAGTTCAGTTCCATCTTCCCTGAGTTCTGCTCTATCAACAGGTCAGGGCAGTTTCTTTATTCATTAACCAATGAAAGCAGCACATAGACAGAAGGACCTCCCACACCATTTGCATTCCCTTGTTCTGTTATGTGCTGGTGACCCAAGCCTTGATGACTGTCCAATAGAAATATAGGCTTTAGGGAAACTCAAAAATTCTGGGAGATACTGTCCCTGAACTGTATCAGTAGTAATTATACTATATAATCATATGATACTTGTATCTCTTCATTAAATGCTGTAACTAATATTTAATCTTCATAATCTGAAAGCAGACCAAAGTTGACTTGACTTTAGACAGCAGCCCTCGCAGGGGCTTCATCCAGTTAGCAACCCTGCTTTTTCACTTTTGCCCATTGTAGATCATGTATGTATTCTGGAATGTTTATGATCTCCAAAGCCAAAATTACAAGCAGGTGGGCAGATCTTAGCAAGAGGAGAAAGGGGAGCTCATGGGAATTTAGAACTATAGTTGTAGAAAGAAAGTGATTTTATACTGGGAAAAATACCTATCACAGGACACAAAATGTCAATGAGCAAGAAAATGGCTTCTAAGCACTCACTCTCTTTCAATGTCTTTATTCCAGAAGCATTTTCAAAGAACTTAGTTATATGCTAGGCATCGAAGACAAAGGAATCATCAGACATAGCAGGCTAGATTTTAGTCTGATAATCTGTTAGGACATTTCTTTATTAATTTAAGCAAAAATAGTAATCAACTAGCATCCTGTGGACACCATTAGTGGTGGGATGCTAATGCCTGGATGCTTATGTCTCCCCAGAATGCATATATTCTGATCCTAGCCTCAGGAGGTGGGTCTTTAGTGGGTGATTTAATCCCAAGGGCATGCATTCACTTCCCTCAAGACTGAGAATAGCACCCTTATGCAAAAGACCCCAGAAATCTTGTAGCCTTTCCACCAGACGGGTTTATAGTGAGTGGTACCATCTGTGAATCAGAAAATGAGCCCTTGCTAAACACTGAATCTGTTTCCCCTTTCCTCTGAAGTTTCCAGAGTCTGGAACTGGGAAAATGAATGTTTGTGCTTGTTTAAGGCGATAGAGTTTCTGGTATTTTGTTATAGCATCTCAAATGCACTGGGACAGAAGGCCACACAGTTAGCAAGGAATCAGTGCCTGTGAGAACCCTGTTTAGAATCCAATGTCTGGCAGGAGAGAGAACACTATTGGGAGGTGGTGGGGCCTTTAAGACATGGACTGATGGAAGAAATTGGGTCCTTAGAGGCCTGTCCTGTGAGTGGGTGCTGAGACTCCAGTCTCTTATTTCTGTCTGTTTCCCCAACATAGAGGTGGGGAGTTTTGTTCTGCTCCATATTTATCACCATGGTGTCACCTCTCGCCATGGACCAAACAACCACATACTGAGCCCTCTGTAACACTGAGCTTAAATAATTTCTTTTTCCTTATAAGACATTTACCTAAGGCATTTTGCCACCCCAACAGAATGCTAACTAACAACACAGGGGAGAGAGAAAGTCCTATCCTAGGAGTGGAGGTGCTTTAGTAAAAGTCGTAGAGGACCAGGGAGATGGATCGTTGGGTGAAGAGCCTGCTAGTCAAGCATGAGAGCTTGTTCTTAGAATTCAGAAGCCACACAAAGATGGGCACAGCGGCATGTCTGTAATCCCAGCACTCTCTTACATGGACATGCAGGAGATAGGCATGATGAGATGTCTGTAATCCCAGCGCTCTCTTATATGGACATGCAGGAGATGGGCACAGCGGCATGTCTGTAATCCCAGCGCTCATACATGGACATGCAGGAGGTGGGCATGATGAGATGTCTGTAATCCCAGTGCTCATACATGGACATGCAGGAGATGGGCACAGCGGCATGTCTGTAATCCCAGCGCTCTCTTATATGGACATGCAGGAGATGGGCACGGCAGCATGTCTATAATTCCAGCGCTCTCTTGCATGGACACGCAGGAGATGGAGGCAGAGGGATCCTGACAGAAGCTCATGTCTAGCTAGTCTGGTTTATGCAGTGCCAACAGCAAAAAACCTTGTCTCAAATAAGGCAGAAGTCAAGGACTGACATGAAGTTTCCCTTTGGCCTCCATATGTATGTTGGAGCAAGCTCATGCCTGTACTAATTCATATATGAGAACATATACACATGTAGGAGTGCATACATGCACATGCAGATTTTTATTTGAAAAAAGTTCTTTTATATAATTTTATTTTATGTGTGATGGTTTTGTCTATATGTATAAATATGTATCATGTGTATGCCTGGTGGCCAAGGAGATCAGAAAAAACTGCATTGGATCCACTGGAACTGGAATTATAGATGGTTGTAAGTCACCCCAGAGGGGCTGCAAACCAAACCTAGCTACCCTAAAAGAGTATCAAATGCACTTGACTACAGAGCCATCTCTCAAGCCTCAGTAGAGATTTATAAAAAGGCTGAGAGCCGCAGCCCAGAGGGACCTCTACTTAAGCTCTCCCTTAACATCACCAAGATAACAGCTTTGAGTGATGTCCATGTGTTCCCGAGTTCCTGAGGAACAGTGGTGCCAGGACTTCATAGGGCCCCCTGCTAGGCCCCTCACCTTCCTAGGGGCACAGCCACAACACTGACAACCAGAGAGCAGTGGCTGATGGGTCCAGTTTCCCACAGATAAGTCCATGGCTGCACTTGACGTAACCAGCCTGGAACAGGCTGATTCCAGGGCACCAGAGAATTATGCTGGTTGCTGGGCCGGGGAGAACCTGAACCTGCAGGAAACCATGAAAGTCAGTGTGGAGCTTGCTGTTGGGAACTAAAGGTTGCGTCACAGAGAAAAGAGAGGGGAAGGGTCCTGTGGCTCAGGTTCCCAGAGTGTTTAGTGTCATTGACCAAAATTGATGACGTCCAGTAGTGAGGAGCAGGTGAGGAGGAAGGAATCTGTCTGGGAGCATTCTTACACCAGATGCTGCTGCTGGCTTGTCTTAACACAGACTAAATAAAATTCACTGAATGGAACTAGTTTATTTGAGCTAAAGGTGGACAAGGCTCAGCCAAGGGCAATCACCCAATATTGGGCTGTCAGGACTTCTGGTAAAAATGAAACAACTCTTTGGTTCTGATGTGTGTGTGTGTGTGTGTGTGCTCGCGCGCGCGTGCGTGCATGCTTATGAATTATTCTGGATCACATACTGATTTGGCATTTGAAACAAACCAGACAAAGTCTTCCTTTACTCATCTTACAGTCTAGTGCTGTGGTTTTTAACCTGCGGGTTGCAACCCCTTTGGGGGTCAAACAACCCTTTTCCACAGGAAGGACCATCAGAAAACCCGGCTATTTACATTACAACTCATAACAGTAGAAACATTACAGTTATGAAGTAACAAGGAAAATAATTGTATGGTGGGAATCACCTCACCATAAGGAACTGTATTAAAGGGCCGCAGCATTAGGAAGGTCGAGACCCACTGCTCTAGTGTGAGGAGAACCCGCGGCTCATGTATCACATGTCAGGCAGGTAACAGTGCCAGCTGGAAACTGAAGAGTGGATAAGGAGAGGGAAGACCGTTTCACTGATGCTGAGGCTCTCTGCTAGGGCATTTCTGTCAAGGCAACATTGCAGTAGATTTGAGAGAAGTGAGAAAAGTGAAAGTCTCTCAGAAGATAACCTGCCAGACACAAAGGTCAGAAGCACGTTTGGGGGACACAAAAGGAAATCAGGTGACTGAATCAACAAAGTGAAGTCAGCCTGAAAACCAGGTAGCAGGCCACATTGTGAGAGTGGACCTTCCACTGGACACGGGAAAATTCAAAAAATGGGTGCTGGACGAGGCATTGAACCCAGGATGGAAGATGGAGGATCAACTCTCTGTCTGTTTGTCTGTCTGTCTGTCTGTCTGTCTGTCTCTCTCTCTCTCTATCTCTATCTCTCTCTCTCTGCCCCCCACACTGCGATTCTCGTTGAACTAAATGTTATCTAAACATTATGCAGTATTAGGAACCATGTAGGTGTAAGCCATGGTCTCAGCTCTCAAGGAACTTTCTAGAGCAGAATAGGAGAGAAGACACCTTTAGCAAACACACCAGTTACACACTAAAGACTTGCCCTTTCTCTCAAACTCGCTCTCACTCCCACCCACTTCCTGTCATGGAAGAGCTGATGGACAGCAGCAAGGGCTCTCTTTGACTCCCAGGCGATTGGACCAACAAGCTCTTAGCAGAGATCAAAGGGCCTGAGGACACTGAGGTCAACTATCTCCCTGAATCCTCCTGTGTCAAGCCCACATCTTCTGTTTTATTTGTTCTGTATGCTAGGCATGGAGCCCTGTGCCTTGTGATACCCAGCTGGAATTTTACCACTAATCTACATTCCAGCCCTGGGTACACCTTTCATGGAAGACCTCAGTTCCTGTTATGAAGCCTCTTGCACAGCTCTCCATTCTCTCTCAGAGTTTTGGAATCCATCCCATCCCCCTACCCCTTCAAGCCTAGAGGTAGCAAGGCTTGCTGTCACTGACTCCAGGGTTCGTGGTTTCCCTTTATCTGCATCCCTCTGCCCTACACTCTGTGCAGAATCCTCCAGCTAAGCAGACACGGTGTCATGTTTTGTTACACCATGTTCCGGTTGATAAAGATGGTGACTCATACAGTTCCTAGTTTGGGACTTTTGACTTTATGAGGGTGCAAAAGTGATATGAATCCAGTAGAAACTGAACTTTGAACTCTTGGGTTTTGTATCTTTCCTCAGGATGGTAGTGATATGTGCAGTAATTTTCCCAGCAGAATGTGCCACAGCGGTGAGCCACAGTTCCCAGGGCAGGCATGGCATCTCAAGGGTAAGACACTGGTATTCTTCAAGGCACGGTTTGAGTAAGCCACGGGGGTTTGCTAGATTAGGTAGACTTAATGTGTTTCTTGACTTACGATATTTTCAGTTTAAAATGGGGCTTATCTGACTTTACCCTGATAGCCAATCAAAAAGAGCCTCTCTAAGCACAGTACCCTGCAGATTACAGAGGCTAAAGATCAGATAAACGCAAAAGACTAGAGAATATGGGTTCTTTGGAGTTGGTCTGAGCAGATTCCTGCAAGAGGGAGAACTGCAACTTAGCTTAAGAAAATGGACAGACAGACCTCTTGTAGGCAAGAGAATGGGTGTTCCACATCAAAGGACAACATAGTAAATGGAGAAGAGCCGAAGGAAGGGTTACAGACAGAGATGCTTGCTTGGGAGTCAGCTTCACCACTGTCGGAATCCACAGGATAGCTGTCTCATAAGGGCCAATGGTTGTTTTGTTCAGTTTGGGACATTTTAATCCCCAATCAATGCCCCTATTACTTTTAGGCCTGTGATGAGGACAGCATCAGGGTAACACTGTACGGTAGAGCAAGAGGCCCCTATCATCAGCGAGAAGTGAAGGGACACACGAGGAAGGAGCTGATGTCACAAGTTTTCTTCAAGGGAATTCAGCAGTGACATCAGGCCCTCCCACAAGATGCAACCCCATAAAGCTTCCATCATTTTCTAACAGTTTTGGATAGTGCCGTGCAGGAGACAAAGCCTACAACACAGGTTTCAAATTTTATACAGCCAAGGCTACATAATAATACTGTTTCAATAAACAAAACAAAACAAACAACACCCCCCCATACAATCACATAATATACAAACTGTAGCACTAACTAACTAACGTGGAAAATGACATAAGGAAGGAGACACTGGGGAGCAGGGTTCATGGCACAGTGAAGCCTGAGAGAGGAGTTGACACAGGGTGTAGATGGAGGTCACAGGCCATGAGTCGACTAAGTGAAAATGTAGAGCCCAGACTGTGCGTCAGTTTGATCTCAGTGTTAAGCAGACTGGAGCCAAAGCACCAGTTTGGGCCATTTCTAGAAAGAACTGAGGGTGCTACCCAAATCAGTGACACCTCTGGGGTCTAGGAGACCTGCCTACATTTTGAAGCCAGGAGAGGCCTAAAGAAGCCGGGTGGTTTCTATTTTGTTCTGTTTGTTTGTTTGTTTGTTTGTTTATTTATTTATTTATTTATTTATTGGTACCATATGCTGTAAGAACTGACATACTTCTTCTGCCTGCTTATCTGGGGTTTTATCATAAAGCTCACTCCACAGTGACATGAAATATAATTGCAAGACAGCCTGCGAATAATCTTGGACTGTGGCTGTGGCTCCGAGGCAGAGTGACTGTCTAGCCTGGGCTCGGCAGCCAACAAAGAGAAGAAAAGAAGAAAAGCTGCAGAATTCAGGGGCCCTGTTAGTTACAGACTTTCCTAGTAGCCTGGGCACAGAACAGGAGGAAAATGAGCCATAACAAAGGAAGGAGAAGCAGTGTATGTGCCCTGGAGCCCTTCTGTGTTCTTAGTTCATGCAAAGGAAGGATTGGTGTCCTAGCTTCCTGCTGACATTGTATCTAGAATGTTTAATTTTAAAGTAGAGTTAATGCAACTAAAAGAATACACAAAAATCTGAAGACCCCCCTCTTCCATCTTGTTTTTAAAAGACCAAAGGGAAGGTGGGATGGAGAAGATGCAGGGAGAGCAACATACTTAGGACAACCTTGATCCCCTGAAAGCCCTGGCCCTAGAGTTCTCTAGAGTCCACTGCTCATGGATGTGATACCTCCTGATTTATGATTAAGTCCTCCAGTTCCAGGACTTTTGTAGGCTTCACCTACGAAAATAGCTTTGCACAACTAAGAACTGGAACAAATTTGACTTTGTCTTTAAATACAGGTCCATTTTAAAGAAAGCACAGGAAAGTCCCGGTCATCACACCCTACACAGATCTAAGGGCTCCTTTGACTGGCTAAGATGGGAAAGAGATGCTACAAGACCTAAGTATAAGGACCCTTTGGGAGTACTCTCACAACGATGCACAATATTGTTAATTTTATGACACTTGGCAATGATAGCTATGGTGTCACTATGACAAAATACTTGACAGAAACAACTTAAGGGAGAACAATATTGTTTGGCTGATGGATTCAGAGGGCTACAGCCTAAGACACGATGGAGTAACTCTGGTCATGGTGGCAGATGTCTGTGCTGGAGGACACCCACATCATGATGGACCAGGAAATACAGAGCAAGGCAGAAGCCAGGGGCTGCCTGTAATACATACATACATACATACATACATACATACATACATACATACACACATACATACATACATACACGTGTGTGTGTGTGTGTGTGTGTGTGTGTGTGTGTGTGTGTGTGTGTGTAAAGGCCTACTTTAATGACTGACCCAGATAGACTTCACCTACAAAAATAGCATCAATAGGTAGGTCCGAGTGTTAAAAACATGAACCTGGGGGCGGGGCAGGTAATAACAGTTTCCTTCAAGATCAAAACAATTCTATCCTGCGGGAAGGCTGACACTCAAAATAGCTTCAGGAAGTCCCTGAAACTGATCAGGTTCACCTGGCCCCTCCTTGCCACAGTAAGTAATAAAAGCCGAGAGTGCCCCAGATCTAGGAGAGCCATACTGTGAAGAAGACAGAGACCAGACCAGGTGCCTGGAAAAAGCCAAAACCAGCCCAACCACCTGGAAGAGGTTTAGACCGACTGAGCTACTGAGGAAAGACACTTTCCACTCTGTTGAGCTGCCTGTAGGCTGTGCAGTGTGCTCCAGGTTCCTAGCTTTGGTGATGCAGCTGAGTCACTTCACCAAGCTGGCTTCTGGCGGTGCCTGTACTCTGGTCTGCCATGGGTTCCCTATCTTGGCTGAGTAGATATGTGCTGTGTGTCTCCAGGAAAGGGTTTTGCACACCAGGGATGCATTTCAGAGCCAAAGCACAGCATGCTTACTGTGTTATCATCTTATGTCTCTGCCTGTATCGACCGTCTTATGGAAGGGTACTATTACATACTATTAGTCCTTAAAGATAAGGCTGTCAGAGCAGAGAAGGGTTAGCTACCTTACCCAGACCCACAGCAAGAGTCTACATATTGCTGTTTTCACATTGGTCGTGACCAGCCAGCTAACTGCGGGCATTTCCTCCATCTCCTTATCACCGAGTAACGTTTTGGCACAGATGAACTCTCCGTGCAGTGCCTCATGTCTGTTTGGCCACCTTTTTACCCCATTGCCCATAGCAAGCTTGCCTTCTGTGTGGCCACCTTTTTACCCCATTGCCCATGGCAAGCTTGCCTTCTGTGTGGCCACCTTTTTACCCCATTGCCCATGGCAAGCTTGCCTTCTGTGTGGCCACCTTTTTACCCCATTGCCCATAGCAAGCTTGCCTCACAGGTGTTCAAGGAGGCACAAAGCATGAAGCTGCATGCTTATGTCATAGATGTAAGAGAGGAGGCATTGGGTCAGACTTCATATTTTTTGGTGGCTAATAAATCAAATTTAAATTTTTATTACATTATTTATTTAGTGAGTGTGTGTGTGCATGTGTGCGCATGCATGTGTGCACCTTGCTCTGCATAGAGGACAAACTGTAGTAATTGCTCTCTCCTTCCATCACGTGGGTCCCACGAATTGAACTCAAATTGTCACATTTTGCTACAAGTACCTTTTCTCACTCAGCCATTTTGCTGGTCCCTAAATTTTTATATAATTTTCCAAGGATTCTTATAATCACATGCCATAGGCTGGTCAAGTTTGTGATGATGTTTTGACTTAGGGTGTGTGTGTGGGGGGGTTCCTACGATTCCCCCAAATTAGTCTGATCTTTATAAAAAATCTGCCGGATTCATACTCACACTAAACATATGACTAAGCATGAGTTCATTGTTTCCTTTGACCTTATCATGGGGAATCTTTCCCCTGGCCTTCAACTGCCTGGAGAAGAGGTCTCCACAGCACCAGAAATGAGTGTTTTCTACCTACATGGCCTTGAACACAATAATCTAGACACCAGAGACTTAGAGGATTGCTTTTAATGAAAGCATACACTTATCCATACCTATGTTCTCCTTCAAGTTAAAGACTAGATTGACAGTGTGCTGGCTTACTTATAATCAGCAGCCAAAATCAATGACTACCACCTTCCCCCAAGAAAGAAAAAAACTTAGCCAACAACAACAACAAGAAGAAAAAAAAATGGGGCTTAATTATTTGATCAGGAGCAAGAGAAACTGTCTGTAATGATTGAATAATCTCAGTAATGACTGTTTATAGCCCTATATAAGTTTTAAAACTTTCCCAGTATTTCTTTGATCAATTAAAATCCACTTCAAATATTATTACAATGTATCTAATGCTTGCCAGTCATCTTTCCGGAGTTGATATTTCAGAAGCCCATTGTTCATGAGCACCATTTTCTGGGGAAGTCGGAAACACAGATACTCTAAAGCAAACACTTGCCTTCAGCACACATGGACAAATAATAGAAATTAGCCAAGAAATAATAAACTGCCAGTAGCCAGAAAATAACTGAAATGAAAAAGAGATTAAGAGGGAGTTTGCTAAGTGAGCGTTGCTTTGGGGAAGAAGAAATGGGCAGCTTTCTTACGACTTAGAAGAGGCAAGAGACAAAGAAACTGATGGGCTCTGTAGACCAACGCTGTAAGAGAACAGAAAGAGTAAAGAAGGAATTAGTGGGTACTTGACAAAAGGAAGAAGAAGAAAATGGAGTATGTGGGGAAGAAGGGGAGCAGGCAAGAGAAGGGGAGGAGTTTTATAGACGGTTTTTATCAGAATGATGAAGCACATGATGAAGGGCCGGGTGGCATCACATGTGAGAAAGCAGAACATAGAAATGTGATTCAATTTTGGTATTGAGCTTCTCTCTTGTCATATGTGATGCTTGGACTAGTCTTCCTCAAGGGTTTTTGGTTTTGTTTTTTTTTTGTTTGTTTGTTTGTTTGTTTGTTTGTTTTTTGCTTTTGTCTCCTGTCCTGGCTGGCAATGTGTCTGCTCTCTCACTAAGGAGGCTGCTCTCTGTCTTCCCTCCTCTCTTCCCCTCATACTTAACTGAACTTTCTTCCTTGCCTAATTAATCCACAGTGAGCAATGAACCCACCCACCCCATCGTTTAATGCATACTAAAAGGAAGAATTCCTTACTAGCTTTATTCTGAGCTTACTTGCCTGGCTGTGGGTGAAGTGTTTTGCCTGGGTCCCCCCTCCCCCCCATATTCTCACAATTAGTCAGTGAAGCAGACCCATCATTATCCTGACTTTAGAGACAAGGACTCCCAGATTGAATGGCTAGGTGACTTGCTTGCCGGTTGCAAGTGCATTTGAACTTGGGGCAATCTAATGAAGCTCATTCCTCCCTACCCAGCACAGGTTGCTAGCTGTTCAGGTGTTGTGGGGTTTGAAGACAGGCCTGTCTTCTGCTCTCTGCCTACAAATTTTCATCTGACTTAGCAGTACCAAAAAGTGCCACCTTTGTCTTTCCCCAATGGCTAAGACACAGGAAGGTAAAGTTCCTATAAAGAAATTCCTGTGTCAGCATGCCCAGCCTGAGTGTGTCAGGGTCAAATCCTTTCTACGCTCCTGCTTCCATGGTTCTGTTTTCTAGTCTGTTCTCAATTTGCCTTCACTAACATGCTTACCTCTTGGCCAGAATCCCTCCCTCCATCACATGGTCTATTGTACCAGGCAGGGTTCTCTGACGGAACTGGGAACTGATAGAGTAGTTTTATATACACTCAGCAGGGTTTATTGGAGTGACTTACAGGCTCAGATCTGAGTAGTCCAATAATGGCTGTCTCCTGACAGAAAGATCAACACCCCATTTGTTGTTCAGTCCATGAGACAGCAGTTCCTTTCTTGTGCAGGAAAGTCCCAGAGAGCTGTGTGCTTCTAGTCTATGTTAGAATCCTAAAGACCTGGGTTCTAACACTAAAGAATGGTTGTCTTGGTAACAAGCCAGATGAACTTGCCGGTTAGAGTGAAGAACTAGCAGGTAAAATGAAAACTCTTCCTTTTTCCATGTCCTTTTATGTGGGCTGCCACCTGACAGTGTAGCCCAAATATAGTGTGGGTGTTCTCCTGACCTCAGATTATCTGGATCTAGTGTGGGTCTTCCAATTCAAATAATACAACCAAGACAAATCTCTCAAAGGCATGCCAGACTGGATATTAGTTAACCCAAATGTGGTCAAGTAGACTCCCAAGATTAGTTAGCATAGTTATGAAGACAGGTATATGAAAGAATGAAGACCCAGGGGCTCCATGAAGTAGTCAATCCAATATGAGAGTCGGCCTGGAGTTGTTCATTTTCGAGACTTAAACATCTTCAAATTGGAATGTTGGTGAAGAATGGAACTTGCTAGCAAAATAATTATAATAATAAAAAATTTAATGGCCAAGAATATGGTTTGTCTCAAGTACTTAAAATAAAGCATGTGTCCACATATTGTCAAGTGAATTCCATCTCTTTTAAGGAAAAACGGTGGACATAAACTTGTGATGAAATCAGCCCTAGAGGGAAAGTTGTTATGGATTGAGAACATAGATCCCATTAGATGAGTAAACAGCTAAAATCTGGCTATTTCACACACCCACCAAAATGGCCCTCCAAGACGAAGTGTTCTCTACTACTTGGAAAAACAGCAGAAAAGAAAAAGGCATTGGTTTGGTTTTTTTTTCCTTAAAAAAAAAAGTAATAGATGGAGTTCTCCATTTAGTTCATTGGCAACAAAAATTGTCTTAAACTCTGCAGGGACACTAAAGGGACTGTCTGCAAAGAGAGAGCTGAGGGCCACTAATATCCTGAAACCAAGAACATGCCGAAGACATCCATAGACATCCATGGGGCTGCATATGTTGGTGGCAACTTCACCATCTTTCCAATGACAGCATCAAGTCTCCAGGACACAGTGGAAGAAAAGAAGGAATTTTATAAACCTAGGTGAATACAGGTGGTGCTGTGATCTCAGCATTTTACTAATGAAAGACTTGCTCATCTCTTCACTGTAAAACGTAGCACAAGGGTCACATGGTCTAAGTACCGTGTGACTCAGCTATGCACTTACTAGTGTGCCCGCTGGCCTGTTTCTCAACAGCTCTGCCTTAGTTCCTAACTCCTAAAATACCATCTTCATCATAGCCTTCCTAGAGGCTTCAATAATACAATGTCTTTCTGATGTACATGACAGAATCTAGTACATAGAAAGGGCACAAGACATATGACTTAGTATCATTTGATAACCCTGTGGGTAAACATAGATGTTTCTGGATTACCGCCTACCACAATTAGCAAATCAAGAGGGGTACGAAGGTATCAGTAAAATATACACCAATAATCACATTAAGGAAAGTAAATTATTTTTAAAAACCCGAGAAGCACATGAAGGCCTTGTGACCTTCAATATTCTAGAATTTGAGATGTCAAATGATGATGTGTATAATAGTTTGCCATGAGTCACAAATCCACCTGAAGATGCTGCGTTCATTTAAACTGATATTTATCATCAAAGATGGCACCTCACGCTGTAACAAGCATAACAAAAGAGCACAACATGTGTTTAAAACAATCCCCTCTCCTTCCTAAGCCTGTGGAACCCCCACTTTGCACTGTCCCCTTGCACCTCCGCCACATGTTCATCACCCAGAGTGGAGGCTCTGGGTGAGGAAGATAGTTGATATCCTGACACTTCCATTTTGTCCCCTGACTGTGACAGCTTCTGCCATTACATATAACCTTACTTTTTTAAAAAAATATTTATTTATTTACTATGTATACAATAGTCTGTCTACATGTATGCCTTCAGGCCAGAAGAGGGCATATAACCTTACTTTTAACTGGAGAGAAAAAGAAGTCATTTGACCACCTAAGCAGTCAGCTTTTAGAACGGTAAGAACTAACTCCACATGGACATTTATTCTCTCAATTACTGCAAGGCAGAAACATGAAGAACGAAGAACCTGCCTTCCAAACGTATAGGTAAGTCTGGAAAAGAAGCTATCCCAAGACAAAGGGCCTCCCAGAGTTCCCTGGCAGATGGAATTCTTCCAGATCTCTGTCTGTGTTTGTTTTGTTTCCTGTTGTGATAAATATTCTGACAAACGCAATTTAAGGGTAAGGAATTTATTTGGCTCACAATTCCAGTCTGTAATCTACTATTGTAGGGAAGTCAATAGAGCAGAGACTTCAACAGTTACCCACATCACTCCCCTGGTCAAGAACACAAAACAATGCGATTAGAAGTCATGATTAGTGCTCAGCCCCCTTTCTCCATTCTTAGAGAGCCTAGCAAACCCTGCACAGAGGATGGTGCCGCCCACTGTAGGCGGGTCTTCGGATTATACTCAGAATATCCCTCACAGATAGGCCCACAATCTAACCTATTCTAAACAGCCCCTCATTAGGACTTCTTCCTTAGTTAAGTCTAGATTGTATGAAGTTGACAGTTAACACTAGTTACCACAGGGTCCCTGAACCAGGGCCAAGACACCTACAGGAATGTATAACGGTGAAATATCCCACAAAGTCTATTCAGTCACTGCAGATTTCCTCTGTTGAGTGAAGGTTTCCAGAGAGAATAATGGAGAAAATGACTTGCTAGGAAAACTGAGAAAGACTCAGGTCTGTGTGTTGAACCTAGCTAGGCAGAGCCAGGCCTTTTGCTTCTACCTCTGTGATTTCTGAAATATCCTTTGAAGAAATATTTCATGACAGTCTTTCAAAATGTCAATCTATTTTGGAGTCAGCAAGCATGCATCTGCCTTGTTCTGGGTTGCAAAGAACTATAATTTGAGAAGTTTTACACACAAAAAATAATAAGAAAGCTGGGGACTTTCATTTTAAGAAATTCTGAAAAGATAAGAAGTGATGGATATTTTATTATTATTATGCTTTTACTGCTGTATATGTGAATACAATACTTCAGATGGAAGTAAAACTTCACATATGTAAAATGAGTAGGTTCTCCTGTGCAGGGAAGACAATTCTCAAAACCATGTAAGGATTTAATAAATGGGTTCTGTCGATAATTAGAACCATTTGCATGTAAGTGACAAATTTAGAAAGTGAAAGTTAGAAGCTAAAATCAATAGTATTTCTGCCTATATCTTGTTTGGGTTTTACACAGGGGTTTTTTGATGATACGAACTCAAGTGCAGCATTTTAAAATTAGATTTTATGTAAAAACCCATATTTCTGGTTTTTTTTTTTCTAGAAACAACTCAAAATTCCAACCCCATTAATCTCCCTTCCATCTTTTACAACCATGACATATGTGGGACATACGTGTGAGCCTCCCTAGCCCCACCTCCACCCTGTGCCCTGCACGACATGACAGTCCCTACCACTTCCTGTTTATTGTATATGCTAGTGTCTTCCTTTCGGTGCTGCCTGCTTCTCCACCTCTCACTTTGAGTTTTGTCATTGATGAAATTGCCTCACCATCCTGGTCCCACAGATGTAAATATTCCCTACCCCCACTCTTTCCTCTGCTGATCTAAGTATTTACACTGAGTGTTCGATCCAGTTTTGTTTATAAATACATATCAGTGACAAGAAACATTGCTTTGCTTTGTAGTTAGGTGTGGGGACTCTAACCTCGCTGCCTGTTTGAGATCTACCTGTGCAGCTACTGGAGACAGCTCTATGGGACTCGTCCCACACCGTAGAAGCATACCTTGCTACCTTACTCTTATCACTTTGTCTGGGAGTGGCTAAGGTCCTGAAGTTAACAAGCATGCTTTGAATAGGGCAGAAATTCCCATGTGTCTCACTAGGATAGAAGAGCTTAGGCAAAGAATACCTTTAGGACAGGAGTGAACCTTCAGGACAGGAGTGAACCTTGAAACAGCAACTTACCCAACAGCGCTTCCTAGGTATTTGATATGCATCTGAACATACCTTAGCCAGCGTTACATGAGGAACTTCGACCCTTTCAAAGGGTTTTCCCCAGTGTGTTTCTCATCTCAGCACAGGGAAGTTCCAGTGTTCTAGACTTTCAGGCCGCGTGCTGTGAAGTCATTTGTGCTAGTTAGTTTTGCCAGCTTGATACAACCGAGAGTCACCTTGAAAGAAGGGGCCTCAGCTGAGCAATCCCCAGATGACAGTCATCTGTGCCAGTGTCTGAGAGGGACTGTGTTGGTTGATAATGTCAGATGAGGGAGGGCCCAGCCTACCCTGGGCCCAGGCTACACAGGGAAGCCTTCGGAGCATGAGTCACCGCTGATAGCAACTGTTTCTAGGAGATTGTGTTCTCACTTCCTTCACGGATGAACTGTGACCTGGAAGTGCAAGCCAAATAAACCCTTTCATCCCCAGGTTATTTTTGGTCAGAGAGTTTCATCAGAGCCACAGAAAAGTGAGTAGTACATGGTTCTTATTTTTATTAATATGTTTTATTATGATTTTATATATTATATAAACCCCATACATTTGCTTCTAAAAACTAAAAATGCAATATTACAGTAGAACATCATTCTTTATTCCCCATGTGCTCTTCTTCTTCTTCCATCCTAGCCATCTATAAAACCTATCAGTTTTACACACAAAAATTCTCCATTTGGCTCACTTCTCATTGTTGCTGATATCATCACAATCAAAGGCCACATTGCTGCTCAACTGCAGTGTGAGAAACATCTTACCGGGTCAGTGGTGCTCTTTTACTCTCAGCACAACACCCATGGGATCTCTTTCCGATGATCCTTTTATGTCCCCTTCAGATGACTCTGTCACGCTGCTTCTCAAAGCCCCCGGACACATTTCCATTGGCCAGAGTAAAAGTCAAAGTTCTTGGTGTTACTGAAGGCTCCTAAGTGATGCTCACCCTCCATTTTCACCTTCGGATGTGAAGCACCATTCAGGCATCCCGCTTCAGAGGCACAGGCCTTTGTGATTCATGCCCCAAACATGAAGGTGTGAGTTCGAATCCCCGGCACTCACACAATAGCTAGTGCTGCAGCCTCTGCTTCTAACTCCAGCTCTGGGGAGCAGAGATGCAAGGAGGAGGAAGGGGAGCAAAGGAGCTCCTTGAGACTCACTGGCCAGTCAGCTCTAGCCGAAGAGGCAAATGCCAGGTTCAGTGGAAGAAAGACATATGTCAACATTTAACTTGGAGAGCCACAGAGGAAGACTGTCAAAGTCAATCTCTAGCTTCCACATGCTCGGAAATGGGAGAAAAAAACATGTGCACATACGTGCATGTATGTAATACACACGCCGCATTCACTCCCACACCCAGGGCCTTATTTGTATTAGCTCCTTGCCTTGACTGCTTCCTCTAAAAGCCCTTGCCTCTTCCAGTTCTTTGCTACATGGTGCCTGTTTGCTGGAGTCATCCCTAGTTGCCCACTGAGGAGAACACACATGTCCACACACACACATACATTCACACACACACACCATTTTTAGGCTCTCACCATCTGGCATGTCCTGTGTCTTTGCTCACTTCTTTTTGCTTTGCTGTCGTCTTGTAGAATGCAGGCTCCTGGGAACAGGGCTTTTCATTGTACCTCCCCCCCCCACCTGCTGTTTTTTAGTACCCGGAATACTTCACGGCAATGAGAGTTTCCTAATAAATATTCAGTGAATAAATTAGGTAGAAATGCCATTATTTAAATTCTTTTCTTTTCCGAGTTAAAATCTGTAAGGCAAAATGTATGCATTCAATCATGCGCATGTTTATACAACCTTCAGAAGTATAGCAGCCAAAATAAAAATGTTTATTTCTTACATTCTTTGGACATGACCCGCAATTTCTAGTTTATCAAAACTACGGCCCTCCACTCAGTTCCAAGCATGTGCAAAGTCTATAGATGAATAAAGAAAAGTTCGCCCTTTGAATTGTGCCATAAGGGGCTCACACTATTTCAGAGGCTGCTCACTTGAGTCAGCTGCACACGGGATTCTCATGCATTTTAAAAAGGTCCTTCATAGGCCACTGTGGAGTTGGGCGTGGCTCTTGGCCTGTCTTTGCTCTGTGGATTCAGTGGGATCACTCACATTTGCTTCGAACATTTTCCCATAAGACGCTGCAACTCTTGGGCATATATCATTTAAATGCATCTTACATCTTCTGAAGCAGAAAAAACAAAATGGTGCGAAAAATAATATAAAACAGGGGGAAAGCATACTGCCTTAGCCTGGATGATTATTAAAAAAGACCAAAGATGGACAACATATTCAAGTTTCTAATAGGTGTGGATTTGATTGTGGGTAAAACACTCTGGTGCAATCCACTGTTCTGACAAAACGCCATCAGAAGCAGCATTCTATCAAGAAATGGTCAGTTGTCAAACCCGGTCCTCACTTGTAGAGATGGCATTTGGCCATCTGATGAAATTTGCTTTTCATACTGACTTGTCTTTAAAACTCTGATGCCCAATTTGTCTTGTGCTCTCGCTGCTCAGTTCCTACTGTCCCTGATCCCAAGGCCGGCAGTGGAGGATTTGAACTCCCCATTAACCATTGAGAACACCAAGGCAGACAGGTAACAAACTTAGTGGCAGGACCTAGTTTTGACCTGAGTAACTCAGCTCTGCCGTTCAAGATTTTAATGATCACAGTATGGAGGGAAGGATAAGAGAAGAGGATGATACTAGGCAAGCTGAACTAAATAATTAAGGTATTTCTAAAATTCTACTTAAAGGTAGAACATTCCTCTTTTTCTACTGTTCCAGAGGCAGTTAGCTTATCGTGTAATAATAGAAAAAAATGGCAGAAGGGCGTGGCAGGTCCTGTGTGCTGGAATGTGTCTTTTTATGTCCAATGCCCTGGACACAGAAACGGGTGGACATGGCTGTATCCACCCACCTGCCACACTGATGGCCGAGGGCCACAGAACAGCTGCCGTCTAGGCAGGAAAGGCACAAGGCTCACAAAGAACACGGCTTCACCTGTTCTTGGCTTCTAGTCACACATGTCAAGCTGCCTCTGCCACAAGTCTGTCAAACAGTGACACAGTCTCCCCACTTGTCAGGTTATAAATGTGGGTTTCGGTTTGTTTACTCGCTGGTCTTTTGAATATGTTTTCTAAGTGTCCCATAGAAATGTATCGCCATTAAACTGGAAAAACAAACTCCCTGAAGCCCTTCTGCTCATGCTTAAAGCATGACTTAGCAAGAAAGTTTTGGAAATTCATTCCCTTCTGTTCTGTTTTCCTTCAAAGCATGAAGGGGCAGAATTGTGATTACATTTGAGGTTCACTCTGTATTACTGAAGTTGAAAGCTTGGGAATCAGGGGAAATTGTGCTCTAATATGCAAATCTGGCCCCGTTACTCTTGTATTTCAATGTTTCCATGGCTCCGCACTGCTCTCAGGATAAAGTCCAAATTTCTTAGCAGAGGTTAGCAGTAGAGAAGTGTAACATTGTAACAGATCTTGAAGTGTCCTGGTCCTTCTCTGGATGCTGTCCACGTGCAAGTCCCATGCTTTCTTCTGGCCTCTTCCCTTCCCTTCAGGTCTCTCAGTTTTTCCTGAGCGCTTCCTGCTAAGATCATCATATGTTGACATGTCATCAAATGATGACAGCATTTTCCAGAGACCCAGAATCCATAGGGCATTTGTTTAGCCATAGAAAAGGAGACTTACTGTGGAAGATTTTCTCATGTGGTTATGAAACTAAGAAGCCTGATGACTTGTCATCTGTAAGTGAGGTGGAGAAGGATGGTACAGTTCCTATGACATGAAAGAGGCCTGAGAACTAGGGGACAGGAGGGAGGCCGGTAGTGTCGTTCCTTGTCCTGGTTCAGAGACCTGGAATCCAAAAGAACCAATGTGTGTAATCCAGAGATGGTGGATGTCATGGTGCAACAGAAAACAAAACAAAATAAAGCAAAAACAAAAACAAAAAAAAACTTTCTCTGAGCCTTTTTCTTACTCTTGTCCTTAGAAGGAAGAATTGTGCCCATGGCCTAAAGCCCATGCAAAGTGGTGAGAGCCATTTTTCCCTCAGTCAGCTGATCAAATACATTCCCAGAAGAGCACCCTCCCTTATACATCCTGGAGTGATATTTCACCAACTAGCCAGGCATCCTTCAGCCCAGTCAAGTAAATTAAAAAAATGAATTCTGTCAATGCATCCCTTGCCAATTTGGCACCATGTTTATGTACTTAATCACACTTCATCTTTACATAAAGACAACAACGAGATCACAGTGTTATCTGCCATGATAGTTTACTTCACTCAACCAAAAGTTCATTAACCCCTTCCCTAGGAAAGAAAAGGAAAGTGTTAGAGGCATCGATGCCTCTCGGAGAACCAAGAACAAAACACTCCGGATCTAAGTAAGCAATATTCAAGTATTTATATAGGGTCAAGGCATCTGAAGTCATACATAAGGGACTCTGAGGAAGAAGGAAGCTAAGTTATTTGTTACGGATCCATCCTGACAAACATACTCAAAATAAAAAAAAAAGGAGGAAATACGCATGACAATGATAGTGCTTGTTTTGTAGCTGGTTACATGATAATTAGCTGGTCTTTATAGTCATCTTTTACTGCACATTCTGCATTCCCATTGCCTTCAGAAGGACTTCAGCTGGAAGTCATTGTTTATCTGGTGAGTATTCCTGAAGGTCTGGGCAACTCCACTCTTAGGTCCTACTTCCATTGGATTACAGTTTTCTAATGGCCTCACAGTGGGCAGTGCTAGGAAGAGGTCCCCAAAGGCGTTGCCTGTGTTCCAAACAGAAGTTTACTGCGGGCTACTAGTCAGGTCACACAGGACCATCATAACCCCTTCTTGGCCTGTTGACTCAAGGGAATGAAGTGGCTGGGTGACAGCCATACCTCCAGTTCAGCAGAATCATTGGCATGCCTCCTACACAGGGAGCCATTCCTGCCTCATGAGTGTAAACAGGAACAGGAAACAGTATTTTTGTTAGTCAGTTAATGGGAGTAATAAGTAGTCACGTTGTCATTGGCTAGCCTTAACCCCTGACCTGTGAATCTTGCTGATCAGAGATACTGCTGTGTACCTTGGATACTGGTCCAGGACATAGTCTAGAGAAGCTTACCCCTGCCCAGGAAGAAATTAGAAACTGAGTCCGAGTCTTTAGCATTCTGTTGGGTTAAAGTTGCTCTTTTGAGTACGACCAGTGAATTCCATGAGCATGAGTCCTTCGCCTTGGAATAAGCTCTAGACGTCATGTGACTTGGAACACTCTGCTGCTGTATAAAGTATTCCATCAGTCTACTGTAAGCAGATGTTTCCAAAGCATCACTAATAGAGAAGATAAATTTATATGTAGAATGTATATACCATGGGCAGCATGGGAGGGAGAAGGGCGGGGTTAAATGTCATAGAGACCAGGCTCCTTTATGCAATTCACTTGCGTCTTCAAGAGTTGCTCAGCCCTGATAACATACACAGCATTTTTGGGGGGATAATGGATTACTGCTCTATGTCTAATTTTAAGGTTGGATGGCTTAGATAATACCAAATTCCTCGTTGGCAGCTTAAGCAACACATTGATTTAGTAGCCCATGGTCATGATCAGGCTCTGCTAAAGATCACAGTAGGATTTTCCAGAAGTTCTGAATAGCGTCCTTATCTGCCACTGACCCTTCAAACACCACTGTATCTGCTGTAACGGCCAAATGGCAATAACCACCAAATGGCAAAGCAGCAGTAGTCAAGACCTATTGTGGACGTGGGATTCCCCTCTGTACGCAGTGAATACAATTGGTTAATAAAGAAAGCTGGCTTGAGCCTATGGCAGGGCAGAGCAGAGGTAGTCGGGAAAGACCGAACTGAATGCTGGGAGAAAGAAGGGAGAAGTAGGGAGAAGCCATGTAGCCCCTGCCAGAGACAGATTCTGGACAGAACTTTGCTGGTAAGCCACTGCCACGTGGGCGATACACAGATTAATGGGGATGGGTTAGATTAGTATGTAAGAGTTAGCCAATAAGAAGCTAGAGCTGGGCTGGAGAGATGACTCAGAGATTAGGAGCACTGGCTGCTCTTACAGAGGTCCTGAGTTCAATTCCCAGCAACGACATGGTGGCTCACAATTACCTGTAATGAAATCTGGCACCCTCTTCTGGTGGGTGTGAGAAGGCATGCAAGCTAAATAAATAAATAAGTTAAAAAAATAAATAAAACCAGTATTTTTAAGTACAAAGCTGGTTTAAAAAAAGAAAAAAAAAGAAACTAGAGCTAATGGGCCAAGCAGTGATTTAAATAACATGGTTTCTGTGTGATTATTTTGGGGCTCTGAGTAGCCAGGGACCAACAAGCAGCCCCTCCTACTACATTATTGCAGAACATTCCTGTATTTTTGACTGAAATCAAACCATTAGTAAATGAGCCAAAGTGGCCCATGCCAATGAGGAATACATTGTTTCAAAAATTTAAACATGTCTGCTTGACATTGTAGTATTTCAAGCTGTAGGAGAGACCATTACAACAAATTAACCTCCTTCTTAAAAGAGATCTGTCCATACCCCATGAGAAATTTCATTCAAGAAAATGTTGCTATATTTTAACTGTCACTGGGGTTAAGGGGACCGCTTACACTGGGTAGAGCAGATTCATCAGAATTAAGAGTTTCAATGTCCCCAGTTCTATCAAGTGCCTTCCCCAAAACTACCTTCCTCATATGATCATTGCCCATTGGATGGTAGATAGTCTGTAAGGCTGGGAGCTCGATTTCTGTTGCATTTCATCCAGTTGCCCAATGAAGTTCTACATTTGATTTTCAGAACTGTCATCCTTCAAATGCAGAAGGTGAGGGACTTATATAGGTACATAAGACTCTCTTAGGTCATTCACGGATCCCAAGAGTAGGAATTTGAATCCTGGGCATTATCCTATTTGTTTCTTTGTCCCCTCCCCGCCACCCTGCCAACTTTGACTATCAATGCCAAACATTGTTGCAGCCAATGCCACTATACTTCTTGATTTTCCAAGTCATGTTTGAAAGTATCATGCTCAGAACCACCTAACTTTTTACCCCTGTAAGGATTGATGAAGAAGTTTGTGTCTTTCTCTAAACAGTCTTGCTGTGAGGATGAATGTTCTCTGTACTACTGGAGAAGGTCTTTGGAGTCTTCAGCTTAAATAAAATGTAATGTAAGTTCTAGAAGTCATGAAATAAATTCAGAAAACTCCTCCTGAAAATTATGTTCCACTAGTGTTCACAAATCCGTTAGTTACTATTTATTAATTCATATTTTCCAGAATAGAAGATTAGATAAACAATTGATTCATAGATGATAAAGATAGATAGATAAATAGATAGATGATAGATAGATAGATTGATAGATAGATAGATAGATAGATAGATAGATAGATAGATAGATAGATAGGATAGATACACAGATATATAGACAGACATTGTTGGATTAATAATCTATGGTGGCTTTATAAAGATTTCTGAATTGCAAAGTTCAGGGTAGTTATGGGCTGCTGAACACATGGAAGTGTTAAGAATGTGACCTGCATAGAGAAGGCAAAAATCTCCATAACGTGTACTGTAGACACCTTCATTTGGCTGTTTCCCTGAACCCTTTGCAGTAGATAAACTTAAGTAAAATGTTTCTCTGAGTTTGTGACCCTTTCCAGAAAATTACTGAAAAAGTGGTCAAGATCATGGGGACTTCTGAAACATGAATAGCTAGCCAGAAGTACAGGTCACAACCTTGAACTTATGATTGGCATTTGAAGTAAAAGGAAGTCTCATGGGACTGAATTAGAAACCCACAGGGTCTACAGTTTTCAGTTAGTGTCAGCATTGAGCCAAGTTATAGGACACCCTGTTGGTGTCCACTGAAAAATCTCTGTTGTAGGGAGAAGTCAGTCACATTTCACTGAGCAGAGTGATCTTCATGGAGAACCCAGGAGGAGAAAGCAATGCTCAAGCTTCTGTTTGTTGTTTTCTTGTTTGTCGGAGAGAATAGCATGCAATTGCTATTCTCATTTTAACTTGGGTAGTCAGGTGGGCCTCACTGATTGGGTGGCATTTGAATACTTGGCCCCACGTGTCTTTTAAGAGAAAAAGATCCAGGCAAAGAGAACAACCGAAACAAAGGCCAAACCTTTCTTAACATTCCAGGTATAGCCAGAGACTCCATGGCTGGAGCCAGAGAATCAGAAGGATGGAGGAAGGAACACAGGGAGGCCACAGAGCTGGGTGTGCTCGGGAAGGTGGAAGGGACCCACCTAATGTTTGAACAGATCACCACTACCTGGAAAACAAACTCTACCTTAATAAACAAGAGTGTTATCTTTCTGAATTGACAGTTTCCTTTCTTATATCCCTTATACATTGGGGTGTGTATGTGTGAGCGTACATGCACATGTACGTGTGTTTGTATGTGTGTGTGTGTGTGTGTGTGTGTGTCTGTGTGTGTGAATTCTGCACTGAATGAAGCCCATCTTATATGTCTAAAATTTATCTAACATTTCTTAACCAAGAAGTCTTGGCACATAGGTATGTGCTGACCCCTGATTAGGATTTTCTGAAAATATATGGCCAATTTAATTTTAGAAGACTGTCCTAAGATAAGGAAAAGTAAAATAATTTATTTTTTTTATTTAAAATACTATTTTAAAGTAAGTTTTCATAATAAGGTGCAAAAGACTCAAGGTGTGCTACAAAATATGTTGTTACTGCTACATGACAAGCCTGATAAATATTGTGTGCCTTCAGTCAGATGCTGCGTGGGCTCTGGGATGGTGTCAGCATGGAGGAAATCTGCCCTCTTCTCAACTCTTATCAGTTTTTACCCAATCAAAAGGGAACTTGAAATTGTATCAGAACTGATCCAGGAGAGTTTTGTTATCCACCTAAGTTATCTGCAGATACTTTAAAAACTGGGGACAGCGTCTTGTGTATGACGATTACATTGGGTGACCAAGGAAATGTGGAGCAACTGTGAGGTGCTGCAAAATTAATCTCCAGGAAGAAACACAGTCACTGGCCACAAGAACAGGGAATCTCCCATGGTGCTGCTGGGTGGAAAGAATGAGCAGAGTGAGGTAATGGGGACTGCAACCTAAAAATGGATCCTATGCCCTAACCTTGTAGTTTTATACCTAGGGAGTCTATTTCAGAAATAAGGAAGACAGAAGTGTAATTATAGCATTAGTTAATTAACTAACTAGAGTCAGGACATTGTGAAACTGGTCTCCAACTCCTAGTTCAAGTAAGACTCCTGCCTCAGTCTCCCAAAATAGCTAGGATTCCAGGCATAGAATACTGGATCTGACTGTAATTGTTGTTGTTCTAGACATGGTCTCTCTGTAGTCTGGGCCTTCCTGGAACGCACTCTGTAGACCAGGCTGGCCCTGAACTCACAGAGATCTGCCAGCTCTGCCTCAAGTGCTGGGATCAAAGGCATGCGCCTCCAAACCTGGCCTGCTATTATTTTAAATAAAGAAAAATCTTTATCTTCCAACAGGAAAAAATTGAATATTTTAAATCTATATAAATAGTTATGATACAATACTAATATTCTACAAAAATATGAACATGGGAAAATACTGACACTATAAAGATACATTTGATGCAGAATAAAACAAAGTCCAGGTGACTGAGCTTAAGGGACACAAGTACACCCATGTGACAGAAGTAAAACCAGGTGGAAAGACAGTCAGGTCATAATGATTAACTTTACATGGCAAGGACACAGGGATTTTTCTTGGGTTTCATATCTAGCATTCATTAACACATAACCATTAGTAGTTCAACTTTTGCACAAATTCCTCACTGAATATTTGTTTTTTTTCTATTGTCTGTATGCAAGTTTTAAAAATTGTTATTGTTTACATTAATTTATTAGGGGTAGTTGGGGGCTGTGGAGCTCAGAGCTGACCTCTCATTCACCCTGTGGCTCAAGAATTCAGTGAAGGCCATCGGCTTGGCAGTATGTGCTCTTCCTTGCTGAACCTCTTCTACCCTACCACACCCACCCCATTATTTTAAAATGGAACAAAACTAAACTTATACCACACTTAAGCACTGAAATCTTTTGATGTCACCAATGGTATGGAAAGGATACAGGGGTTCTGAGGAGATGGCTCTGTTGGTACAGTCCTTCTGTGCAAGCATGGCAGCCTGTGTTTGGATCTCCGGAGTGCAAGCAGGAAGTCTGACATGGCAGCACACACCTTTCATCCCCGTGCAGGAGCTGAGAGTGGAGATGGGTGGATCCCCAAACAGCTCACTGCCCAGTCAGCCAACACTGATCAATAAACTTCAGCTTCACTGCGAGATCCAGTCTCAAAAACATGAGAGTGAGCAAGGAAAGACAACCGAAGCCAAGCTCTGCATACATGTGCGTGTGCACTCACCTTGGCAAGTATGTATACCATACACAATGAAGGATAATGACCATGTATTGATAGGGATATGGTATGTTGACAGAGGTTTCTGTCCCACCCAGTCCCACAGTCATTTAGTCCCAAGGAAACACACAGACGTCTATGTTAATTATAAACTGGTTGGCCTATTAGCTCAGACTTTCTTATTAACTAACTCTTACATCATACATTAACCCATTATTCTTGTGTGTGTTAACCACGTGGCTTGGTACCTTTCATCAGCGAGGCGTTCTCAATCTTGTTTCATTTGCTTCTGGATGATGACTGCAGACTGAGCCTTTCCTCTTCCCAGAATTCTGTTCTGGTCACTCTGCCTATACTTCCTGACTGGCTACTGACCAACCAGCATTTTATTAAACAAGTACGAGACAAATCTTTACAAGATATAAGACCATTGCCCCACAGCAATGGTATAAATGACCTCAAGTGAAAACAACTATTAGTATCCTAGATACCAAGCTAGCCTGTTAGTTCTCTGGGTAAAATGGTCAGTGGTGGGCTCTCTGGTACTGGCTGTCAGATATTCTAACCTTTACCAAGCTATTGACCAAACTAACTTAACAGAGGCCTTGAAGGTGGGTCAAGCCTTAAAAGTGGTGGATTGAGAAATATAAATGTTAATCTTTCAAGTACAATAAGTCAAAAAGGAAAGATAACATATGTTTAGGAATCTGACGTGAATTGCCACGAAACAATCTTGTTAGGAGGCGTGGAAGACCACAGTGGTAATTTGTAACCCTCCATGGAATTGCTCGAATATTACACACTGGAAACAAAGGAAGAACATAGCCCCTCCTCACTTTTATATTAAACAAAAAAAATAGTACACACTTTTTTCCCCTTAAGTAAGTTTTTAATCTTCCCAAGGCAAGCACTTTAACTTCACTACGAGGGGGAAATGTTATTGGTTACTTTAATAATGTGGGTGCTTTCTTTCTTTCTCTTCTTTTTTTTCCCTGTTTCTTTTAATTAAGTCTTAGTTCTTAAAATTTTGGAAAAACAGCTTTTTCAGAGTTTCATTCCATCCTGAGGCGATCGTGTTCAATGAGTTCTGCATGGCCCCAGTGGGTGTTCCTGCCTTCTGGGAGTCCTCATTCCACAGCTGGCTTAGTATAAAACGAAAGCGCCAAATCGCCCAAAGCATCCCTTCAAAGCCAACAATGTGTCAATTCAAAACTGTTCAGATAGAGGCGCACATGTCAAGTCTCCAGCTCAGGACACTGACCCATGCGTGGGATCCTGAAGGAAACTGCATCCACATCCCAGGGACCCACACTTCCTTCTCTGGAAGGAAACTGTCCTGGAAGTATTTGCTTAGTGAACGGAGGTGAGCAGTTCTTTCCGCCAAAGATTCGTTCTCATTCTGCTCCACCCCATGCTGCTCTTAAACGTCTTGTTGTAACAGACTCTTCTCCCAGGAATCAGAGCCTGGCACACGACAGTGACTCTATTTCAGTCTTTGCTTTCTTGAGACGGACATGAGGTTTTCTTCTTCCTTTCTTTCTTGAAATAAAAGCTATAGGATGAACCCCTAAAATCTCTCACAAGTCACCTCACTGCTTGGTGCCCTCTAAACCAAGAGAAAACAAAACTGGAGTATGTAATACACAGAAGAGAGAAGAAACCGCAGAGCAATCTTTCCAGCTAAACTCAGTTCTTAACTGGGAAGTCACTCTCCTTCCTTCTGCCTTTGAAGACTCTGAGTCAGCCATAATAGATTGGGAGTCTGAGCCACTTGCTCCATGAGCACCTGTGAAAACAGAACCATCTGGATTAAGCCTTGGTTGGCTGCAGCTCCAGCAGGCGTTATGATGGCTGCTGACTTACATCCTCACATCCTAACCCAGCATTGTGAATAGCCAAGTCTGAATTCACAGGCTCAACTTTCTATCAGAGCAGCCCCACCAGGCTCCTATAGGCAGCTACAAGCTGGGTGAAATCATTAAGGAAACATTCAAGACACACATGTCTACTTGGCTCAGGGGCCGACATGAAAGAGGAGATTCTTAGCTTTAAGTTTCTACCGCCAGGACTGGAGGAGCTAGCATCAATATCACCTATCAGTTTTATCAAATACGGGTGCTGCTCTGGTCCAGGAAAATGTCCCTTCTTGAATGTTCTTGCAGCATTCTGCTTTAGGTGATCTCTTCTGCTTTTGCTCATTTTTCTTTGAGTTTGGTGAGGAATTAACATGCAGCTAGTCTTGCTAAATGAATGCTTTCCTTGGCTATCCACAGCTGTTTTGTTTGTGTTTACCTGATGTGCCCTCTAGCTAAGCTGGATAAATTACAACCTCGATATTAACCCACTATGGCATATGCACCTTAAAGATCTTTATATCGAGGACCACTTTGAAAAAATGCTGGTGCAATTTATGGCAGTTTCCTGGAAGTCCAACAGAGTTAGATAAAGAAGTATAATAGTTATACTAAGAAAGTTTAAGAATAAAAGAAAGCAAGAAGGAGTTGCCCTAGTAGAAAAGGGTTTCATCTGGGACTCAAGTTGCCAACTTCATTATCTGCCTCCCTCTTTCCCAGCCTTGGTACCTTGGGTACCTACAGTGAATCACTATGGCAAACCAGCCAGGCTAACTAGCATATGTAAAAACTCTTGAAGTTAAGTAGCTTACATTATTAGTGATCTTTTTTTCATAGAAGAGGAAAATGAAGCTAAAAAATTAAGCTATCTAATGTCAAATGGCCCTCATATTGGCGCTCACAGCCATGGGTTGTGTTGCTTTCAACCTTGGCTGGCGAATCTTTTTGTAATAGGTAGTGGTTCTCTCAGAGATTCCCATAGAAACGAGATGTTTACAGCATGTGTGTGCACACAGACAACTCAGCGAGCAGCACAGATGAGGGGACAGAATATAAGAGCCCGGGCATGGGAGGAGTGCTGGAAAATGCCATTTTCTGGGCAGAACATGGCTTTTGCACTCAAACTCACAAAAATTGTAGTCACAAGCTGGACAGGATCTGTTCGAGATCAAGCTCACCAACATTTCAGCATAGGCGGTAGAGGGGCTCATGAAGAAGCCATGCTTTCCCGAAGAGCTTTGGCAGTTAAAGGCTGCTGGGGAGAAGCCATTTTCTTCAGTGGAGTCACTAGTTAGCCCATGGTCAATTAAATAACCCTTCACATATGCTCACATAAGCAGCCCTAACTAAATCCAGTGGGTCGGAAATGAAAGGCATGAAAGTAGAAGCTGGGGCTTGTTGGGAAGGAAAAGGGCTAGGGGTGGATAAGAGAGGGATGGGGGTGAATGTGATCAAAATATGAACATATGCACAGGCTATTATTATCAGAGAGTTAATACGATACTTTTACATTAAGCTTCTAGCTTTGAGTGTATGAATTAGGGACTAACACAGGGTTTTCTCCTTTTACGTTCAGCACGTCTTCCTAGGATAGTGACCCCTAACCTAACACTGCTCTCACTTTTGTCTGTAAAATGGTCTCTACTAAATAAACAATTGGCCTTTACATCTCTTTCAAAGCATAGCTATTGATGGCTGTTTTTAATAAGATCTACGTGGATGGGCTGCGATCAGCAAGTCAGGCAGGCGTGGGGATCCCTTTATGGTGAGACCTCCAGCGTTCCCAGTGTATCTGGACCACCCTGTGCTCCATTTCTGGGGTTCCTTCCCTTCTGAGCTTACCGCTGTGAGTTTCCAGGCCACTCACTCCCTGGAATTCCAGCACAAAATTTCTTTAGTGTTGTTTCTACCTAAAGTGAGACAAACTAAGGATTCCTCCCCAATAAAAGCGTGAATGCCTTTGACAGTGGATAATTTGTGCCCTAAAGTTGAAACTAGTTTGTTATTTGCTTCCTTGGCTAGTGATTTCCCAGATGCCTTTTGCAGTCTGTTTCCACAGGTTGTGACCCACACAGTGTGTCTTTCCCTTCTGAGCACTTGGGACTACACCAGTCTTTGCTGTGAAGGAAAAGGTAAATGATCAATTATTGGCACTATGGTCTTAGTGATCAATAATAAACTTCTTTGAGATTATTTTCCTTCTTTTATGAGGAGCTAAGTCAAAAATATTTGA
>NC_022024.1:1322425-1324576 GCF_000317375.1 Microtus ochrogaster
GTGGGCAGCCTGACACAGCCCTGAAGATGCTGTGGACAGTGGGAAGTCTAACACAGCACTGAGGACGCTGTGGATGGTGGTAAGTGTCTAACACAGCACTTTCAAAGATTCTGGGGGGAAAAAGAGACAAGGATATAATATCCCTTAAATTACCCAAGAGGGGCTCTTAACTTTGAGCATGAAATCCCTTTGTAATAATAACAAGGGTTGGAGAATGGGGCAGTGGGGAATACAACATGTTCTCCTCTGCTTACACAGCTAAAGTCAAGTCTGAATGTCAAACTGAGACAGCATCAGGATATGAACGAGGCTGAAATCACAGCGTTAGATAGACAAGATTCAAGTCATTAGCCGTAGCATGAATTCTCGTTGGTCAGATATTGGGGGTGAAAGCTGAAGGACCCGAGAAGCAGGGCAGTCAGCCTCTAGTTCTTATTGCTGCTCAACCCTCAGACCGGAGGACAAAATCCTAGTTCTTCAAATCCTTAGACTGAATACACTATCCTGTCTCTACAAGTCCTCAGACTGACTGGCCTAGCTCCTGTCTCCTCCGCCTTCCATTCCTCTCCCCATCTTCTGCCCAGCCATATCCCTCCCCGTCTTCACCATTCTAATGCTGGGATTAAAGGCGTGTGACTCCCAAGCACTGGATTAAAGGTGTGAGCCACCACCACCTGGCCTTTACAGCTAACTAGTGGCTAGCTCCGCACTCGGATCTCTGGACAAGCTTTATTTGTTAGAGCACACACAACTCTCACCACAACTAGTTCTGCAATAGCTTGTACCATTAGGCACATATGCCCGTGCTTTCCCCTAAAAATGGAGGCTGCTCCCAGGCAGGGTGAATGCAAGGTCACAGGCCAGGTCAAGTACAGCATCACCCACAAAACCCGCCATACTGTGACTTCGACGCTGAATGCTTGCTCAGCACACGTGACCTTGCTTTTTCCCCAGCTGATAAAGCTCTGCTGTCCTGACTTTATTTCTTAAAACAAACAAAAAAAATTTCTAGGAATTGGCAGCCTTTAGGATCACATGGAATGTTTTAAACTCCCATGAGAATTCAGGGAAGGCAGCTCCTAAGCAGAGATTTTTCTATAGATTTATTTATAAAACATTATTTGCAAAGGACTCAAGTTGTGTGTGCATGTGTCTGTGTGTGTAGGGGGGTGTGTGGCGAGAGAGAGAGAGAGAGAGAGAGAGAGAGAGAGATTAGAGTAAAATGGCTTCTCCCCCCTTCCATGATTTAAGGTGAAGTCTACTGCAGTGCACCTGTGTGCTCCACAGTGCACCAGCATTGGAACCTTACAACCTTCCGACTCTGCATTTCAGGGAGTTAGATTTTCAGATCTGATTTTAGAATGAGAAGTAGCCTATGCACCTAGAGTCCCAGTGGTCCTGGCTCCTAAGGCAATGTTATTTCAGCACTCCCTCACGAAATCCTAAATATGCAATCTTTTATTTCTATTTTTTGAAAAACCACTCATGTAAATTCTGTGAGAATCAACATTAAGATCTTGTACAGAACCCTCATTTAATTCTCTAAGAATGCCGAATCTGCCATAGTTTCTCTAGAAGATCACAAATGATTTTTAGAAGGAACAAGATAAATCAGAGATTCTTATTGCAGATAAGCACAATGCTACTTTCAACTGATCTCAAATAAAACCATTTTCCTTGTCTGAACCCTTCTTGGCACCTGTGCTAATATTCTTCAGGCTGGCCACTGCCTGAACGGCCTTTCACGGATGCCTCAGTGTTCACACTTGCCAGTTTCCCAGGCTTGGCAAACAGACAGCATGCAGGCCAACACTGAGGCTAGCTCAGATTATCAGCATCCAGGCCAACACCAAGGCTAAACTCAGACTATCAGCATGCAGGCCAGCACAGAGGCTAGCTCAGACTACACAGCGTCCATGCCAACACTTAGGCTAGGTCAGACTACTGAGCGTCCAGGCCAACACTGAGGCTAGCTCAGACTACTGAGCATCCAGGCCAACACCGAGGCTAGCTCAGACTACTCAGCATCCAGGCCAATACCGAGGCTAGCTCAGATTATCAGCATGCAGGCCAGCACTGAGGCTAGCTCAGACTACTCAACATCCAGGCCAACACTGAGGCTAGCTCAGACTACTCAGCATCCAGGCCAAT
>NC_022024.1:1324676-1325617 GCF_000317375.1 Microtus ochrogaster
CAGCATGCAGGCCAGCACTGAGGCTAGCTCAGACTACTCAACATCCAGGCCAACACTGAGGCTAGCTCAGACTACTCAGCATCCAGGCCAATACCAAGGCTAGCTCAGACTATCAGCATGCAGGCCAGCACTGAGGCTAGCTCAGACTACTCAGTGTTCAGGCCAACACTGAGGCTAGCTCAGACTACTCAACATCCAGGCCAATACCGAGGCTAGCTCAGACTACTCAGTGTCCAGGCCAACACCAAGGCTAGATCACCAAGGCTCATCTTCCCATTGTTTTGAGGTCAAGAATGAAATCTTTAACCACGTGTAGTGTAATTACAGCACTAGGGGAGGTAGAGGCAGGGGTTCAAGAGTTCAAGGCTGGCTTCAGCTGCATGCCAAGTTTGAGTATCATCTATCCTTATATTTTGAAATTAAAAGGAAATACTGGTTGATGAGAAAGAGACTACACTCATCTCAAAACTGGTTAAAGTACAAAACAAACAAAATATAGTTTTTGTTGGCAGAAGTCCTCACTAGGTACCACAATGGAAAGAGGGCTGTTGTCTTTGAACTGCCACACTGATAGTTAGAACATTTGGGTTTGCTGGTAGAGTGTAAGATGCTTTCTCTAGACTTCTAAAGATTATATTTTGCACCACAGATTTAACTTCTCCAGAAGTTTTTCAGTGTTACTCATTCCTCAAGGAGTCTTCTTTCCTATGGAAGGAGGCTTAGTTCCACCATGAACTAGAATAGTCTGAAATCTAATACTGTGTCTAACACTAAAGTTAGTGATCAATAACCCACCAATAAGTTCTAGATGAATGAAAACTAGTCCCTGTCACTTGGAGATGTTTCTGCAATTATCCATTATGATAAAGGATTGTTTTTTAAAGAGAGCCTGTGTGTGTGTGTGTGTGTGTGTGTGTGTGTGTGTGTGTGTGTGTGTGTGT
>NC_022024.1:1325717-1351789 GCF_000317375.1 Microtus ochrogaster
CAGCCCTCTTTCCATTGTGGCACCCTATCATCAGTTTGAGTAGCAAGGGTGCTTAGCCACTGAGCCATCTCACTAGCCTAACAGATTACTTGTTAGAATGGTGTGCCAGTATTGATCCAACGTGCTTCACTCCTAACCTGTAGAGTTTGCACAACAGCTCACTCTTTGTGCTGTATGTTTAATGAGTTTTAACCAGTGAAGAATGGCAAGCCCCCACCATTGCCACATCCTAAGGAATAGCTTGACCAAGTGATCCTTTACACAGTTGTGCGTTATCTACTGATGGGGATATTCTGAGAAGTGGGTTCACAGACTCCCCTATCATTGCAATGACATCATGGAGCATAGTCACCCAAACCTCGATGGTGAAGGTCAGTCAGTCACTTAGCATGACCTTTAATGCAATCCAGAGATATGGCACACTTGAGATGCATGAAGCTGCTGTAGGCATAGCTAGCTTGCAGCTGCCCAGTGTGCTTTTTTAGCAAATAGAAGTGCTCTCAAAAGCAACAGCAAAAACCATGGTCTAATAAACACAGAAACACATAACTGACTTTACTACCTCGTATTGTGCCGTGATGGCTATTCTTGGTTGTCAGCTTGACTACATCTGGAATGAACTACAATCCAGAAATGGAGGACACACCTGTGAGAGATTTTCTGTTTGGTTTGAAGTGGGTGAATTCATTTCTAGTTCAGACCTTTGAGGAAGGGAAACACTCACCTTTGGTGTGGATCTTGAGATAGAAAGACACATCTTTAATCTGGGCCAGCCCTTCTGCTGGAAGTCTTTATAGTTACATAGAAGAAGGAAGCCTTTGCTCTTTGCTTGCTTGCCCTTGCCTTGCTAGCACATCTATCCCTTCACTGGCATTTGAGTCTGCCTCTTTGGGATTCCAGTATATACAGCAGACCAGCTGAGACCCCCAGCTTGTGGACTGAACAACGACTGGATTCTTGGACTTCCTTCCTGTTCGTAGGTAGTCGTTGGATTTCTGAACTGCAGCTCGTAAGTCATTCCAATAAATCCCCTTTTTATTTATGTAGAGAGGTGAAGGCCTAAGTCAAAAACAATCCCACACCAGTTTGGAATTATGATTAATAAGGTGGTATTTATTTAAAGGGGAAAAAGCTTACAGATCACAGTCCCAGACAACAGCCCTCTGTGCAATCAGGAAGGAGTCTAGTCGCCTGAAACAGAGCAGGAAGCAAAGAGAAAGAGGAGGGAAGTGGCCACTTTTTTAAAGAGAGAGACCACGCCCCAGTGGGCTGGTATCTCAGTGGCTATTGGCTGGAGGAGCGGAAGGACCTCCTGCATCAGAGAGGTTCATTCTGTTACTCTAGAGAACCCTGACTAACACACTAATGCACTGTGTACAATGTCTGTCCTTCACACCAGCGCCACCACAAACGTGTATAAGTCATCGGGCTGTAAGGCAATGGGAGGTTTTTCAGCTCTATTGTGATCATGTCTGACTGCTGCCACGTATGTGTTTCAACAGTAACTGAGAGGTTGTTACGTTATGTGTGGCTATATCAAGAAAATAGCAGCACCTAATCCTGTCTACCTCGGGGAGAAGCCTAGCTACACTACAAAAGTTACAAGAGCTTCTATTCACATATTTCACTTGTTTATTCTTTTGTGTGTGCATTTTAATGATGTTTCTGTATGTCATGTCATTCTCACGGTCATTTGTGTGCCCAGTTTCTAAGATCTTGAGGCTCAGAAAGGATAACGAACCTGCTCAAAGTTTCGAATAGCCAGGAAAGGGCAGAACAAGGCCTCCAACTCAGATTAAGTGGGACTAGCTCATGCTGCTAAACTGAGTTGTTTAATGACAGAAATGCTAAAATTAGTTCCTTCCGCCATTTGTGAAGCAATTAAGAATGCAGTTGAGAGTGGAGGCAGATGGCCTCGCCTTCCCGGGAGCGTGTGTTCTGATGGCCTTGCTTTCCTGGGAGCGTGTGTTTTTGTGCTGTGTGGTAAAGGAGGGATGAACTCCACGTGGGGCTGGGGTGGTCGTGCTCGGTGCCCTAATCCAGCTCCCCAAGGTCAGTGGCCACAAGGAAAGCCCTCTGTGCAGGCAGAGCACGGGGCAGTCAAGCCAGGAGCTGGATTAGAGTAGCATTGCGCATGTGCCATGGTCCAGCAGTTCAATGTTGTTCAGAGGAAGTCTGAAAAGTGGAGGAAGGGTACAGGGGGAAGAGGAGGCACAAAACAAGTTAGGGGTGAGCATACAGGCCAAAAAGGCAACATCCCTGCTAGTCACTAAGGGAGAAAAAGAAAGAAAACCATGCTGGACTTTTCTGAGTATTCAGAGAACAGCCCCTTGGTCCGCAACAGGGGTCAGGGCGGTCAAGCATGGGCAGTAAAGATACTTGCCCCCTCCAGGGATTGCCTGCCTTTGGGAAGCTCTGAGTGACCAAATTCTTCCTATTGGGTTAAAATCCTCAAATGCCTCTCAGAGTCAGGACACACATTGTTCCTCTTCTTTGGGCCGTTCCCTCAAGTATCACACACAGGCTTATTTTACTCGTGTGACTGTCACACCCTGCGTCCTCAGACACTGAATACCAATGCAGAAGCATGAGGTCTCAGTTCCCAGATAGGAAGGAAATCGGCCTCGTAACATCCATTTACAGAACTATTCACTGGGCATCGGCCTGATGCTAATTATGAAGACTGATTAATCTTCATTTGATTGATTAACCCTCCCCCATAATCCCAAGTATGGGGATAGATATTTCCTTTTGTCAACTACTAAACAGGAACCCAGAGAAAAACATGATTTTCTTTAATCCAGCTTCAGGCTTGTCCTGCCAACAGCTCTCTGAGGGCAACCTGTGGACAACGACCCGCAAACAGGTCATCTCATTTGGAGGCTGAGGGAAAATTTAAAACCATTTCCAAACCCACACCACACAGGTAGGTGGCTGCTCTAGAGCACCAACGCCAGCTTCACTAGGACAAGGTGACAATCTCAGGTACAGGGAGAGTCATCAGCCACTATAACAGAAAACCTTAGCTCTCAGTGACTTAGTATGCAAGTGCCTGGGACAGACTCTGACACAGGTCCCTCTCTTTGATAGGTAACCTTCACTGTAGCCTTTCATATCAGGGTCCTAAGGCTCAGTACCTCAAAACACAAGCTTTTGGGAAACAGGATTGTTATTTAGTTAATACAAGGTCAGTTAGAGCAGGGGAGGCCTCAAATCTTATTAGATTTTTTTCCCTGTAAAACTACACAAGCACAGTGCAATCACAAGAAGACCACACAAGCTAACACAGATGCCTGGAAATCTGAAGCAAATCCTTCCCTCACTGTCCCCAGGAACCAAGCCATCCACACCCTCGGTTAGACTTCCAGCCTCAAGGGCCTTGGGATGCAATAACTTCTGTGGCCTAAACTACCCAGTTTACAGCACCTTGATATGACCGGTCTATGGATTAATAAGTGGATAACTAGGGTCGTCTTTCCGTGATGTGGCTTAGCCATTGTCAAGGGCTTCTTAGTGCGTTAATGGTGCCACTGTGTCTACATAGTAGGTGAAGGGCATTAGGAGGAAAGTGACATGGAATTCTTTGGGGCAGATGGGAAGGGCCGTGCCTGTCTGCTACATATATTACATTGTCAAGAATTCAGTCACATAGCCAAACCTATACAAGGGGAGCTGAGAACTGCAGGCTTGCAGTATGTCAGTCAACACGGCTACCTTTGCCTAAGTCACAGTGGAGAGATCCTGGAGGGAAGAGGCTCACTATTTTATCTACTCACCAAGCATGGACAGTGCCTGTATTTGCCAGCATCTAGCTGGGTATTAGGAACACAGCAGGAAACAAAAGGGGATAACTGTCCTTCTTTCAAGGAACTCACCCTATGGGAAACTGTCAAAGACATGCAGATATGCAAAGAATTCCTAGGTAATCTAGAGTTGGTAGCCCGGGAAGGTCTCTCATTGGAGGGGGTGTAGCAGGAGAGTAAGGAGGGGTTGCTTGTCTTCAGTCCCTTCTCTACAATTCCCACATCCACCAAACTCTGGAGCTCAGAGGGATTTTTGAGAGAGAGGACTAAATTACTGACTGCATGTGACATCTTTGGTAACAAAGTCAAACGTTTGTTATAAGATCGCCACCATTCTTCATCAACTGGACTTGGCATTTATACTCACAAACCTTGTCAAGATGGTGTTGATACATTTTAGATCAAAATAGATGATGGAAAAATATTGCTAAGTTGTCAGTTACCAGAGGATTGAAACAAATGGTGGAATTTAATGAGAACCAGGGGGAAATCTTCTCTTCACTCAGGTGCATGGATGACTTTAATATGATTTATTCCATCTGTTCTAATTGCAGGAAGTGTGTCACTTATGTGTGGGAGGGGGGCTTTGAGGTTTCCTATGTTCAGGATACCACCCAGTGTTGACTTTCCTGTTGCCTAACTATCAAGATGTAAGAATTCTCAAATATAGTGCCATGTCTACCTGTACACCATCATGATTAAAATGGACAGAACCTCTGAAACTATAAGTGAGGCACCCCAATTAAATGTTTTTCTTATAAGAGTTGCCATGGTGACAATGTTTTATCAATAAAAACCTTAACTAAGACAACTCATGGTCCCCAGTGCAACAGTCACAAATGTCTTATGATTGAGGCACCCCATCTACTGACATAGTAAGAGGAGAATACTATTTTTGATTATTTTTAAATGTTAATTAATTTAGTTGAAAAAATTGATAGCTACAGTGGTTTATTTTCATTCTCAGATATGGTGGCTAGAAACCTAAGATCATGGCTCTGGTATGTATGTACATGGCTTCTGGTGGTGGCATTTTTGGATATAACATCCTGAAAGTGAAAGACAAACTGTACATGAGACATAAATCTCAGGGTGCAGCCTCACAGTGTAAGAACTCACTCCTGAGGCCCTCTAATGATGTGGGGGTGATTTCTTATTAATAAAGAAACTGCCTAGACCCATTTGATAGGCCAACCCTTAGGTAGGCGGAGTAAACAGAACAGAATGCTGGGAGAAAGAAGCTGAGTCAAGGAGTCGCCATGATTCTCCCACTTCAGGCAGGCGCAGGTTAAGATCTTCTCTGGTAAGCCAGCTTGTGGGCTACACAGATTAATAGAAATGGGTTAGATTAATATGTAAGAGCTAGCCAATAAGAAACTGGAACTAATGGGTCAAGCAGTGTTTAAAAGAATACAGTTTCCGTGTAATTATTTCGGGTAAAGCTAGCCGTGTGGGCGGCCGGGTGCCGGGGACGCAGCCCCACCGCTCTTACTTCAACACTCACTGTGAAGGCAATGTCCCCATTACCTAGTCACTTCTATGAGTCCCTGTTGTCTCTAATACTCACACCCAGGGGCTGGTTTGCCAACAGCCTCTCAAGCGCACACATTCAGGCTTGACAAGCTCCTTGCTCTGCATTTTTGCTCTCAACAACTTATCCCTCCCATTTTTATTTTTCACTTTCCTCTCAGCCAAGTAGAGAAAGAGAAAGAAAGGAAAAAAGGAAGAAAGGAAGAAAGAAAGAAAGAAAGGAAGGAAGGAAGGAAGGAAGGAAGGAAGGAAGGAAGGAAGGAAGGAAAGAGGGAGTGAGAGACAGAGAATCCTACAAACCAAGATGTTAAGATCAGCATGCCCGCAGACTGTATTTGACATGCCTTTGGCTCACATGGCTGTCCCAAGTGACTGGGTAAGATGAGTTTGCTTCAAGAAGGGCTACATCTCTTGGTGATCAGTGGGATGTTCTTTTCAAAGTCAAGGACACATTTAATTTTCCCTTATGTGACAGAGTGCCTGATACTGAGCAGACATTTGTTAAATGTGTGTTGGATCCCCTGCCTCATCACTGTCATCCAATGTTTGAGCTTACTTGGCAAGTACTAAATACTTAACTTGGGTGTGGTGTCTCACACGCTTGATCCCAGTGCTCATACTTGGATAAAAACTTCCCCATACATAATCAAGATGGGGACCCTATGCAAAGCAAGAGAAGTTCAGCCAGAGAAAAATGGTATAATATGATGGATAACCCTTCCAATATTAACTAAAGTAAGTAAAAAATGCCAGAGATACATTTATTATCTCAGACAATAGAAAAAGTTAGTTTTATGAAAAGTCATATGTGACCTTAGTCGGTACACAGTGTGTCACTTAGTAGGTCAGATAGTCAGGAGGGGGTGGAGTCAAATGCCTGCCTTCCATGCCTTTCCCATCAGCAGCTTTCAGATGTTCAGACTAGCTCCTGGCGTATAGACATATACCCAATCCTATCCATTCTCTCTCTTTCTTCCCATCTCCCTCCCTCCTCTCTCTCTCAATGAATTATAGCTAGGGTTTTAAGTTTACAATATAAACACTCTGTCATTGGCCTTATATCCCAAGATTTTTATTATCTATTTTTATTTTTTTACTAAAACATTGAAACAGGGCCTCACTAATTTGCCCAGGCTGGCCTCGAACTCTTTCGGTAACTCAGGAAAGACTTGTACATGTGATCCTGCCACCTTAGCCTCTGGTTATTGGCCCAGACCACCCAGAAAGTTATTAGCTTGGTGATGTCATGATTCACCCCCCATTCTTGGGGTGTTTTGACAAGCACTGTGCTTGGGAATAGCTCCCCTAGGTAAACGTAATTCACAGTTGGTTGGCAAAATCAACCGGGTGGATTGGCTAACAAAGCCCTCTACTGCGTAGGAGAATGGAGAGCCTGGGCCAATTGGCATTCTCGAACTAGGCTCAGCATCAAAGTGTTCAACTTCAGTGCTGCTTAGATTCCCACAGCTTATTCACATGAGGGAGGAGTTTTTCCATACAAATCTTTCAAGTGACTGCACAAAGCACAACCTTCTTCACTAATACCAATTTCTAATATCGTACGTGCATAAACAACCCTCTGCATATGCATATAAATAGTAACATTTGGAGCATTTGCTATTGGCACGCAGGACCCTGTATTGGCAGACCTTTTCAGTTTTAACTAATTACCTCCTGATATGATTTCTGATCTGAGTACTTCAGATCTTGTTTAACCAGCTCAGGGACAGAAACAGAACACCCAGGTGGTTGTGAAGGTGTTTCCTGTCAATTACAGGCACTATGACAAAGTGACCAGAGGACCGCCACTAGTGTTGATCAAGGCCCTTGGAAGATCCGTCCTAAAGGTTTAGGAAGGGGCACTCTGTTGTCCATCTGTCTTCCGAAGGCTGCCACACCACGATTCTTTCTCCCTTCCCTTCACCCCGTGCCATTCATGGGAAGTCCCATTCTAGTGAAAGGAAGAGCAAAGCCCCTAAAACCTGGCTGCCTGGGGTAACAGGGCCTGACTCTCAATTACAAGGTTACAGCCTGTGTTCTCTTTGTCTTTGTTTCCTCGCCTGAAAGAGAACAGTAAGATGCCCATCCTATTCCATTGCTCCAAAGCTAGAGATGAACTCAAATAACAGCTTTGGCACTCCAAGTCACATGAAAAGCCAGATGCAGTCACACACTCTGTGACCTCAGTGTCCTCCAGTGAGACAGGAGGCAGAGAAAAGAGTCTGCAGAAGTTCAGGGGGTAGCTAGCCTCGTGTGTATGGTAGCAAAGAACAAAGCAGATGGCAAGAATCAGCACTGGAACTTGTCTTCTCAACACCACGCTGTACACACACAAAAGATGAATGGATGAATGACTATATATAGCCAGGTTATTATTAACTGTGACACACAAAGTAAATTATATCTCAAAGATAACTTGGTAACTTTCAAACAGCTAAGGAGCTGGAGAGCTGGCTCAGTGGTTAAGAGTACTGGATGCTCTTGTGTGGACCAGGCTTTAGTCCCTAACACCCGCATCAGTTGGCTCTAGTTCCCGGAAACTGACACCCTCTCTGGTCGTCACCTGCAAGCATGCAGTACATACACGCAGGCACATACATTCATTCATAAAAGGTGTTTTTTAAAAACTTATATAGAGCACAAGGATATTTTAATTTAAATGTTCTTTACCAAAATTTTGCCTCTTTGAATGCTGAAAACATTTTTTTCAGGGCTGTTTGCCAGCTAGAAATGAGACTACTATAAACAGGCCAACAATTAGCTGCGTGCATTGGCTTTTCAGCGCTCAGTAGGGTTCCGGAGCCCAAAGCTATGACTTCAAGACACTATACTGCCACAAACACAGAGCTGAATGATGTTATAAAGACAGAGATTTCTGAAGGAGTAGAAAGGTTTGTCTCTTTTGCAATCTGTTGCTTCTTCCTTATTTTAATCTCAGGCCTTTTAGCTGAGAGAGACAGTGCCGTTGTTTTCCATACCCATTGTAGATATAATAAACTAAGATTTCAAAGTGCAAAAATGAGCCACTTCACTGGAGGTGCAAAATGGCTAATTTAACAAATCAAAGAAATGAGCTAGAGTTTGTATTTGAAGAGAGGTGGTCAGGCTGAAGATTACTGTGTTAACCTGCTTGTCAAAGCTGCCCTACAAGTGAGCAAAACAAACAATAATATTTAAAAAATCTTTTATCATGCTGAGCAGTGGTGGAGCAAGTCTTTAATCCCACCACTTGGGAGACAGAGACAGGTGGGTCTCCGTGAGTTCAAGGCCAGCCCGGTCTACCAAGTGAGTTCCGGGACAGGTTCTAAAGCTACAGAGAAACTCTGTCTCTGAAAAATAAAAAAGTCTTTTATCATAACAACTCATATGTATCTAGCACTTTATGTTTGTGCAACAAGATAGCTTGCTCCAATAATTCAGGATAGAAATAGATGAACATTTTCTATGCACGTTCTTGCATCCAAAGTGCAGAAAATTGAATCAATAGCAATAACAAAAAACCAAGCTAAAGAGTAATAAAGAGGGTGAGGATGACAGAAGTGCATTGTCTGGTGCGTGGCAACGTGAACAAGCACAGGCACCCTTGTGAAGGATAAGTGGGTGTCTACCACTTCAGTGACCTGTAGAGCAATCTTAATATAAGTAGGTTTTGTTTTGTTTGAGATAATACGTGTAGAGGGTTGTAGCACGAAGGTGGAGGAAATAGAAGAGTGTTAGGTTTTACAAGAGCACTTAGCGTAGTGCTTCAAATCCCTATATGGTTCTCTAATTGGCTCTTAAGAATATCATGAGATTGCTCAGAAACGCTGCAGAACAAAACAAGTATGCGAATGCGGTAGGTCATTCAATAAACTCTTAAGATGGCTTGCTGGGCGAGATTTGGGTGGGAGCAATGGACCAAAGGGCCAAGAGACATTGTATTACAACCTCCAAAATTTTCATCTGAAATTATAGACTCCAGAATGACCGCTGCATTCAAAAAGGTAAGGGGAAAACTCCAATCCAGTTCAAACCATTTAACGGCAGAAAGCAATCGGTTTTCATCTTAAAGAAATCTTAATTGAGAACATTAAAATGGCCCATTAGTACCTATATTTTATATCTGATTGTTCACCAGGATGTCATTTTGCCTAAGTCTTTTCTCAGCTAATTCATTTTCACAGAGATTCACAAATAATGAATAAAATTATGATTCTACTCTTTTGAAAAATTAGTACTACACATTTTCCTCACTGGTTTCACTTGTGAGCGTAGCTTCAGAATGAAATTCAGAAGTTCTAAGTACATCAGACACAGAAGTGAGTTTGCCGTGTGTTCAGTCTCATTGAGTTTGATGGTCAACTGTGTGTTGACCATTTAGGATTGAAATCCGTCATCAATTCCTTTGAAAAAGAACACAGAGGCCCTGGCTCTTTTTCTAACACAGCATCCAAAGAGCACCTACAACCACTACCATGTATACACATGCACAGCTGTGCATGGCAACCAAGCACAGTTGCCTATTGCATGCAGAGACATTTCGTTGTCTTCTTAAATTAAATGCAAACACCGGCTTCATCAAGAACTTCACACTGCCACTCTGCAGCATCTCACTATTCTATCCCTTTCAATATCAACGATCCTAAGAACGTGCACAGTCTCATGTGGATTCAACCGACTTCTAGAGCCAATGACAGGTTAGGTATTGATTTGGTACAGCCTCTTCCCAGCAAATGGAACTGGATATGATCTAACTGGGCAATGAGAAGTGTCTCTGGACCAGGCCCCTGGTGGTAGATAGAAGCTGGGGCCATGCCTTTGTAAGAGCTGATTTTAGTAGTTGATCTCTGAAGGACCCATTCTCTTCCTTAGTCAACAAAGTTCTCCTTACTGCTGCCCCATGTTATGTTTCGGAAGGCCAATAGGCTCAGGTATTGAAGACCCATAGCTGAGGGCGCTGTTGGGCGGTGACTGACTTAGGAGGGCGTTAACCTCGATAATGGATTAGCATTTTGTCGATGGCTTCCACACTGAGTGTGGAATGTGAGGGTGGAGGGATGTCTCTCCGGAGCTTGATCTTCCCCAGGCCTTTCTTCTTCCACTCTCTGCTTCCTCACTACCACAAAGTGGAAGCGAGCAACTTTCATTTTCTTTCCCCTAAGCACGATGTTTCTGCCTCCTAGTGGATCTAAGATCAATGGCCAATGACCATGGACTGAATCCTGTGGCCCCAGGAGCTGAAACACAGCCTTCCTTCTTTAGTTCTTTGTTCTGCCATTTTGTCACAATGACAAACTGACTAGCACATCCCAGGTTGGTCCTAGCTGTCTCGTGAGTCCTAGCGATATCTTTAAAGCTACTGTTCGAGGACTCCCATCCAGGACCCCTTCCAACTTCCTGCGAATTTAAATATTATCATTAAGCTTGCAATGTGTGTGCCGGAGCTCACAGCAGCAGATACCCTTCTTTTCCATGACCTTCTCTGACATTAGGCTTGATTATTTCCAGGGGCCACATCTCTACCTTCTTTGTGGGAAAATGAAACTGTTCATTTAGATAATGAATACCCATCCATCCGCCCAGGGCCACAAGCAAAGCAAATCAATAAGACAAAAATCAAAATCCATAGTGTGTAGATTTTCAAAAGGAGCTTCCTCTCCGTGTATGCCTAACGATAATTAGATGGCCGTCGCTTCCCATAAGCTCATGTGTCTACCGTCCCTTTGGCTGATGTGTTAGTTGCCTCGGACGACATAACGAGCACCACACTCAGGATGCTTACGTGGCTGAAACTTCTTTTCTCGTGTTTCCAGAGACAGAAGTAGCAGTGTGGGCTAGTTTCTGGTGTGGGCTTTTTTCCTGACTGTAGGCATCTACCTGCCTTCTCTTTGTGTCCATACATGGCAGACAGTGAGCCCTTTTATGCCTTCTCCTGTAGGGGCACTTGCATCCCGTTAGGCCAAGGCATTCATTCTTAGGGTCCCATCTAACTCTACCTCTTGGGGTTGCAGTTCAAAGTGTCACATTCAAATTAGAGCTTCAACATATTAATTTAGAGGTGGGAAAGGCATTGGGGCCTTAATAATAGATCAAAACTTCACCATCTTTGTAAAGATATGATCCTTGTTTAAGACTTCTTTTATTCCTGAACTATATTTTTTTCAACCATAGAGAAACAAACAACAAGAAAACCAAAATCTGTTTTTATTAGATATTTAATTTTTTGAAAACATAAAGAGAAAGTAATATCTCAAATTCTGCTTTTTTCTTTCCTTATTGTTTATGGTAATAAGTGAATTTTTAGTGAGAGATCAGAAAACACACAGAAAAAGAAAATATATAAAAATTGGTATAAAAATTAATTTTAGTTCTGCTAGAGCCAAAAAAATCCTTTGAAGTCTCTTTTTTTTCAATAACCAAATAAATATGAATATGCTTATATAATTGAATTCTAGTAGTTTCTTCATTGTGACTAAATTTACCTAAATTTTGTATAATGATTTCCATTTGAGGAAGGATAAAACAGGACCATTACTGAAAGTCCTGTCTCACTAAAACAATAAATATTAATATTAAGTTGCTACCATAAAAGAGTTGGTAGATGATTAGAAGCAACGCATCCTGTTTTTATTTCTATTTAACCAGGTTCTCAATTGGAGTAATGGTCACATTTTCAGCCAGGACACTTGGATGACTTCGAACGCAAACTGTTTACTTAAGCTTCCTTTCTGAAGACACCGATCCACCGGATTTAATTCTAATGCAACTACATCGGCAACTAATACAGCATGATATTAAATGTAAAATGTCTTAGCAACTGTTGAAGCCAGAAGAAAAGGTTTGGCAGAAAACGTGCTGTGTTGTTTTTGCGAGCGTTTCCGTGGGCGCTCTTACCTCTGCCATGCACGGTAGTGAACTTGGCTGTGGCTTTGACTGAGGACTGGGCAACCCAAAGGAAGTCTGAAGCACCAGCTGTGTATGTGCCCTGGGGCAGGCCTAGATGCCATCATTTTATATTTTAACTTGTGTGTGTGTGTGTGTGTGTGTGTGTGTGTGTGTGTGTGTGTGTGTGTATTGGTGTTATAGCTCCATGTGTATCTGTGTATCATCTGTGTACAGCGCCTTTTGGAAGCAAGATGAGGATGTTGGCTCCTTGGGGACTGGAATTTTGGGTGCTTGTGAGCTGCCATGTTTGGGTTGAGAATCCCGCCTGGGTCCTCTGGAAGAGCAACCCCTCTTAGCCCCTGAGCTATCTCTATGGTTCTCATTATTTCACATAAACAGAGGGTCCTTACAACGTTGCTGAGATTGACAGGAGGAATTTTCTATTGGGCAAGCATTTCAGTTGCTTCAGAAGAGTTTATATGTTACAATTTACAAAAACAATTGTCAGGGCTTAATCACCTCTGATATTGGAGAGGTGGTATCAAATAGCCAATGCTGTTTGCTGGATAGAGACGCCAGTCAAAATACTGGTTTACTCCCAGTGCTCGGTAGGCAGAAACAGCAGATCTCTGAGTTCGAGGCCAGCCTGGCCTACAGAGTGAGATCTTTTCACTGGTGCTCTCTATCCTGCATACCAGTCTTGGCGACACTGAGGCAGAGGGAGCTGAATACTGCTTTTCTAACCCCAGCCTGGGGCACAGAGAGGGATGCAGCCATAGAATAGTGCCTGGACCAGAGAAGAGGTGGTGAATGACAAGGTATGCGTGCCTACTGGATGGAAAGCTCTGGGCTGGCCACATCGACTGTATTATCTCATCATATGACAACAAATTGACCACGTGTACATAATGGTGTTCTCATTTTTACACACAAAACAGTTTTTAGAACACCCAAGGTCACATACCAGCCCCTCTGGGTTTGAACTTGAATCTGACCGAATGCAGAGTTCAGGCACTTCTCTCTCCAGTGGCCACCATGCTGTGAACTGCTCTGCCATGGGCCCCTACCACAATGGGCTAACACCTCTAAAACTGTGATCTGAACACATGACTGCCCCTTACAATTCTTTTCAGGGATTTTGGGTCACAGCAGCATGAAAGTAACTAATACCTTTGCCTTCCTGGGCCATCAATAAGGCTAAGTGAGATAATTTGTATAAACGTCCATTGTAAAATACAGAACACTTTACAAAACACTAAGTTACTGCCAGGTTACTCATTCGGTGCTTCAACAGCCTTTACTGCCTGCTGTCCTATTGTGACACACGAGGATTCAACTAAGTGATGGTGACTAACATATCTCAGCTTGTCAGAAAGTCTCCTGATCCCATCTGTGCAAGTCCCGGGTCCGAGAAATCCCACAGTGCACAACAGACCAGGAGGTATAGTTGACCTAGCAGTTAGGCTGTTACCTAATAAAAAATAAATGAATTCGACCATCCTTCTTTCTCTACCAGGAAGAAGCCAGCTACGTGTGTCCATACAGACCCTGAAGCAAGAAAAGTTTGACTGAGAAGCGTGAGGTGGGCTGTAACAGGAAGGGGGTGGAGAGGTTTCCCTAGGGACTATTCAGGGGATCTTTAATAAAAACAACAACAAAAAGCTGAGCTGCAGGTTCAGTATAGCACCCTCAAAGCCAGAACTGACTTGCCTGTGTACGGCCATCAGTAGGTTCTGCTGAGCCATCTGGGAGAGAGTGGGAATCCACACAACACTGGTCTCTGCTTTCCTGGCCCCTCCTTGCCCCTCCCACTCACACGCAATGATCTGTCTGGCACCCATGCGCTTCACCATCATGTGAAATGTTCAGCCCTCTTAAGATACTATAATATCTTATCTTTTTTTTTCTTCCAAATAGGAGCCAATAACACCACTATGATTCCATAAACTGCAGATTCCCAACCAAGCTTGCGTTAATCAACTCAATTCCAGATGCTCCCTTCCCCCTACCTCAGAGCAATGAAAAGAAATGGTTCAACTGTGCTTCCCCACTGCCTGGATGACTCCCATGTGGCGGAGATACCGCCTGATCAAAGGCGTGTGTTTGGCTTTAGCACGGGAACTCGCTGGTTGCAGGTGTATCTGTAGATCATGGATCATGGACATGTTAGTAGGGAAGGGGGCCAGGAGAAGACAGAGTTAGTCTCATCGCTTTGACCCATACAATCTTTTACAGAAACAAACAAAGAAGCAAACAAACAGCTCTCTTTGAACCGTCATCCTGTGATCAGGAGACTCCAGTGGCCCCAGAGCTACAAATGACTTAATCCATGAACTGGCTGAACAAGCTGGATTGGTTTGCTGGTGAGTCAGAGTAACCATGGGCCTTGTAGAGCTGGGATGAGCTAAAGGCCGTTTGTTCCTGGTCCCTCTGACCTGCAGGAAGCACATTCTTCAAATGTTGTCTTCACGCCACCTGTGCAGTTCTTGGTCTTCACCAGGACTGAACACAAGAGTCCTGGAACATGTCTCTGATCTTTGCAGCTGTATGATGAGGTTTATGGTGCACCTTTTAAAATGCTGATGATCCTGATAGTGAAATAGACCTTAGGAGCTGGGGGGAGACCTAGTTGCAGCCGGCTCTTCTGGAAGGCATTAGGTTGAGGATGTTTTTAATGAATCCTGATTCCTTCAGTGGGGAAGGAACGGTAGTGTCCTGACAGATGTTTAAGGGCAGGCACCCTGGGGGAAACCAAAGCAAAAACAAACCCTGACCGCATGTTGGCCCCTTTCCACCATGTAAATCCTCCCACCATGAAATCTATCTGGCTCTCATGTGCCTTTCGGAGAGATCCCTGGTTCCCTTAATAGAGACATGTCTCATCTCATGGATGTTATGAAAATATATTTATTAAGAATTAAATTATTCCTGTGGGAGAGACATCCCAATATTAGGCTGTGAGGTGTTGTCCTTCTTCTGGCCCCATAGAAGATGATTGCTGCACACTATGTGCCCAATAAATACTTGTTGAGTAGCTGAGTAAGCCCGTGAATGACCATGGAGGAGATTGCTCCATTATCTTTATGGTGGTGAGAGTCTGATGTCTCTCCCACGGGTTCATATATTTAAATGTTGGTGTTGGCTGGTAGCGTTGTTTTCAGGGATTACGGGATCTTTAGGACATGGTGTCTAGCTGATAGAGGTGAAATTCAGGAGGCGGATTGTTGAAGGCATAGCACCTCTGCTTCCTGATTGGTCAAAATGGGAACAAACCATTCTGCCCCATGCTTCTGTCAACATGGTCCAAACTGCTCCATCTTCCTCCCCAGGCACAGAGGACTGAAATCCCGTGAGAGTGCGAGTTGAATAAGCCCTTCCCCATTTAAGTTGTTCATGTTGGGCATTTGTTCACACAATGACTGCCTAAAAGCTAGAGTCCTTCAGTTGTTCACTGAAAATATCAGTCAGGGCAGTACAACGGCAAGGAAAGTTGTCTCAATGAAACATGGTAAAGCCACAGTGTGGAAATGTCCAGATGGTAGGATTCCAGAAGAGAAACTACCTAGATGCTAAACAAGAAATATGAGCGGCATTATCTAGTTCATTTAGGCCAGTGGTTCTCAACCCCTTTTGGGGTGAAATGACCCTTTCACAGGGGTCACACATCAAATATCTTGCATATCAGATATTTACACTGTAATTCATATAAGTAGAAAAATTACAGTAATGGAGTAACAACAAAAGTAATTTTATGGTCAGGGTCACAATAAAAGAGACTGTATTAAAGGGTCTCAGTATTAGGGAGGGTGAGAGCCACTGAAAAGGTTACTAAGATGGATCGCACATGCAATGTCTCTACAAATAAGGTTATGAAAGCAGGAGGCATCTGAAGAGGACGCTTGCTCTCTAGTTTATTTACTATTTATTTTGTGTTTACCTTGAACATCATTGCTTTATACAGGAGGATAATCATATGAGGAAAAGGTATCAGGGATTTCATGGAGATGGGGGATGGGCTGTAGTTTTCTTCTTTAGTTTCTTCATTATTATTGTTTGTGATGATCAAGTGGAGTGTTTATGTTTTTATGCTGAAGTTAAGGCAGTAATGTTCTTTGCACAGGCAGATTTTCTCCATCCCAGGGAGTGGGTTATCTTTCTAATCGAAAGCTCCAGCGAAATCTGTTTCCTGGTGATGGTTGCCAGGGCGCGTCGCCTCTCTCTCCCTCTCTCTTTCTCCATCAGGATCTCTTTGGACAGGAAGAGAACACGAATCAAGGAGTAGCATTAGCATAGCTTGTGTGTGCCAGAGAGAGACACGCGGCATGCCCACTGGCTGCGAGCAACAGTTCAACCAGCGTCCCTCACAGACGCCGAGAAAGCCTTTGAAACCCAGCTGGGAGGAAGACAGGAGTGGACAGGGAAAATCAGCTATTACCTCTTGATGCCGGCTTGCACAGCACGCTTCCTATGTCGGCCTTAGAAAGAACACATTGTCTCTCTTCTCATGCATCACACATTTTTCTCTTAACCTATTGCTGCAAACTAGAAAGAAAAAAAAAGGTATTCTCTATGAAAATTGCCAGTTCATAGCCACTGAACATTTAAGACATATAAATAATGGTAGGTCCTGAAAGAGATCTGCCTCTCCCAAAGACAGGTGGCATCGCAGGTCATGAGCATGAACACACAGAGACTTAGATGAACTGGGCTGTGACATGAAGCATCCATGGTTTGGAGCTGAGAATTTATTGGATTATTTTCGATTTTCCTCAAAGAAACTCCCAGTGTCATTGCTATGGAAGAAGTGGAGAGCTGGGGGGCAGGGGGGGCAGGGTACTGCAGCAGCATTGTGAAGGCCATTGTCAAAATGGCACCGAGACTTAAGGTCTGGGGGTGTGTGTCACTCCTCTGTCCTCATTGCTACACTGGATATGCAGAGGGTGACAGGAGTCTGACGGCTCTAGGAGGAGAGAAACAGGTGGAAACAGCAGCAGAGGCTGGGGGACCACCACAAGTCTGGAGAAGGGAGTGGCTGTGCACACAAGATGTCTTCAGCTTCCTGGGACCTCCATGATCTCAGGATGGATGCAAAGAGGGTATTATTCATCCTGTGGAGATCTGAGGCCTTTATGTCCAAATTCTCTCTGGTTTGGGCTGCTGTTTTCTGTTTTATGAGTGCTTTGGTTCTGATAGCTTGAAGCTCCAATGTAAGCAGAGAAATGAGCTTCCTAGGCTGACCCTTGACCTGGGAACTGGGGGAGAGTTCGTTCCCATTGCACAGACCACACACATATCAAAACAGTGCTACAGACACCATAACATGTAACTTGTGTCTGCTTTAAAAAGGACATACATTTGGGGGATTATAGCAGCGCCACCATTAGGGTAGCCCTCCTTCAAGAAATCTCGGTCAGGGTTTGCTCAGAGCTTTGCTGCGCAGGCCAGCAGAGAACTGCGGCTTGCTCTGTAAAGTGCATACAGTCCCATGGGTTCACGAGGAAGAGACTTCTGAACCACAGGCTGTCTCTCCGACCTTGGTTTCTTCACTTAAACAAAGTCGGACATGGAGGAAGAGGACATTCTGTACGGTGATTACATTTGGCTCCGAGGAACAGAAAGCCAGCCCCACCTGGTTGGGGTGATTCGGGCAACCTGAGTTTACGAGCAGGCTTCAGACCTGTCTGCTTTGGATACACAAGGATTTCTGTCACAGATCCATGTGCTTCTGTCCTACCCGGAAGTCACTCAAGGGAGCTCCTTTGCGATTTGCTTTTTTCTTTTTGCTAAATCAATCTATCTATCTATCTATCTATCTATCTATCTATCTATCTATCTATCTATCTATCTATCTATCTATCATCTATGCTTTTATCAAAAATAGAGATTTTTCTTTTTTTTCTCCTGACATTGTTTCTCCTCCTTCTTCTCCTCCCAGTTCCTCCCCATCTCCTTTCCCATCTGGATCCACTCCCTTTCTGTCGCTCACTAGAAAACAAACAGGCTTCTGAGGGATAATAATAGAATAAAATGTAATATAGTAAGATAAAACAAAAACTAGCATATTGGAATTTGACAAAACAAACAGCAGGAAAGAAATAAAAACAAGAGAAGACAGAAGAAATCTAGATCCACTCATCCGCACGCTCGGGAATCCCATGCAAAGAGTAAGTAAACTCGAAGCTGTAGTATGTAATGAGGACCAGGTGCAGACCCATGCAGGCCCCGTGCTTGCTGCTTCAATCCTTGAGCTCACAAGACTTTTGTTGGAGTGATTGACAGGACCTTGTTTTCTTGGTGTCCTCCATCCCCTGTGGCTCTCACACTCTTTCCGCCTCTCCTTCCTCATGGTTTCCCGAGCCCTGAGGGAAGGGATATGATGGAGATGCTCCTTTTAGGCTGAGTGTTCCAAGGTCTCTCACTCTTTGCGTGATGTCTGGTTGTGGGTCTCTGTTTTTGTCTTCAACTATTTTATTCATTTCTGTCCATTATTTATGTTTTCATAGATTTCTTTAAGGGATTTATTCATTGCTTCCCTAAGGACCTCTATCATATTCATAAAGTTCTTTTTAAAGGTGTGTGTATGTGTGTGTATGTTTGTGTGTGTTTGTGTGTCTGTGTGTATTTGTGTGTGTATGTATGTGTCTATGTGTGTGTTTGTGTGTGTGTACTCTTCAGGTAGTAGGTAGGGTTGCTGGGCTCTAGTGAAGTCTCTTGTCCTGGCTGTTATTGATTGTGCTTTTCCACTGTTGTCTAGGAATCTGAGTTTGGGAAGATTGTGATGCCAGATGCTGATATCTGGCCTTGTCTTTGTTGGGTGGGGGCTTTGTTCCTTGGTTTCTGTTACTTCTCTGGTTCTTAGGAGAGTGTGGTAGCTGTGTGTTGCCTGGTGGGAAATTCTTCTGGGAACCTGCTAGGTGTGGCCGCTGGAGGTTCCAGGAAAAATGTGTTTCTGGGTATCGGGATTTGACACTTGGAATGGGGATAGGTTGGGAGTGATTAGGAGGGGGTCCACAGGAGGGAGGAAAGCAGGGTACTCCACCAGGATCCGCTTGATCCCTGGGAATGGGGCAGAGAGTGGGTAGAGGCTGCAGCAAGTGGTCTGCTACAGAGCTGAGGTTGAGACTGGGCGATGGCGTTTGGAGGAGAGGGATACATGGAGAGCTGCAGTCAGCCCCCTTGCTTCCCGGGCCAGAGTCTCCTTTCAGGTTTTTGAGTAGATGTCAGCAGTGTTTGGAGCCAATTCTGTCTTTACTCCCTTGAGTTGCAAAGAGAAGGCTGCTTTCCTGTGTCTTTCTTAAATACATAAAAGATTTTTCTAGAAGTTCTTGTTGTCCTATTGACCAGAATTGTCTTACCCAGGCCATTCCTGACAAGTCCTTGGGGAGAAGAATGACACTGGCAATTGTTCTAACTAGGTTCACCCCGCCCCCAGAACTTGTATTCTCTAGAGCTTCTTGAGGGAAAGATAGGTAACCGAGCAAATTTTGGATTCTGTTAGTTTATAGGAGAAATAGGCAATGGATGCTGATGTGGCATCAAAAACCTTTCCCGTTCATTTGGATCATGGAGTTCCACCGTTCTCTGATATCAGTATCCATGCCTTAGAGTTTCTATTGCTGCAATGAAAAACCATGACCAAAAATCAATCTGTGGAGAAAAGGGTTTATTTGACTTACACTTCCACATTACTGTTCATCCCCAAAGGAAGTCGAGACAGGAGCTCAAACAAGGCAGGAACCTGGGGGCAGGAGCTGGTGCAGAGGACATTTACTGGCTTGCTTTCTTATAAAAAAAACACAGGCTTGTCAGCCCAAGGATGGTTCCAGCACACTGGGCTGGATCTTGCTCATCAAGAGCCAATTAAGAAAATGCCTTACAGCTAGATCTTAAGGAGACCTTTTCTTAGTTGAGGTTCTGTTCTTTCCGATAACTTTAGCTTGTGTCAAGGTGACATAAGGTGAGCCAACACAGTTGGTGTTTAGGCCACATTTCTATGAGCTTTGTGTTGAAAGTGTTTATGGCTAACTGACTTTGAGGTTTTGTCCTCACAAGAGAAGAAGAGCAATGTGGCTATAATTTATCTGTTTGTGTTTGTAGATTTCCTTAGTTTCCATGACTCAGAACATGAGAACTGTTGTGATATGGGCCAGGAGAAAATAAGAACCATTTCAGATGAAAGGGGAAGAGAGATAGGTATCTGTGGATGGTGTGGGAGGTCCTTCTGTCTGTGTGTTGCTTTTATTGGTTAATGAATGGAAGCATTAATGAACTGCTTTGGGCCTGTAGCAGAGCTATAGGGGAACATAGCTAGACAGGGAAAACTAAACGGAATGTGGGTAGAAAGAAGGCAGAGTCAGAGAGATGCCATGGAGCTGCTACCAGAGATAGATGTGTTGAAACGTTGCCGGTAGGCCACAACCTCATGGCAATAGACAGATTAATAGAAATGGGTTAAATTGATATAGAGTGAGCCAATAAGAAGCTAGAACTAATGGGCCAAGCAGTGATTTAATTAATACAGTTTCTTTGTGGTTATTTTGGGGCTGAGCAGCAGGAAACCAACAAGTGGCTCCTTCTCCAACATGTGGATCTCATGAAACCTTGAGATTTGGCACCACCCACTAACTGTTTTCCAAGGAAGCTACGGATACACCAAATATATGGGGGTGTGTCTCAAGAGACCAAAATCGTAGAGATGGAAAAATTCAGACCACTTCAGTCCTGGGGAAGAGTCTAACTGAGCAACTGTTCTAGGTTGGTCGGAACTGCCCTTGGGATGGAAGACTTTGAGTGCCTGAACTTGAGACATTCTGGGCAAATCAGGGTAAATCATGATTCTCCAAGGGGAACTGGATGGAGTGGAGATCAGAAGATATTTCCTGCCTTATGGACACAATGTCTGCCTCCTCCATGCTTGTCTCTTCCAAGTAGAAGAACTTCAAAGGAGAAGGTATTAAAACATGACTGGAAGATTTGGGGGGACATAAGTTCAACCTACAGTTGAGAACTTTAGGCCAAAATATTTCAACGTTCATACATTTTTCATTCTTATAAAATGCCCTTTTTACTATATTATAACTCCATAAAGTATCTTGTAATCAGACACATTAATGTGCCTATAAAGATATTTGGTGATATTTATGTCAAACAAGCAAAATGTTGTAAGTATCAGATATAAAGCTTAGGCCAGGTGTTGCTGCCAAGTGGGCCCAAGTTAGTTTAAATTTTGCTTATAATTATTACACTTTTCAGAAATCTTATGGTTTTGGAATGATGGCTAGTGGAGTGCTGTATTTGTAGATGGTGGTGGGTCTAAAAACCCATCGTCAGTTTATGACATCATCTATTTTATGTTCCAAGATCAAATCTACCTTGTGTTTCCCAATAATTGACTGAGGATTCTGGAGAATTAATAAGCACATAATGCCACTTACCATACTCATGAAACTGGAATCGATAACTCATTTAAATGACAACGCCTGATGATAGATACAGCATTCACATGCTCTATTTACACATAATGGATTTTTAATGCTGACAACCAAGGTACAATTATCACAGTTTAAAATAGCTCTGTAAAGGTTAACTGAGATTCTGGATCTGCTTGACTGGACCATAACGAAACAAAAGTTTGTCCTTGAGTAATGACTGCTGACTGAAGGCTAATGCTAGGCTTGAAACCATGGGCGTTTGGTCAGACAGTTTCCTTTAATGTCTATAAGGAAGCACAGTCAATGACGTTTGTTGATAAAGTCTCCTAGGGATCCAAAATAAAAACGCATCTGTTTGTAATCCTAGAAGGCATGATTATCGCCAGCACAGTTGTGCACAAGCCCAGTCACTCTCTTCCTGATGCAAAAACTATCCACCGTCATGAAGAGTTATGCCAAGTAAGGCAACCAAGGGTGTCTTAGACAGTTTCTTTCTAATAAAGCCATGCCTATCACAGACCTGGATGCGACTCTGTGTTGTGCCTGTCTTACTTTGCCACACGATGTGTAGTTTGGCTGTCTAGTCAGACATGCCGGATGGAGGTCTGAATGAAAGGTTTTGTTTTCATTTCATTTGCTTTTCAAAAGGCTTCAAAACCAATCTTCACGTCAGACTCATTTACACAGGTGTTTTAGGCCTCCTGGGTTTTGGGGTTCAATGCAAATGACATACGACACCAAGCTCCTAATAATCGCAAATGAGGCTTTGTCCCTTTCAGGGCATCTCATCAGCGAGTGAACTCTTGTGTTACCATTTCCTTTCCTGCCTCATTTAAACCTTTGAAAACAATACTTTGCAACTCCTACAGTGGCCAGTGCACACGATGTCCCCTGTTGCCTTTGTATGAACAGGACACTCCTGTAACTTGAGAGTCGCCGTAGAGTGACAGCAGTGGCTGATGTTGGCTGGTCAACTTTGCTTTCCATTTGTTCAGCAGGCTAACACGACACAGGTAAGTGTGAATTCAACCCTGTTCTTCCTGTAAATGCCGCCCCCCCCAGAGCCCTAGCTCATGATAACCAGAAAAGAGAGACCAGAGTCGAAGTAGATTCTTCATAAATATAATGATTGGTATGTGTTTTAAGCCTTGAACATGGAAATCCATATTTCGTTCATTGTCAGTCTGTAACTAATCACCCCACGTGAAAGAAATCTGATAGAAAATCATGGAACCAATGAGTAAATAATAGCATGAGTAAACACTGCAGACTTTATTATTTCCCTGTATGCCCCGCCCACCCACGGTGCAGTTCAAGTTCAGTGGAAAGCTGAGGGGTTTCTATACTTAAGGCTACATGCTATAAAAATCCTATTGCAGTCAGAGGCACCTATACTCACCTAGGCAGCCTTCAGACAATAGGTGTCCACCCACAATAGTAAGCACCACAGGTGCTACTGATTAGCCTATTCAACATTGTGGAATGACTCCAGAAAGAACCATGTAAATGAATCATCATAATCAGTTGGAGACACTGGTGACTCGGAACGGTGTCCAGAAACACTTCAACCCTTGGTAACAGCCCAGCCAATGGTTCTCATCCCAGATGGATGCTATGCATACCCGTACAAACACACAAAGGCAGACAGACCTTCCCCAAATCCTCTTAGCCCCTGCAACCTCAGTGGAACTCTGAAACGCAGCCTGCTACTACACAGAGAGGACCAAGAGAGGAACTCTGAAGCACATGAAGGAAGGCCAAGAGTCACCTTGGTGGCTCCCAAAGACACAGACAGCCACTGCAAGGATTGGACCAAGAGGCATAGACACTGCTGGCACCAATCAGAGGGAAAGATGGGTAGGCGCCAGTGCAAAAGTTCTTTCAACAACCCCAAAAGCAACATGGTAACACCGGAACCCAGTTGTTATACAACAGTAATACTTGATCATCCTAACCCAGAAGAATCAAGAAAACCATTTTAAAGGTAACTTTAATATGATGGAGACCTTTAAAGAGGAAATTAAAAAATCCCTTAAAGAAATGGAGAAGACAAACACAAAATTAGAAGAAATCAATAAATCTCTCAAAGAAAACCAAGAAAAAAAAAACAGTCAAATAGGTGAAGCAAACAGTTCAAACAGTTCAAGACTTGAAGAATGAAATAGGAGCAATAAAGAAAACACAAACCAAGGGAATTCTGAGTATGAAAAATCTGGGTAGATGAAGGGGAACTACAGAGGCAAGCATAACCAACGGAATACAAGAGATGAAAGAGAGAACCTCAGGTGTTGAAGATACTATAGAAGAAATACATTCATAAATCAAATAAAACATTAAATCCAACAACTTCTTAACACAAAACATCCAGGAAATCTGAGATATCATGAAAAAACCAAACCTAAGAATATTAAAAGCTGCAAAGGAAAAAGGTCAAGTAACATATAAAGGTAGACAGATCAGAATTACACCTGATCAATAGAAACCCTGAAAGCCAGAAGGTCCTAGACAGATGTGCTGCAGACACTAAGAGACCACGGATGCAAGCCCAGACTACTATACCCAGCAAAGCTTTCAATCATCAATGGAGAAAACAAGATATTCTACTACAAAAGCAGATTTAAACAATTCCTATTTACAAATCCAGTCCTACAGAAAGTATTAGAAGGAAAACTCAAACCCAAGGAAGCTAACTGCTCCCCCCAAAAACACAGGCAACAGATAATCTCACACCAGCAAACCACAAAGAAGGAAACACACACACACAAACACTAACACCAAAAACTAAGAGGAATTAACAATCACTGGTCATTAATATCTCTTAATATCAATGGACTATAAAAAGACACAGGCTAAGAGAATGGATACGAAAACTAGATACATCATTCTGCTGTATATAAGAAACACACCTCAACCTCAAAGACAGACGTTACCTCAGAGTAAAGGGTTGGGAAAAGATTTTTCAATCAAATGGACCTGAGAAACAAGATGGTGTGGCTATCCTAATACCTAACAAAATAGAATTCAAACTAAAATCAATCAGAAAAGATGGAGGACACTTTATACTTATAAGAGGAACAACCAATCAAGATGAAATCTCAATCCTGAACATCTATGCCCCAAATGCAAGAGCACCCACATATGTAAAAGAAACATTATTAAATCTTAAATCACACATCAAACAACACACACTAATAGTAGGAAATTTTAACACCTAACTCTCCCCCAATGGACAGATCAAACAGACAGAAAATTAACAGAGAAATAAGAGAATAATAATAGAGAATAACAGAGAAATAATAGATGTCATGATTCAAATGCCCTTAACAGAGATCTACAGAACATTCCACCCAAACACAAAAGAATATGCCTTCTTCTCAGCACCTCATGGAACTTTTCTAAAATTGACCACATACTCAGTAACAAAGCAAATGTCAAGAGATACAAAAAAAAAAGTTGGAAAACTCCCTGTATCTTATCAGATCACCATGGCTTAAAGTTAGAATTCAACAGCAACACTAATTGCAGACAACCTACAAACTCATGAAAATTGAACAGTGCTCAATTTAACCACCCCTGGGTCAAGGAATAAATAAATTAAAGTCTTCCTAGAATTCAGTGACAATGAAGGCACACAGTACTCAAACCTATGGGACACTATGAAAACAGTGCTAAGAGAAAAGTTCATAGCACTAAGTGCCTACATAAAGAAAGTGAAGAAATCTCACCCTAGCGACTTAACAGCACACCTAGAAAGCTCTAGAACAAAAAGAAACAGACTCACCTATAGGAGTAGATGACAGGAAATAATCAAATTAACGGCTGAAATCAATAAAATAGAAACAAAGAACACAATACAAAGAATCAATGAAACAAAGAGCTGGTTTTTTGAGAAAATCAAAAAGATAGACAAACCTTTAACCAAACTAACCAAAAGGCAGAGACAGAACATCCAAATTAACAAAATCAGAAGTGAAAAGGGGGACATAACACCAGACACTAAAAAAATCCAGAGAATCATTAGGTCATACTACAAAAACTTGTACTCCACAAAACTGGAAAATGTAAAAGAAATGGAAATTTTTCTGGCTAGGTGTCACATACCAAAATTAAATCAAGACCCTGTGAACAATTTAAATAAACTTATAGCCTGTAAGGAAATAGAAGAAGTGACAAAAAGCCTCCCAAACAAAAAAAGTCCCAGGGCTGGATGGTTTCAGTGCAAAATTCTACTGGAACTTCCAAGAAGAGCTAATACCTATACTCCTCAACTTTTTCCACATAATAGAAACAGAAGAACATTGCCAAACTCTTTTTATGAGGCTATAGTTACCCTGATATCAAAACCACGCAATGACTCAACCAAGAAAGAGAATTACAGGCCAATCTCACTCGTGAATATAGATACAAAAATACTCAATAAAATACTGGCGAACTGAATCCAGGA
>NC_022024.1:1351929-1386290 GCF_000317375.1 Microtus ochrogaster
CATCTCATTAGATGCTGAAAAAGCATTCAACAAAATCCAACACCCCTTCCTGATAAAGGTCTTGGAGAGATCAGGGATACAAGGAACATATCTAAACATAATAAAGGCAATATACAGCAAGCTGACAGCCACCATCAAATTAAATAGAGAGAAACTCAAAGCAATTCCACTAAAATCAGAAACAAGACAAGGTTATATATTCTCTCCATATCTATTCAACATAGTTCTTGAAGTTCTAGCTAGAGCAATAAGACAAAAGGAGATCAAGGGGATTCAGCTTTGTAAAAAAGAAGTCAAACATTCTATTTGCAGATTATATGATAGTATATATAAGTGACTCCAAAAACTCTACCAGGGAACTCCTATAGCTGATAAATACCTTCAGTAACGTGGTAGGATACAAGATCAACTAAAAAAAAATCAGTAGCCCTCCTATATACAAATGATAAAGAAGTTGTTTTCTTTTTAAAGATACAATACAATAAAATACAATACAATAAAAAAGAGAAACAAAAAGGCAGACCTTCCTCCTCAAAGTGATGATATAGCCTACTCCTTTCTATCCCAGAGGGAGCCATGGTTACCCTAGGGTTGCAGAAACAGTGATATTGACTGCCCAAGAGTTCACATGAGCAGGAAAAGAATCCTGAAGTGTGTTGAGAAGCCTTAAAGATTGAGAGAAACCCAGGATTTTATGAACCGAGCAAACATTGGTCAGTACTGTGGGGGCACATCTATTATTGAAATGACTAACCTTCACTTGCCAAGTCATCTGTACCCTTTGCTCACAGTCTCTCTTGGGTTAACTGTGCTGTGAGTTGTCCCTGAAGACACAGGACATTTGTTGCTGTTCTTTTTGGTTCAGCTCAGAGAATTTGGAAGATTCCACCCATCACCTTGAAAGTAAAATTAGGTCATCTATGTTCCCTAAAAAACTCAAATGGAAGCCAGTTTGCTATTTGAAGGTGAAGTATTTATGTTTGGATAATATATCACCTCTAAATTGGTATGTTTAGCATGATACTCTTCAAAAGAAAAAAAAACAAACCAAAAACACCTGTTCCATATTTCTCCCAAACTGTTTCTGAATAACAGGTGTTTAAAAGTGACCTGTAAGGTACCAGTATGGGCTACTGCTAAGAGCTTTCTTGGATACCAGTTTCTTGTAGCATACAGCCTTCCCTACTGAGCATCTGAGGGAGTGGTGGCCTTTATCCACACTTATAGATACATACATGTGTATATGTGCGCATCCATTAAAGAATCTGCACATGAGAGAGAGAGTATGCACTGTCTCTCTGAGTTTGGGTCTCCTCACTTATGAATATGCTTTCCAGCTCCATCCACTTTACTGAAAGTGTCACGATTCCCTATTCTCTGCAGCTGAATAATATTCTACTGTGCATACGCACCACATCTTCACTGTCCATTCTTCTGTTGACGGACAGCTAAGCTGGCTCTGTTTCCCTGGTGTGGTGGATAAGGCAGCAGTATGTGGATGGATGTACAGGTCTCTCTGTGGAAGACTATAGTGTCCTTTGGGGAAAGGCCTAGGAATGGAACAGTTGGGCCATGTTTGCTCTCTTTTGAGGAACTTCTGCTTATTTCTGGAATGGCTGTAGTAATTCAAACCATAATTAGCGGTGAATAAGGTTTCCTCTTTCCACATAACCTCTCCAGTGTTTGTGGTCATGTTTCCTGATGACAGCCATTCTGACTGGGGTGAGGTAGTATCTCAAAATAATTTTAATTCTTATTCCCATGGTGGATAAGGGTGTTGATTTCTTCAAAATATGTCCTGGTTGTCTGTGCTTATTCCTTTAAGAACTATCCATTTCATTAGCCTCTTTGTTGGTTGGCAGTTTTAGGAGAATTTTTTGTAAGCTCTGGATATTAGCCCCCATGCTGGCTCACCTCCTTTGTCAACGCGACACATGTTAAGGTCATCGAGGAAAGAACCTCAATGGAGAAAATGCCTCCATCAAATGGACGTAGAGATGAGTCTCTGGAATGTTTTCTTGATTATTGACTGATGTGAGAGGAAAAGCAGGAAAAGGAGATTGATTTAACATGACTGCACTGAAGAGATGAAGGCCTGGTGGCCCTTCCCTGGCAAGCACAGCTTTAAGGTCCTGATGTGAGTTTTAGGTTTAACTAGAGACCAAGAGGTTTACAAAGCTGAGCAGTGCGGTCAGGGTCTAATTCCACATGTCAAGGACCCATCATTGCCTTGCATTCAATCTCTCCTACAAGGTCGCCTGACAAGTTGTCAGAACTGCCTATGGGGGTGAAATCTCTCCCTAGGAGATGAATTTCTTCTCCAGCTGGCATCATGCTTCAGCCTTTTCCTTCTCCCGACATCAGATTCCTGGGGAAATTCCAGTTCCTCCAAGACCATCTTCTCAGCCACCTGATAACTGAGTGGAACAGACGGTATCTCTTTAAGATACCTTTACTCCTGGCAGCTCCCAGGGAAGAATTGCACTTTTTCCATGTTTGTATATTCAGAGCCTAGCACACGTCCTGAGAACAGTTGGTGTTTAATATAAGTTTGAGGGATGACTAGATTAAAGTGAATGAATATGTATTCCTAATAGCAGACAGGGAAGGAGATAGTGAAATGCCAGTGCTTAGTGCAGTAAAAGAAAACCTAAGAGGAAGGAGTAAAAAGCCAGTCTTTCAGAGATGAGCTAGCAGCTGTAGGCAAGAGCTCTTCAGAGCAGTCTTGGGGAGTAGGAGGCTGAAGCTGGAGAGGTGTGGAGGGGGAAGGGGCTTCTGTAAACATGCGGCATGCTGAGTTCATACTTGGCAGTGGAGGGTGTGTTTTCTGGCAGCCTAGCGAATAATGGAATCTGAGAGCTGGAAGTGCCTGTGAGAGCCGCTCTAATCCAACTCCTCATTTTGTAAATGAGATGTCTGAGGCTTATTAAATTATTGGGAGGGAGGAACTTGATTCTAATGCCCTTTCTACTCTTCCAAATGCCCAAATGGTATTTGCAAGGCAGGGCGAGATCAACAGCAATCATGCCTTTGCGCGTCTACCTGTGCTTCCTGTATACATACATGTTTGTAATTCCATGGGTCTCATACTGCAATAGAGCAATTCTCAGATGCCCTAGTAGATACTGCAGGTTATTTTCATGACACAGGGTCGGACAGTTGTAGTTCTTGTCCCTTTCAATGCTGTAGCGACCCTGACTTTGAGTTAGTAATATTTGCCTGGCAACCAGCCAACTCTGCTATCACATCCTAATGGTAACTGGTGATAAATTGGCCAAGGAACTCAAAAGTTCAGGCAGCCAAGTCAGCCTAAAGTGAAACCAAGGCCAGATCTCTCCAACTAGCTGTCATCAGTAGAAGGGGGAAAGAAGGAACAGCTATCCTCTGATGAAAAGGAAGTGCAGGTACTGCAGGTTTGCAGAGCTATCCTCTGATGGGAAGGAAGTGCAGGTACTGCAGGTTTGCAGAGCTATCCTCTGACAGGAAGGAAGTGCAGGTACTGCAGGTTTGCAGAGAGCATTCTTGCTTTCACGCCAGAATTTGAGACACATTCCCTAAAAAGCTGGCTCTACAGGGTGGGCACAGGGCTTGGAGGTACCCACTATGGTAGATGCCTACGATTTGGGGATGAGCAAACCAAAGCAAGGAGGGGTACAGGCAGGGATAGGAGGAAGATGCTGTGACCTACAGTCTTCTAAAGATGTTCCAGTTCGGCAGGACCTCAAGGAGCTCATCTTCATTCCTAAAATATGAGATTAGCTTCATAGTGGTTTCTACATGAAAGTGGTGTTCTTAGTGCCCTCTGAGCTGACCAGCATGGCGTGTCACACCCTGCTAGGGGCAGAGAGCTCCTGTTTCCCATGTGTGTGTTATTGTCACCATCTCTCTGTGATTAGAGATGAAGTTCTTACTTCTTTAAAAACAACAAATTGACTTTCACTCTTTAGGGAATGGAGGCAGCCCTGAGTAAATGTGTATAATGACAGAGACGCCAATGACTGGGACCCATGGGACTTGGCAAAGCCTTCCTCAGGTCTAAGTGTGGATGTTGATAGGGTGCACCAGAAGTGATGACCACAGCCTGCTTCTCTCTGGTGTTTACTGTGTGAGATGTTCACTGTTCATTTTTCATTGCTGCTGCAGAGACTCTCCAGGGGGCTCCCAGAGCTTCAGTGACAGACTGGGACCACATCACCTGTGTGTGTCTCCTATTCTGAGCAGTCCCTGGTTTCTGCACACCTCCACCCGGCCACTGTCAACTAGCTAAACTCTAAATGGGCAAGTCAATCCAGTGCACTTCTCTTAAAACTGCATATGTATTCTATTGATTCTTTTGCTCTTAAGAGCTCTAATACAAAAGTAGACCTCACACTTTTCTCCTCGTTCAATTAACTTGTGCAAGCTAAACAATTTTTCTGAAGTACTATTTTCCATGTTGTTCTCACAGCCTCAATCTCTCTTTCTCTTTCTCTTTCTCCATCTCTTTCTCTTTCTGTCTCTTTCTCTATTTTCCTTTCTCTTCTGTCTTAATTTTTCTTTTTCTTTTCTCTTTCCTTTTCCTTTCTCCTTTCTTTTTCTTTCCTTCCATCTTCCTTCCTTCCTTCCTTTCCTTTTTTATATTTTTGAGATAGGATCTAACATAAGCCAGACTGGACTCAAACTCACTACATAGCTGAATATGACCTTGAATTTCTTATTCTCCAGCTTCCACCTCCAATCGCAATTGTTGAGATTATAGGTGTGCGCCGTGTCTGATTTATCCGGTGCTGGCAATTGAACCCACTCTTTCACATATGCTAGGCAAGCACTCTACTGTGTTCGCTATTTCAGCCCTCTTTACAATTTTTAAATTAAACTTAGAACCTTTTACATATTTGGCAAGCACTCTACCACTGAGCTACATATCTCCAGCACAAACATTCCCATACTTTCAATGGTTTCCATTGGCCAATAAAAAATAAAAAAAGACTAAACTTCTCTGGAGTTAGATATTCAACTTATTATCACACTCATTTTCCCTGTTCCTCCGCAGGACAGGCGTGCTAAGGGATACTCTCGGAAACCTAATGTGTATCATAGACTCTCAGCTCTCCACTTTCTTTTACTTTTGACTTAACTGAAGATCCATCTGTTCCCTCTACCTGCTTATATTGGACAAAAATTCATGATGTTCATAGGGATTCAGAAGTAAGACAAGCATAGCTCCTATTTCAAAGATCTTTAAACTCAGACTCATAGATGTCATTCCTAAATATACAGCATTATGATGACAATAGAGGACGTCCCCCAAGAGCGTGATTTCTTGACATAAGACATAAAGTGGCAAGAGATTTAGCTTGGCCAAGGAGCCCTCTATGAAGAAAGAAACGCATGGAGAACGTGAAGCTGTTTTCAAATCCCACTGTCTTTCCAGTTTGAAGTCCTTAACCCTGGCATCTGCATTGACCAACTATTTACTCTTCTGAACTCCCTGCCACTTTTCTCAGATCTTCGTCATATTTTGTCTTGCAGTTGTTGCAGGTGTTCATTGCTCCACCTTGCCACCTGGGTGATGTCATGACAGAACCTTATCTTATATGCCCTACAGTCACTTCGAGTACTCAATCCAAGGAGAAGCTCAAAAATGGAAAATAAATACACGTGTACATAAATGATTAGTACATACTGATTAGTGGATGCTCCTGGTTAAAGTTCCATGGAGAGCCAATGAGCCCGAGAGAGGCTACTGCAGTTGTACCAAAGGCACTGTGCCCTTTACAACCACAAAGATACACTCAGTGTTGATGGCAATAAACAGACCCTACCCTCCAATCCCTCAAAAAAGCATAAGGGTGGATAGGTAGTTAGGAAAAGCTGGGTCTGTTCCTAGTGCTACAAGAAATGCCTACTCTGTCTTACATTGCACACATTGTTCTCAAGAAAATCTCTAGAGGGAACATGCTGCATTCTGTCAGCTAACAAACGTTCTCAGTGAAGAAGAAACTGTCTTCACTAGTCTCCAGGCAGAAGAGCAATAGAAGCCTGCTGATGAAAGATAGGCAAACAGAGAGCAAAATTTTTCCACCAACTAAAATCTAGAAATGGATAATACATGCCAGCTTGTATCAGATCGTCGTTGCCCTGCTCCTAGGTCTGTCAGTGCTCCCCTCCCTGTGGGTCCTGCCTCATCCATCTTGGCTCCGTAATCTTCTTGCACAGGAGACAGGAACAGGAGAACTCAGTGAGTGACTCACACCCCAGCTCCGACTCTGTTTTCCCCGTTCTGTGGACTTCAGATGAAGCGCCAGACCAATCAACGTTTTGTTCTATGTAAGTAATGGAGTGATCTTTGCTGTGGGTGTCGAAACAGAGGCCTGATGACAAATGGTTAGCTATGGTTCAGAGAACACTTCTGAAAACCCCTAAGCTGCATTACAGTCACAGGAGGCTATAAATATAGAGGCAGATGAACTATGGCCTCTGGTTCGCAGGTGCATGCTGTCTAGGAGAGGATTCCGAGATTTTGGTGGGTGATCACTACTCTGCACTGAATGTGCAGAGAGGGAGGAACAGGAGGGAGGAAAGTCCACTTGCCTGGGGGTGAGGAGGAAAGTAGACAGCTAAACGGCCTTGCTGATGTAGTTATCACAGATTGTCACAGCCATATAAGCGGTCCTCTGTAAAAAGAGGTCACTGTTTCAGGCGAATAGCTCCCAGTGGCTCACATGAGGTTTCCACAGCCCAAAATAAAAGATAACCACTGTGGTATTCAATATTTTAATAAATTAGTGTTTTAGTGTGTGTATGTATATGTGCACTCATGTATATCATAGCACACATCTAGAAGTCAGGAGACAATTCCTGAGCCAGTCCTTTCCTTCCACCGCGTGGAAGTCTGGGGGATCCATTTGAAGTCACCAGGCTTGAGAGCAAGTATCTTCACCTGCCATGCCATCTTGCCAGCCTGAGATTTACTTATTTCAGGCACCCAGAACAGTCACTCTCAGCTCTCTGCATAGATTCTGAAATCTGAAATTATTTTCAATTGCTTAAAGTAAGGTTTATGTCCCTTGGCCATGTGACTGGATAAATATTGCTATGAGTTCTCCTTGTACTTAGCTATACTTATACACGCTTGTTCCTGTGCAGGGCCTCTCGTAACCAGGGACCGGTCAGCACTATCATAGGTAAGTCTTGTCTTGGGCAGTGGCTACTTGAGATGAAACAGCAACTGTGGCGGAACCCTCCCTATTTCATTTGACTCAGCCGAGAAAAGCAACCCAACGTCAAGCTGTATTTTCAGAATAAGCCGCCCTTGGTCTCATTAACGAACTATCAGAGAAGTAGGTGTGCATAGTTCCCACGATTGTCAGGAAAGGCTGGACTTTGCCTCTCTGCCTCTTACCCATTCCTTTTTTTTTTTTTGGTACTGCTTGCTGTGAATATGGTTGCTGGGCCTCCAGCACCAACTCTTGATTATGAGGTGACAGGAAATGAAGCCACCAATGTCAGCCTAGCAGATGGGAAGAGTGGATGCTGTGGGAAGCTTGGGGCACTCCCCCACTCCCTACAGGTCACCCTGAGGTTCTGCTTTCTCACCGCCACCAATCAGTCTCTGCTCCCTCAGATGCACGCAACCAGGGACCAGAATCATTGCCCAAAGCAGACGTTCATGTATTTCTAGAAGTCTGTTAGGAGGCTCAGACAGTTTTCCAAATGGGATCTTTATAGGATCCTGTCCCCCTCTCTTCTCTTCCCTTGCGGCTTGAGAGTTTTGTCGTTCCAACCATAGGTTCTCCTACCACCTTTCGCTAGAACACTGCGGCCTGCTGCTCGTGCTGGCTGTACTGTATGTGACATGCTGCCTTCTTCTTAGGAGCCACTTACTAATATCTAGAGAACTGAAAAGGGCCTGCATGTTTCCACGCATCTGCTTCTAAGAAGTAAAATCAATACCATGTATAAGGATATTTATTGCATTTTTCTCAAGAAAGGAAATATTTCATATAAAATGAATAGCTGAAGATATCTAAGGTCCGTCAACATAGTGTTGGCTTGGATCTAGTGAGATGATGAAGAGCCTGCCGCAGCCTGAGAACCTGAATTGCATCCCCTGCACTCATGTGACAAGCCAAGTATCTTGGCACAGTACCTCCCAGTAGTGAGAAGCTGGAAGAGGGGGACTCTGGAGCTCAACAGTCACCCAGTCCAGACCAATGGTTGGCTCTAGGTTCAATGAAAGAATATGCCTCAAAAAAAAAATGGCCTTCACATGTACACAAAGACTTGTGCATTGATACATGTATACACACGTGCGTGCACACACACAAAATTAAGTGAGACAAAACAAAATTAATGTTTAGGGCCAGATGAATTTGCCTGGGACAAGTTGCGAAAGAGAAGAGAAGAGACCTAAGAACTGAGTCCCGGAACTTTCCAGAAGTCTAGGATTAGAGGATGAGGATCTGATCAAGCAAAATAAGAAGTCATGGCCAGCAAAGTGAGCATAGAACAAGGATAATGGTTTCTCAGCATCCAAACAAGGAAGGCTTTTTAGAGGATGAGAATGGCCCCAGTGCCAAACACTGCTAAGAGCCAAGGAGGGATAATACACAAGTGAATCACCACAACAACAGCAGAAGTAGTGATTGGTAGATAGCATACCTGCCTTCAACAGAGTCGAGAAAGAATGGAGCTTAGGAAGCACAGAGAGGCAGCCCAGGTAACTGGACTTCTTTCCATGGGGAAAATGTGTTTGTTGGTTAACAGGGAATTTTGTTGAGGTACAAGACATTGTAGCACATTTTCAGGAAAAGAAACGACAACAGAGAACAAAACTAGGCGACTCGAGGGAGGGGTCATCTCCAGAGAGAAGGTCACTGTTGGATAGTAACTCAGGGAGGCGCGAACCCCAGACCAGAGCCAAAACGGCACACTGCACCAACCCAAGGGGAGCTAGAGCATTTGGGCACCAATGAAAGTACCACAGCACGGCTGGTGGTGAGCATGGAAGAAATTCTCCTCCGATTGCTTTGGTCAACATCCAGCTAAACTGCAGTCTCATAAGCAAGCACGGCAGAAACCAGAGGAACTGCGAAGTCTAAATCATCAGCCCACAGACACATGAGCCACAAGCTTATGCTAAGCAACTGAATTTTGGATGGTGCTTTACATGTTATTACCATAGCAATAGATAACTGATGCTAGGAATGGTCCAACTCTCGCAGTGCCGATGGAACTGCATCGTTTTAAAAGCTTACAGCCCATGTTACCCGACGAGCCATTTACTTTACCATTTGCCTGTACTCGTTATGTCAGTGGCTGCTGTAAACAGAGCTGCAAGGGAGAGCTGCCTACACACGCCTTTGCCTACACACATGGATCTGAGCTATGAATTCCTACAAGTAGAATTTCCAAGTCTCTGTGTATCTATAATACTAATTCTATTAGAAATGGGGATTTGACTTCTATAAAAATATAGCCAGAGTCCATATTTATATGCCAACAATTTGTTTCTACTTAATGGCAAATTTCTTTTTCTTTCTTCTTTTGGCTAATGTGGTAAATAAAAAATGTAAATAATGACATATATCTTTTTTACCTATCTTAGTAAATGGCTCCAGCATGAACTTTCCAGCCCTTCTGGCCCCACCGACAACTCAGGATCTGTTCCAGACTCATCATCTGCCTCAGGAGGCATGGAAACCTGGCTCCACACCGTTCCCCAGTGCTTCTGTATTGTCAACGACGTCCTTGGCCTCATACTGAATGTCAGTCATTTCTGCTTAACCTAATGCAAGACAGGGGAGAGGTTAGGTCCATCACAGATTTGGAAGGTGTGTTCATAAATGGAAATGGTGAAGAGTAGTTGGAAGGAGGGAGGCAAAGAGAAAATTAAAGAGAGAGAACCACGGGACAGGTCGGGTTTCCATGACATCTACCATGTTTGGTCATTTGAGCCTCTCAAGGAATTTTATGTTAACCACAATTTGCTTTTTGAATTTTTTGAATTTCACACTTGAGTATTATTTATATCATTTCCCCCTCCCTCTCCTTCCTCCAGTTCCTTTTATGTCTCCATCCCTGGTCAGCTCTCTCTCATCTTTATGGTATCTTTCTCTTTAACTATGGTTGTCACACACATATATTATATTTGCCTATATTCATGTCAGTTAAGTGGTTTTGTATGTCTATGTTTTTAGGGCTGAACCTTCCTATTGGATAATCCACGAGGGGGCTCATGGGAAGACAGAGTCTCCCTTTCTGTGAGTCACTAATTGCCTGAAGCTGTTCATCTAGGGATGGGGCCCTGTTACACGAGACCATGAGATTCTGTTAAAGGGTCTCAAGGATTTATTTAGGTAGAGGATAGGGACAAACAGTCCCCGATACAGAAGCAATTAGACGCTGCCACTGATCTGGCAGCCTTCGTCCAGTCGTTCTGCACAGGGCTGAAGAGCACCAACTGCCGGCTGTCTCTCCCTGCCTGCTCCCCTGTGACCCCCCCAAAGAGAACCGAGAGCGAGAGAGTCCCGACCTTCTCTCTCAGCTTTCTGTTCTGCTGTGATTGATCACCCGATAGAGCCGAGAGCAAGGAGAGCCAGAGTCCTGACCTTCTCCCTCAGCGTTTAAACTGTGTTATAGGCAGATAAGACCTCACCGTAAGCTTGCTGCCCCAAAAGTCATTGGTTAAACAGATTGAAATCCCACCACAGGGCTCCGTGAGACCGCCCCCAACTATGCTGGCATGTCAGCTGCGTGTCCTCGTTCTGGTCTTGTTTAGGCAACCCTCGATTATCTTCGACACACTTTGTAACAGTCAGAGTGACGTACGCTCGTATGGGCGAGCATTTTCACCTAATCACTGGTCAGTTGCTCTAAGTAGGCTGACATTCTCACAGGTCACAGCGCCACATGGCAAAGGATGAAACGGAGCGATGCGGTTCTTGAGGGTAGAGTCGCGGCCCTCATACCTGACTTGTGTTATAGTCACACCGCCGTATCAAGCACATGTTTATGTGACTCTCCAATGCTGTGCACTTCCAAAGTGAGAGCTGAACTTGACCTCTGGGCGAGTGTTAGGTCTGACTCCTCCCAAGGGGAGAATTGCCATGCTGGATGCCTTTTTAATTTTGCCCCAGATCCCCAGATTTATTGCTTTGCACCCAAAGGGAATTAGCTTAGATAGTGCCTTTTGATATTTAAGGGGTTTTTGTGTGTGTGTGCTTTTAACTAAATCACGTTTTAAATAATAGCTATGTCTGAAATTAATAGGTCTCTGGAGGAAAAAGAGAGTGTGGGTGCCTGAAGAGAACGGAGACAGGGTCCGACTCAGGACAAAGTAGCCTAATGTCGTCCTTTATCTTCCCAGTTAAATGCGCCTGCGAGTGAGCGTCTGGAGAGCGTTCACCTCTTGTAACTGATATGGTTTCCTGGACGGCTCAAGAAAACACAACTGTCTTTAAGCTCTGAGCTGGAACTCTTAAATAAAGCGCCACGTTGAAAAGACATGTTTAAATCGAGCTGTTCGTTATCTTCATTTCTATGGCTTTCCCACTTACAGTGCGTTCCCCCTTTTGTGCATAGTGAGTCTTAGAAGGAGCTGGCAGGGAAGACAACTGTGCCATTCAGGGCTTCTAGTGGGCTCATCTGACAATCACAAAACATTGGTGCCGTTGAGAGGGAGTCTGCTGGGAAAAAAGAAGGACAAAGCGGCCCTGGCTCAGAGGCTGTGCTGGGACTCTGCTGCAGCCCTTTTCTTGAACAATTCATTCAAACAATTGTTTTCTTCTGTCTGGAGAACAACCGGTTATTTGAGTCAATTTGGAAACAAATGGTTGTTTTGACTTCAGGCTCTCTACCCCAAGGCGAAACTCAAGTTTGCATTTTGCTGCAGCTATGTTCAATTCACTACTAAATTGACATCTGGTTAGAGAGACACACAGCTGCCAATTATGTCCCAAAGGCAGCAACTCAGTGTTGTTGTACTTTGAGGCCTTCACAGGAGCAAGAGGATGTACTGCACTGGGTGCGGATGGTCTGGGCACATGTGCTGCAAAGCCAGGTGTGGTGGTGCTGGCTTCCCATCCCAGCACTTGAGAGGCGGGGGATCAGTAGTTCGAGTTCTCAGATGCACGGTGAGTTCGAGGCCTGTCTCAACAACGATGAAATGGTAGGGTGACTGAGAGGTGACTTCATGGTAATTGCTTGCTTTGGAAGCAGGAGGACCTGAGTTGGGATACCCCACACCCACGTGACTATTTGTACCTAGTTCTTCACAAACCTTACCTTTAGTAATGGGCATGGGGAGATATATATTATACGTGTGTGTGTGTGTGTGTGTGTGTGTGTGTGTGTGTGCGCGCGCGCGCGCGCAAGGGGCCAGGCTATAGCTCAGTGATAAAATACTTTTTTAGTTTGTTTAATGTCCTAGGTTCACACATCAGCAGCATGGAAAAATAGTGTCAGCAGATTTTGTTTTTTTTTTTTTTTTTTTTTTTTTTTTTGGTTTTTCGAGACAGGGTTTCTCTGTGGCTTTGGAGCCTGTCCTGGAACTAGCTCTGTAGACCAGGCTGGTCTCGAACTCACAGAGATCCGCCTGCCTCTGCCTCCCGAGTGCTGGGATTAAAGGCGTGCGCCACCATCGCCCGGCTGTCAGCAGATTTTTTTAAAAAAAAATCTAAGCAACCAGTAATCTGTGAGTTTGTTCTTTTTGCTTATTTTCTCTCATCATGCTTGTGTGTGTGTGTGTGTGTGTGTGTGTGTGTGTGTGTGTGTGTGTGTGATGATGATGATGATATGTTGTCTTAAAAGCATTGTTTCTCATTCATTTATTCTGTTCATCCTGGTCATGTTTGCAGGCCTGAACTGTCTGAGATGTGCCGTGCTGCATGTGACTCCGTCCGTGTTTCTTGTCTATACTGCCCCAATCTTTCGTCTACCACAAAAGTGTCTAACAAGAGAAAGCCAAGAAAGTGGTGCCATTGCCCTGTCAGTTTAGAACGGCTGAGGGATGACAGTGTCTCCATAGCTCTGTCTAAGCTCCATGGAGCCTGGAGGCTGACAAACAGGGCCTTCTAGGCATCTACAAGTAGTTATCCTTTCTCTCAATTCCAAGGCATATTTGGGCTCTTGACTGAATTTTTATGCATCCGTTAGCACTTAGCATTCGTATGAGTGCTTAGGGGTTTCTCTACCCTCAGCAGCAGAAAAGACTTCTTGGGAGGATGATTTTTATAGCTGTCCATAAAAGGACCTCTAGTGACAATAAGTTTGACAACCGCAAGAGGTCTGTGATGATTGAGGCAAAAGCAAAGAGGCAGAGGTCACAAGGCAAGGGTTCCAACTCACTCCTACACCACCCCTCAGTTGCACTAATGGCTCTCATGCCACATGGAGCACTTGGAACCTGTGAGGCAAAGTGGAAGTGGTTTCCATGGTGATGAAAAGGCCTCAGCAGGGCTCCAGCCTCTTGGAGATGGTCATCCATCAGCTACCAGTGCACTTACCTCCAGCCAGTCTTAGCAAGCCGGGGGCTCTGGAAAGCAGGCCTCTGTGAATAGGTCTCTGGAGTGCTTTGTGGATACCATTCATCCTTTTCAAGGCTCCCCTCCAAGAAAGGAGCTCCTCTTCTTCGGCGACCTTCTTTCTACAGACGGTTCTTTGCGTGTGCCATGGGCAGTGCAGCAGCAAACTTTCATACGCGCACACACTCCAGCCTCAGATCCTGCATCTTCTCTTGCAGTGAGTCTGAAATACTGGGTAGCAGGGAAGGGTGCATCCAGAGGACAGGGATTCTCTCGTCAGCATCATTGTATCATCAGAGACAAGTCAACATCTTTATGTCCTCATCTATTGAAAATGGTAACTCGTTGTCCTGTCTACTTGGAAGAGATTTTATGCTTTTAATATGAAATAAAAACATGCTTCTCAAATTTCTTTGTGAAGTGTAGATTGTATGCAGATGTTTTATTACTGCTATCCATTTGCAAAGCTGGTCACTACACACTACCATAGATGTTAATATGCTAGAAGAAGATTTGGCTATCCCTTGTGACACCTGCCCAAAGAATGATGGGCTCAAGGCAGTGTTGATTCCACCTGATTGTTACTTATTTGAGATCCCCTGCATCGTTCTACTGAATCCTGCCTGATTTCTTGACATTAGCCATTAATCCAGCAAAACTCAAGATGAAGAAGCTGAAGGGCCACCTTCCCAAGGTAAAGGACAGACCATCTCATGGCATCATTGGTACGTATGCCACCTTATGCAGAGGTTCTATCATTGCCCTCCAATCTGTAGCTGTATGGATGGTCCCTGAGGACATTATACTGCAATGCCAAACACAGGATGAGCACTGGACGATTCTACAAATAAGCTGCCAGGACAGTCAGGAGACTGGAATACTCTGCCTTCTGTTGCTATAATAACACAAATGCGACATTGGTAGGCAAGGATTTTCCACCTTCCAAGTTACCCTTGAGGGTAACCAAGGAACTCAGACAGTCTCTTGAAGCAGAAACTGGAGCAACGCCGCTCACAGGTTTGCTTGCTGTGGCGTTCAGCTGCTGGCTACAGTAAGTTGGTGCGAGACTGCAGACATGAGGTCATCACTGGCATCTGGTTCCACACACAGAATCCAGTGAAGGCCTTCACAGGACTGGATGAGAGTGCTTCAACTCGGCTTCCCAACGGAGGAGCCACACATCCTTGATTCGCATTATCAAAATGGTACAGAAAATGAAATAGAGAAACCAAGCGATTACTCACACCATCCCTTAGTGAAGTGAAGACCATACTGCCCTTTGACCTCATGCAAAGCCAAGACACCACCTACAAAAGAGGCACCACCTGAACTTTCCTTGTGTGCTGAGCCAAAGGGTTTACCTCCAGGTAGGAAGGGACTCTTGTGAGCAGGGATGCTAACAAGGCAGCGGGTGTCTGATGACAAACCAAACTGTGCCTCTGGGGGTCCCTCTCCTCCTTAACCTGTACTCTGCAGTTCCAATTATCCTTCAACAAAAGTAATGTTTCTCTCCAGCCACTTTTAATTCTTTGGGCCTCTTTTTCCTCCTGTTTCTCTGCTGTTGCGTTGTCCAGCCTTGTTTACTCACGTCTCCATAGTGGCAGGGTCCCAGATGTTTCCGCGGAGCTATGGGCCTCTGTGGAATTTCACAGCTGGATGTCTGATAGTTTCTGTTGTAGCTTCAGTTTGCACTGAACTTTATCATGTTATGCTGATACATAAATGCAATACATTTCCTTCCAGTGAACCCACAGCTAGAGAAATGGCCAATAGAATCGTTTCAGAGCTGCTGGACCAGCGGCACACCAGTGCAGGATAAAGCGAATGAATGGCTTAGTGGGTCTTCCCTCAGATGGCCACCACGGGGAGTTCTTGACATTTATAGTGAAGGTTCAATGAGCAAAATAGCTGGTTTATAGACTTAGGTTCTTGAAGTAAGGACTCCCCCTAGACTTCGGTTCTTGAAGTAAGGACTCCCCCTGTACTAGCCAGTTTGAATCGCCGTAAAATAAAAAAATTCATGGAATGGGCGGATTAACAAAAGCAGGGCATGGGGAAGGAAAACGAGAGGGAGAGTTCTACCTCCTCCTACTTTTCCTTCTGCTTCCTTTCTCCCCCTCCTTCTACAACTTGATTTATTTGTTTATTTTATGTGTATATCTGTTTTGTCTGCATATATTTATGTGTATGGCGTGCCCTCAGAGGTTGGAAGAGAGCATTGGCCCCTGGACCTGGAGTTAGGGATGATTGTGATCCACTGGGAATTCAACCTGGGTCCTCTATGAGTTCATTACTCTTAACCACCCATCCATCTCTCTAGCCCCACTTCTCTTGGTCTAAAGACTCCAGTTCTGTTTTGAGAGATACAGGCCCTTTCATGGTCTTATTTAACCCTCATCGTCTCCCAAAGTCCCCATCTTGGGTTAGAGCCTCGGTGGATAGCCTGGGAGAGAAGACAGCTGACGTACAGCATCTCCAGAGGAGTACACGGGCCAATTCCCATTGCCCACCCCAAACTGAGGACAGCCCATGGCCCATCATGGTTGTTCAATTCGTGCTTGCTGAGTGGACGAAGACAATGTCGCCAGAGCTGTCTGGGACACACAGTGAAGATTCAGAATGCATTTGCTCGGCAAACAAATCCTTATTTATTTGTTTACCCTAGGGCAGGAGATGAAACCTGAGGTCTAATGGTAGCCAAGTACTTCATCACTGAGCCACTTCCCAAAGCCCCAAAGAAAACACTGTTAAATAGATAGCTAACAGGTACCTGCTGTAGCACTGTGGGTCAGCCTCTGGTCATTTTTAGCTAAATGGCTGGTCTTACCATTTCATGTCAAATTTCCCTAGTGTGTTCTATCTGCCTGCCATAGCTTATGATTTCCACTGAAGACCATTGATGGTTATCAGCAGCTACAAGAAAAAATAATGAGGGTGGGGAGTTTTCTTTAATTAGGGCTCTAGCCCTGAGGAGTCATTTCATATTTGGGTAAAACTTGAAAAAGAAATCTCTGAATTTTCCTGACATTCATGCCTCTGGGAACACAAGTACCTTCAAAAGGAATCATTGCAGATGAATAAAGATTGAGAACAAAGTTACGTTTCAGCACTTCTGCATCTGAATGGTACTTAATTTCTTCTTGGCATTGGCAATTTCCATATTCTATGAATGTCGTTGATCCTGTGGAATGAGCTCTCTAAAATCATTTTCACTCTGACATGCCCGTCAGGGTACTTGGCCCCCTTGAAGAGGTCCCAGAGGTCTGTTCCTCCAGATCCTTCTCTGGATTCCTCAGTGTCCCGATGGGGCAGATAAGAAGCTCTGAAGACCATATTGGGCAGAACAATTGGGGAACAAATGTGCTGACATCCACCCATCCTGATGTCATGAGCAGAACTGAGCACAGCCAGCCCTCCAAGCCCACATATTTCTGTTAAGGCTTGAGTGTGAAATGTCCCCCATGCACTCATGTCTTTGACACTTGGCCCCCAGCAGTTTCGAGGTTCTAAAACCTCTAGTACACGTGGCTTAGCTAACCAAAGTAAGTCCCCCGGGGGTGAGCTTTGAAAGTGAAATCCACCCACTGGTCCAAGTTCTCTGCCTCCTGGTCCACCATGACACACAAACAGCTGTGCCACAAACTCCCACAGCCATGGCTAGAGCTTCCCACCATGATGAGTCGTTCCCTCTGAACTGTGGGCCAAAATGAGCCTCTGCTCCCTTGAGAACCTTCTGCCAGAGATTTCATCACAGTGACAGATAAAGTAACTAATACAATATACCGAAATTGATATCTAGAAACCGAATGTGTCCTGAAGAGCATGAATACTCATGACATTTAACACACAAAGAAGGGGTGGGGAGAGTAGGGACTCATGGCCCAGAGAGTATACTGGAAACACACGATATTCCTTAATCATCTCACTGACTCTGCCATGCTGGGTGGCTTAGGCTAGTACACAGGAGATAAAACATAACTGGCTTCCGTTCAAACAACAGAAGCAAAATACTGTGAGAGCTGCTTCGCCCACCTCTCAAACAAACACGGAGTGGCCAGAATTATAAATGAATGTCATGCTTAACATCCAAGCAAAAACTAGGGATCTACCTTGGCAGAGATAAAAACTCCCTAAGAAAGTTATAGTCTCCAGAGAGCATCCACAATCCCTCCCTGACTTCCTCAAATGACTCAAAAGCATAGTATTCTACAACATTTAAGAGTTTTAAAAGGAGGCCGGGCGGTGGTGGCGCACGCCTTTAATCCCAGCACTCAGGAGGCAGAGGCAGTGGATCTCTGTGAGTTCAAGGCCAGCCTGGTCTACAAAAGCTAGTGCCAGGACAGACTCCAAAGCTATAGAGAAACCCTGTCTCGAAAAACAAAACAAAACAAAACAAAACAAAAAAACAGAGTTTTAAAAGGAGAGAAAGATGTCTCGAAAAACCAAAAAAAAAAAAAAAAAAAAGGAGAGAAAGGAAGTATACTTTCAAGAATGGTGAAAGACTAAATTTCTCTTCCTCCTCCCACCGCTGCTTTGAGGAATCATAACTATCAGCCTCCAGCCTCCATGGCACACACTTCCACATGTTCATACAGATATCTACCCAGACACATACAACCATGCACACACACACGTATACACAGAGACATATGCAAAAGAAAAAACTGAAAATAAAGTGAAACATGTAAACTGAAAATAAAGTGAAACATGTAAACTGAAAATATTTAGTACTTAGGGTAGGAACCAAATATTGATACAAAAATATTGATATGAACTATAACCTGGTAAGTTTGCTGATAATCTTAGTACTCAGGGTACCAAATATTGATACAAAAATATTGATATGAACTATAACCTGGTAAGTTTGCTGATAATCAAACATAAATTCATGAAAATAAACTCCAAAGGTGAAGTAAAGTAGCAAATCACTGATAAGGATAGAAAAAATATTTGAAATTTGCTTACCCTCAAGATTATCCAGCAAGGTCATCATTTCAAGGGAGGTATGATTCTAAAAGTCAGGCCTAACAAAGAAACAAACAAACAAAATTGTAAGTAATTTATGCACAAAAATATAATGATTTGGGGCTGGAGAAATGGGTCAATGGTTAAGAGCACTGACTACTCTTCCAGAGGTCCTGAGTTCAATTCCCAGCAACCACATGGTGGCTCACAACCATCTGTAATGAGACCCGGTGCCCCCTTCTGGCACACGGGCACACATGGAAGGAATGCTGTACACATAATAAATAAATAAATCTTTAAAAAAAATAATGATTTTCCTCCCAAATTTAAGTCTTCCTTTAAAGAATTAAATACTGATTATTAGTTAATTCTGGTATTTTGAGACATATTTTATATCTAGCAGGCAGATCTGTTTTCCTTCCAATGAAGTCATAACTAAGACAAACAGTTCTGTAGATAGAGTATGTAATCCCAGAAGGAAAGACAGAAAGGGAGGAAGAGTCAATACAGGAAGAGAACAACGGGCAGACCACCACTAGGTAGTGACAGGATGTAGTTCCTAAGTGACCTTCAGCATCTCTGTCTTAGTTACTTTTCTATGGTTATGAGGGACACCATGATTAATGCATCTTACTGAAGAAAGATTGTATTTACATTTCAAAGGGTTAACATGGTTGATTAAATGGCAATGACCCTCATATATGTGAATGCTTGGTCCCCTATTGGTGGAGCTGTTTGGAAAGGATTAAGAGGTGGTTTTGTTGGGAAGGTGTGTCAGTGGAGGTGACCTTTAAGGTTTCAAAAGCTCACACTATTCCAGTTTCTCTCTCTCTCTCTCTCTCTCTCTCTCTCTCTCTCTCTCTCTCTCTCTTTCTCTCTCTCTATGCCACATGAATGTTGGCTCAACATGTAAGCTCTCAGCTGCTGCTCCAGCATCACGTCTGTCTGCTGCTGCAATGCTCCCTGCCAGAATGGTCATGAACTCACCCCATCATTTTATAAGTTTCTTTGGTCATGGTGTCTCTCCACAGCAGCAAACTAAGAGAGTTAGAGTCCATGACCATCATGGTAAGAAACATGGCAGTTGGCAGGCAGGCATAGCACTGGTGCAGTAGGTAAGAGCTCACATCTTGAGATGCAACCACCAGACAGAAAGCCAACTAGAAATGACTTGGGGTTTTACAACCTCAAAGCCGGCCCCTAGTGGCACATCTCCTTCAACATGACCACACCTCCTAATCCTTCCCAGACAATTCTATCAACTAGAGACCAAGTATTCAAACATGAGAGTCTGGGGCTGGTCTCATTCAAACCACCGCGGTCTCATAGCGTGTGTCTCTGATCTGTTTCTCTGGGCTGAGCCAGAAGCGTGCCAGTGTTCGGTCCTATCCTCCTCTTGTCAGGGCAGATTCCAGGCATCTCTGTGCTGCCAGGCTCCTGGAGTATGAGTACTGAAATAAATGCCAGCGCTCAAGGAGAGCTGTTGGGCAAGGCTACCAACTGAACAACTGTCCTTCTGAAACTTCATGTCGCATCCCTAACATTCCCAGTGTGAAGACATTTGGAGGTAAGGTCTTGGAGTTAGGTGTTGGGGGAGGCTTCTGTCCCTCCTGCTCCTGCAATAAATGCAGAGAAATTTTATTATTTGCAATACTGTTTGGCCAATAGCTCAAGTGTATTTCTGGTTAGCTCTTATATCCTAAACTAACCCATCTCCATTAATCTGTGCATCACTACGGGATCATAGCCTACTATCAAACTTTTGACAGGCTCCCACAGAGGTGTCCTGCCTGCGGCTACATGGCTTCTCCCTGACGCTGCCTACTTTCTGCATGTATTTCTTTCAGCCTTGCTTTATTTACTCTGTTAAGCCATTGGCCAAAAGCAGTTTCTTTATTAACCAATGGCAATAAAACATATTCACATCATGCATCACCTCCCACATCAGTTAGGCTTTGATGCAATCGCAAGGGTGAGGGTCCCTTGACAGGATGCTCAGCTTTTTAAAAAAGAGGAAGAGCGACCACTTCCTCTCCAGCACTTTTTCTCCACAGTGTCAGGAAGCAAAGAGAAGGCGGATTCCTGACATCCAAGAGGAGAGCGCTCACTATTGACCTAGACCTTAATCCTGAGCCTTCAACCTCCAGAGCATTTGTGATCTCTCCCACCCACCCTGTGGAACTTGCCACAATAGCATGAGCTGATTAAGACAGGCAGGTGCCACGTGACACACAGCTCTGCTCGAGAGGAAGGTCGTGTTTGGGAAGCCTGCAGAAAAAGGGCCATGATGGGAGTGGACCAAGCTAGAGGAGAGTGAGGCAGGCGGTGGATGTATTGAAACGGAGCCTAAGACATACCCAAGCCGTGGGTACAAATGAACTCACCACACCACAATGGAGCCACAAACTATATATTCCGTGATACTGCTCTCCACTGTGTTCTGACGAGCTATTTATCTTGAAGGTGTGCCCCTGCTAGCACAAGTCTTACTCACTGTGAATAACTTCACAGCATCCTATTATGTGAAAATACTGTAATTAATTGAGCCGGCTTCCAGTAGTTGGACACTGTATTTGGTCTCAGGCTGCAAACAGTTCTCAAGGCCACACACACACACTCAGCATCTTTGTGCATACATGTATTTGTCTTTGCAGGAACATTTCATACAAACTGAGTCAATGGTGTATATATGTATGCATACATATATATATATGCATATGAGCTTTTAATGGTTTTGATAATTAAAAGGCGTTCTCCAGTCTTTTTCAATTTCTGCTCTGCCATAAATACATGGATGCCCCATATTTTCAGCATAATGCAGTTTTACATTGGTTTAATTCATGCCAATTTAAGTTAAATAGGACTTTAGTTTTACCTTGTATTTTTAATCCTTGAGAGCAGTTGGGTATTTCTGTTTGCTTAAAGGGCTCTTCTAGCACTTCTGTAAATTCCTCTTCTGCATCTGTTGCTCATTTCAGGTCTTTCACACTCAGGAAATTCTCTTCTTGTCATGGTTCTTTGGCAAATAACCCCCCATGAGCCTCTTGTCTTTTCATGCTCCTTTGTTTCCACTGTGATTGGATTTGGAAGCTTCAACAGGAAGAAAAGCTCCAAGTAGAACAGTACCAGCCCCGTACCAGCCCCCCACCTGCCACGTTCTTAAAACCACTGCACATGCAGGGTCCCTAGAGCTGCCAACCTGTGAGCATTGGGCCCGAACCATCCCAGTAGAAGCTGCTACACGTCCCGGTGCATCCGTGCGGGAGGTCTGTTGGAGCCTGTCCATGCGAGGTTCAAGCACAAAGGCTCGACCCTTCCTGAAACCTGTGTCCCTGACCCTTTGAGTCTTCTGGGCCTATTGTAGAACTGGGGCCAATCTTTCCCTCCAGAGGGCTGGTCTTCCTGGAGGCGGCGCTCTCCAGCTTCCAGCTGTGTGGGGGCTCTCTTTAGCAAGTCGCTCTTTTCTGCTTCAGTCCCTGCCCTCTGCCCTCAGTCTGAGGTCTGCTGCTGTCTAAACATGCTTCCCTAGCACCTTTTACCGGGCCTTCTCTACCTTTCAGTCACCTTTTCTATTCAAAGAAACCCTAATGTTCCTTTTTTAAGCCTGTAAAGAGCAGCCAGATGGCTGCATTTTTCTCCTCTGTGTGGCTAGGCTAGCTTCTAAGATGACACTTTCTTTCTGCGGGGAAAATGCTACAAGGTGACCAGCTGTCCTTTCTTTTCTTTCATTGCCTCTACTCCCGATTTGGATGCTGATGGAGAAGTCAGTTTCCAGTGTAAATCACACACCTCCTCAACATCTCCAGGAAAATTGTTATTGGAGGCACCTACCTGTCTTCTAAACTGCTTGTTCAGCTTTGAGATTTTGAGTTAATTCATCGGGCTGTTTCCCCATCTCTGGCAAAGACGGTGATGTATGTCTGCCTGGTGCAATAAGAACCCAAGTTACTTTTCATTCACAAAAGCGCTACTCACGTGTAGATGAAGCATCAGTTTTAGTTCCTGACTCAAACGTTGGATTTGAATTTGAGTAAGGCACACAGGAAGTCGGTTGGAGACTGTGGGGAAGCTAACTTGAGCACTAAGCCTACAAAAAAGCCGTGGGAGCCTAAAATGCCTGTTGCTCTATGTGCACCTCCTTCACCTTGGATGTTGCCCAAAACATGACAAGAAGATCTCACTGTGGGGTGTGCTAACCCGTTACCACGTGACACTGAGCCATATCGCTCTAGTCAGCTCAGCCTAGCCTAGACTTGCCAGAAGTGCAGAGTCCTGAGCCTTAGCCCAGAATTACAGAATCCAGACCTGCCCCTTTTTGCTTTCTTTCTTTTTTTCATTTTCCTTTCTTTTTCTTTTCTTTTTTTCCTCCCTTGGTTTTTCAAGACAGGGTTTCTCTGTGTAGCCCTGGCCATCCTAAAACTCACAGTGTAGACCCGGATGGCCTTGAACTCCTAGATCCACCTGCTTCTGTTTTCCAAGTGCTGGAACTAAAGGCACAGACCATGGCTACCATTGCTGGGCTCCAAACGTGCCTTTTAACAAGGCTTCTGGGAGATTTAGTTTGTACATTATTAAAATTTGATAATAAGTGATGTAAAACTTAACTCTTCAGCTGGGCGGGGGGGGGGGGGGGGGCAGTGTAAAGGGAGAAATGTATTATGCCCACAATACTTAGGAAATTTGCCAGCCGAGGCTTCATCTGTTGCAACTGACACCAAAAGATTCTCTGCCTGTTCCTCCAGCCTTTTCTGTTTGCTGTGGTCAAATCAAAGGTCTGAAAACGATCCACAGAGCTCATTTTAAATGATATGCTTCAAAATGGGTAAGATTTTTTAATGTTCCCAACAGAAAGAGTTTATAGACAACCAGTTCCCTGATCTGATTGCACAGAGTAGATGTTTTAAGATGCCGCTCTGCTAGCTCACAGATATTTACAATTGTAGTGTCAATTTCCAATGTGTTAATAAATATTAACAATATGAGAGACTCAGCGTTAGTTCTTAAGGGACTTCCAAACACTCCGCAGAAACTGCATGAAGACTTCCAATCTGGTTTCAAGTGGAATTTGGTTGTCTAAGCCTAACCCTGCAGGGACACACAGCTGTCCCTGGGGTCAGGGACACGGATGAACCTGAGAAGATGCTAATAGTTCAGAGTGAAGAGCAGCCCGCTGCTCACTTCTGTTCCCAGTTTTTTTCCCTCCCTCTCAGAGAGGCAGTGGGGAGACTGAGAAACATCGCACCCATACATTTTTTGTCACTTGTGGTTACCTGAAAAAATGGAACATAAAAATACCCCTACCAAATTCTTTGTCATATTTAACAACAATAAAACATTTAAAAGACAAGGTACCAAAACTGCACTCGGAAAAGACAGAAAACATAACTTGAAAAAGTTACCCAAATCATAAAAGCCCCTAGAAGTAGCATGACCTCAGGTACTTCATCAGGAATTCCTTAAAGCTTTGGAGAAATAAATCATTGCGATACCATTTAACCTTCCCCAGTGCACGGAAGAGGGAAAGGGCTGAGGCGAGAATTTTCCTGCCAAGTCAGAACAAAGGTCTGACCCAGATAACACCGAGAGAGAGAACACCAAGATGGCTCATGAATATGGACGGGAAAGTCCTGAGTGCAATCTTAGCAGCTATAATTGGGCAGGGTATGAAAGAACATTACACCTGAACCAAGTGAAGACTCCAGTACACAACGTGGCTCTGTCCTAAGATGCATGTTGATATAATTTATAGATTATATAATTTATAATGTATCTATTAATAAATATAATACATAGTATTAATAAATACAATTTACCATATTTGTTTAAAAAGTTCAGGGCAGGGAAAGCTATATATATGAGGGTTTGGAAGGGGGAAGGGAGAAATGTAATTATATTATAATCTCAAAAACAATAGGGGAACTATATAATAAGTTCAAGGTCATACATGTTGAAAAAACATTTGAAAAATTTCAGCCTACTCTTGATTTTTTTTAATGAAAATCTTAGTGAAATATTGCTAGGATACCATATCTGTATTGAAAGAATCCCCCACAATAAGGCTGAAACTGGGACACGGATACCTGTGGTGGTTTGGGTGTGATTGGCTCCATCATCTCATAGTGGCACTATTAGGAGGTGTGGCTTTGTTGGAGTGGGTGTAGCCTCGTTGGAGAAAGTGTGTTACTGTGGGGGTGGGCTTTGAGGTTTCCTATGCTCAAGATACAGCTCTGTGTCTTAGTCAACTTCCTGTTGCCTGCAAGATGTTGGACGCTCGGCTCCGGCACCACCTCTGCCTGCACACTACCGTGCTCCCTCTGAAACTGTAAGTCAGCCCCTCAATTAAATGTTTCCTTTATAAGAGTTGCCTTGGTCATGGTGTCTCTTCACAGCAACAAAAACCCAAACTAAGACAATATCCAAGGTATCAGTGTTTCCCAGAATTTCAGAAAATACTATCTTGAAATAGATAAATATTTTGAAAAAAATTATTGGTGATAAGAAATTAAGATATATTCATCGAACTTTTCTATCTGAAAAAAATAGCCAACCATAACAGTAAAAAAGATAATGTTTCATTTATGACAACCCTAAGAGCAATGGTCAAAGAGGAGTAAACTTTTTTTTTTCTTTTGGTTTTTTGAGATAGGGTTTCTCTGTGGTTTTGGAGCCTGTCCTGGAACTAGCTCTTGTAGACCAGGCTGGTCTTGAACTCACAGAGATCCACCTGCCTCTGCCTCCCGAGTGCTGGGATTAAAGGCGTGCGCCACCACTGCCTGGCCAAGAGGAGTAAACTTAAAGAAGCACACAATTTTAATGTTTGGTGAAATGTTTAATTTCACCAAAGGGCATAAAAGTAGGCAAATGAAAAGGACAAGGAGTCTTGATCATACGTAGGAAATTCAGCATTGTAATGACTGTAGAATTCTATAAATTCAGTGTGCGAATACAGCCAGCTACAAACCATTGTTTGGGTAAGCACATTGCCGTTTAAAACAAAACAGGAAAATCAATGAATAAATTAACTGTACGAGATATCGGAAGACATCAAGAACACTTTATATGGCCAACACTACAATACCAAAACTTGGATTATTTAATTAAAAACACAAGGACAGTGATTTTCAAAATAATGGTTTTATATATCAAAGTAAATACCAAGCAGGGCTAAGATTTCAATGCTCTGGGATCTCCATGTTTGTGTACCCATGATCCCGGAAGTGGAAGACTATGATGTAAGAGGTAAGTTAGGGAGTCAAGCATGTTCAAGAAGAGAAGCCAGGGTGAGATTCAAGAGCAAAAGCGGGGAAGGCCCAGTCAGGGGTCCTTGTGGAACAGAGATGCCACCTTACCAGCTTGCAGAAAGTGACTCTTCAGTGTGCTCAGGTTCCCAGAGACAGGAAGACACACTTAGAAGATGGGGGTTGGATGAAATCTGATCAACTTGCTAGCTAATCTCCCCCCTTAACTATTTTCACCAAGCAGAGGCAACTAAAGATTTGAAATGATGAGTTAGCTTAATTACAGCTCAGAGCCATGTTCCCCACTGTGAAACAAATTCTTGATGCTCTGACTGGGTTGCCTGTGATATTTCCTTGTAGCATTTAGTACTTTGAATCCACAGAGGAAATTCCATTTTGAGCTCTGTTTGGCAGTTTTTCTGTGTGTCTAGAACTCAGGTCTAGTCAAGATCAGTATTAACAGGTACTTTTTAATATCAACAACTACAAAACACAAGGACTAAGAAGGAAAGATTTATTTCTTTACTACTTTTTATTGTTTGGGTGTGAGAGAGAAGTGCATGCATGTTTGTGTATGGTGGGGTTCTCACCGTGGACATGTGTGTGGAGAGCAGAGACCAGAGTCTTCCTCTGTCATTCTCTATCTTTTGAGACATGAGCCAAGCTTGCTGTTGGCATAAGAGGCCCCAGGATCTGCAGCTGTCCCCAAACTCTGGGATTAGAGATGTAAACCTACCATATATGGCTTTTATCCTGGGGCTGGGAGCGCAGACACAGGTCCTTGCCTGGGCACCAAGTGCTTCACTACTGGAGTCCCCAACCCAGCAAACAAACCTTTAAAGGAGGCAATTTGTTTTTAATTGGGATTGAGGCATTGTAGTAAAAAATCAATTGTATTCCTAAACAGCAGGAGTCGATAAAACGATCTTTTGGTAAAGAACTAGGTAGCAAGTACTTTCACCTTTATAGGCCCTAGAGGCCTCTCTCACAACTGTTCTGTTCCACATGGAAGTAGTTATAGATCATGCATAGACAGGTGAATACACATGGGGTATTTTAAATAGGCGGTAAACCAGATTGGGCAGGAAGGATTTAGTTCATGGGATCCCCAGCTTAGAGTATTTAGGAAAATAGAGTTATAAGAAATAATACCGCCTTATCATTTAGTCTTTCTAATTGAGACAAAGGACAAAGGTGCCCATGGAAGCAGTAGGTGGGGCTTTGATGGTAAGATGATCCTAACAAGTGATGGCTGCATGCATCGGGGACTCTCGCTTTTCCAGTGGGGTGTTTCTGTCTCTCCTTCATTTCTGCTGTGGGTGCAGTAGGATTGATGTTTCCAAGGGTTACTGTGGCACACGAGGCAGGAAGAGCTTGCCAGCTTTCTCTGCAGGCTCTAGCTGGCCGCATCCTCAGCCCTGCACCACCAGCACCCCCAGAAACCCCAGAACCTCTCCCTTTAGCATGAACACACGCAGATCCAGGGCTGGGTTCTGATCCCTCAGCTGCTCCATCGCAAATCAGGTCACAGGGTAGGCGTCTTGCCTGGAGCTGTATGAGACCTGGCTCCATCTAGTTGGGCAGTTAATGCTGGTGGAAGCGAGATGCCCGAAAGACTGCAGGAATCTACCTATGAGCCACTCAGAGCCTTTGAGAACTCCAGCCCCCAGCATCCCCCTTGCCATTCCTCTCACTTCCTCACACACCACTTCACATGCTGGGTGGGAAACAGGGGTAGGGCTGGGATGCTTCAGTGCATGCTGGACGCTGTGGGCTTTTCTGGCCATAAGCAAAAAACAGTGAAATGGCTCACTGAGCATGAAATCAGGCCCAGTGGCTCTTAACAACTCACTGAGGGATAGAAATGCCAAACAGCAATGGGGCAGATGTATGGCCAGGGACATTTTTAAAAGACATGTACATGTTCCTGGTTCCTCATAACCAAGAATCTTTATGTTCCTATCACAGTAGTAAAACACTCTGAGAACAAGGCATGGTTACCTCCAGCTGGAGAAGCAGCTCAGATCCCAGATGCCTTGGCAACCTGACCAAAGCAAAGACGACCCCGCTCTGCAAGATCCTGCCTTCATTAGGGTGAGCAGGCATTGCAATGTCACCTAGCGGAAGATGAACTCTGCCCCCAGAGACTTTGCTAGAGGATTAAAACAACCAAGTGCTGTGGCACATTTGTGGCTGATAAGAAGAATGCCGTATTCTCTCTAAGCCCAAGACCCACGTTTCTAGCTGATCTGGGTTAGAGTTTGCCATCGAGGGGAAGCGGTGTGGACTTGTAAGTCAGTACAGAAGCAGAAGTCGTTGCTATTTCCAGGCAGGTGTTGGGGACCTTGGGAATTCCCTGTAGTTTCCAGAGGCCTCCCCAGAGCTACCTGCTTTGTCCCAGCAGACGAGATAGTTGGTGAAGCTTCTCTAAGAGACTTGGAGACTGTAATGGTGTGACCAGACAAGCCACTGAGAGCAGCCCGCTCAAGTTGCCATTGCCAACAACTCTGACCTCCACCAGTGGCTTCTCAGCTCTGCGCCCCAAACTCATCACTGAGCCTGGAATTCTATATTTAACCCTTTTGACGTGGTACACAGAGAGTACCTGCTGTTCTCAGGACCCCATCTGCACCCCCGTGTGAGCATGCATTTAACATGGTTTAACCTTTGGGGTTTGGTTTTTGTTTTTGTTGTTGTTTGGTTGTTTAGAAATGAGAAGACATTAAACAGATCATCCACAGATGGAATCAAATATTGTTTTCTGTAACATCTGAGGTGCTCTTATTACTTTATTTGGTGGTTGTGTGTGCGGTGTGTGTGTGTGGGGGGGGGTTGTGACAGGGTTTCCTTGTAGCTTTGGAGCCTGTCTAGAACTAGTTCTTGTAGACCAGGCTGGCCTTGAACTCACAGAGATCCACCCACCTCTGCCTCCTAAATGCTGGGATTAAAGGCGTGCACCACCACTGCCCCGCCTGAGATGTTCTTGGTGGCAAAGTATGGACTTAACACTGAGAGTCTTTGCGTGTTCTCAAATGAGTCATTTTAGAGAAGTGCGGGTGCACTTCAGGGCAAGCAAAGGTAGAGGTGAGTGCAGTCAGTTGGAGAGCGCACAGCCCCGGGGAGCTCGCACTGCAAACTGCTCACAGGGCAGAACCATAGGAATTGGCACCTCCAGTGCAGACCCATTCAGATCCCAACCTGATAATCTGAAGCAGTGCTACCGTGCAGGCAGAGAGGGGCTCAGATATTTGGTCTTCTTCAAGGCGGGTAGGGATTGAACTCTGACCCGAAAGCCTATGCTAGAGGAAAGATACAGCCGTGCACCTTGGAACTGGTGGAGTCTGGCGGTGGCAGATGATGGCACGTAGCCGGGCTCTGAGTTTCCTACTGGATATAAAACTGGATAGTTATCAACAGCGTTCTAGCTACTTTGCTGACTGCATGGGGCCCGAAAACTCTCCACATTTACTGGCCCAGCCTCCCTCAGCCACTTCAGTTCTCAAGGCTCCCACAGCTCTGGGTTTTCGCTGTGCTGTTTTGTCTTCCCAGCCTGTGCTGTCTAGTGCGCTCGGACTCCGGTGAGTGTTCCCCTTGGGAAGCTTTCTCTGCGGGATCCAGATCACCCATGTCCCTGCTCTATGTCCCTGCTCTATTCTCCCGCAGCTCCTCAAGTAGTGGCTCCTACTTCCTTATTGCCACACTTGGCCCTTAGCCCTTGGCCTGTGTTATCAAAACTTGACCTCTCTGGAGGAGGCTCAGAGGAAAAACAGGAGGCCAAGAAAGTTCAGTATCTTGCCTGTGTCAGAAGTGAACAGAGTGAGGCCAGGACTCTGGACTCTGGAGGTCAGAACTTACTCTCTGGAGCCTCATTCTTATCAGTACTGGTTCTGTGATGGTCTTACCAAACTAAGCTCAGGGGAAAAAAATGATAACAGTCACAGAAGCATACTAAGAGCTGGCTATGTGCCTGCCAGGGACTATCTTATGTCCTGTTTTGAATCATGTAATCCTCATAATAACACTATGAGGTGGAGACTATCACGGCCCCCATTTGTCTCTCATCTGATTGATTCTGATGCCCCCTGTGTGGAGGATGAGCATGGTAGAGGCCAGTGAAGGTCACTACCCACAGCTTCACTCCCACAGAGTGCCATATATCTCAGGGGATCATATGAAGTCCAGGACAGCCTCCCACAAGACGCCATGTCTCTGCTTTCGGACCTCAGCACGATGACAGCTAGCTTGGGCAGAGGCCATAGCAAAGAAGAAGACATCAGGGAGGCTCAGAGGCACAGAAGCCAGAGTCGGAAGTTGGAAGCTGTGACCTTCCCTGGGGCCTGGAAAGCTGAGACACAGCTGTGCTCCTTCTGCGCTGGCTTTGAGTCACACGTGGGGCTGTGCAAGCAGTAGACCCCTGAGCATGCTCAGAAGAGAGGAGAGCTCCACCAACCCTGGCAGACAGCCAAGTCTCCACCATGAGGAAGGAGAAAACAGAGCGGGTCTGTGATCCTTGCAGCAATCAGAAGCTCTCCTAAACCTCCAAGCCTCCGGGGAGAAGGGAACGTTTCTGTGGTGTCAGGGCTCCATTTGGGGGTGAGCTAAGAGGAAAGCTCAAGCTGAGTATGAGGAATGATTAAAGCACCAGGGTTCTTGTGTTCTGTCTCAGCGGAGAGAAAAGGGTTGGCTGGCTCAGAAGCACTGAGAACTAAACAAGCGAAGACAGGTCCTCCTGCATAAAACAGCCTCGCCTCCTAATACTGGGGAGATGCGGATGGCTGCACCACACCTAACTTTCATCTCCCTGCCCTTGATGTGAGCAAAACTTCCAGTCAGTTTCTAAGAATATTAAGTATATGATGCACCAAAAAAATTGTAAGCACACATTTATAAAGGCTTCCTCCATGACAAACCAGGAGACGAGGAACCTGATGGGCATCAAGTAATGAGCGGATCAATAAAACAATGTACACCCAACATGGAGCTTCCTGTTTATGAGAATGACTGAAGCAGGGCGGTGGTGGCGCACGCCTTTAATCCCAGCACTCCTCAGGCAGAGACTGGAGAATCTCTGTGAGTTCAAGGCCAGCCTGGTCTGCAGAGTGAGTTCCAGGACAGGCTCCAAAGCTACAGAGAAACCCTGTCTCAAAAAACAAACAACAACAACAACAAAACAACAATAAAAAAGAACCTACGGTGCTACGGCGTGGGTAAACGTGAAACAGTGTTGAGAGAAGGAAGCTGGCATAGAAGGACCGCATATGTCATCAGGTTCCCCTGTGAGGCAGAGAGTATAGTCACTGCCTCGGAACAAAGGCAGAGTGAGATGACAAGGAGGGGCAGCTAATGATCCGTATTCATTTCCTTTTGGATGTGGTGCTAATGTTCTAGAATCCACTGTGGGTGGCGTTCGCATATGCCTCAAGCATGCAAACCTCAATCAGCTACACACCTTGAAGGGATGCACTGTACGCAGTTCCAATGATGTTGAGCAGAGACAGCTGACCCCAGCCTCAGTCCCTCTCCAAAGTTCCTAGAAATGATGTCAGAGCAACAATGGATGCTGCCTGGAAGGCCACTGGGGTATGGAAGCAAAAGTGTTTGGACATTAAGAATGAACATTTCGCAATACACAAAGAAAAGCTACAGGTGATAGAACTGTCCTGCTTTAACCAGCACAGACACCAAACCTCAAGGGTCCTTAAAAGACTTCCTCCAAAAGTCAAATTTCAAGACTCCTTAAAAGGCACTCCCTCCTCTCTCCCTTCTGCTCCTTACTCTCCTCTCTCTATATGAATTATCTATATTTTGGGTATACATTATCTACATTCTCAGTCTCATTTCTGCTTAGAGTCTTAGGTCAAATTTAACATAAGAAGAAAGTCGTCATGTGCCGTGGTCTACATCATCATGTTCTCCCCCCCCCCCCCCCAGTCTCAGGAAGGAGCAAGCCAGTCCTTGGAGTTTCTTAGACCATCTTAATTCCAATCCATTAACAACTCTGTTGGACTTTAAATCTCATGGCTGCTCAGCACTTCCATCCACTTTGACCACCCTGACAAAAGAGCTCTAGTTTTTCTCCTGGATGGTTGCAACAGGCACCCACCTGCTCACCCTCTGCCCATTCTGACAATAATTCTCTAATAGGTTTCTATGCTGTTATAAATGTCATTTTTTTTCCTCTTTCTTTCCTTTCTACCCTCTTCCCTCCCTCCCTCTCTTTCTTTCTTTTCATTATAACCTACGAATCACACACAATTGGTACCCTGCTTCTCTAATTATTTTCTGCAATTCTCCTTTCACTTGGGCTAGTCTAAAAGATTTTCCCACGATGCCGCTAATGCTTACAGTTTCCATCATATGAAAAATAATGAATGAGTTACACTGAGTTGGTACAATATGCCAGAAACCTGAGAATCTTGCTGTTTCTTCTATCTGGAAACCTTAACCCCCAGAGTCCACACAGTTCACGTGTGTCTTCTCCCTGATCTTTGTTTGGATGTTATCTTATCTGAGAAGTTTTACCAGACAAGGTTATTTAGGACTTCCTTCCCTCTTTCCTACCCACCCTGTCTCTCACAGAATACCCTCTGATAGACCATTTAAGCCCGGTACTTATTGTCCATTTCCCTACATAAGACTGTAGGTCAATAAAGACATAAACCTTGGAAATTTTGTTCATTAATAAGCTCCCTAAGTACACAATTTATACTTTAAAAACATTTGTTCAATGGATGAATAACTTCTAATTTGATCCCAGATGACATCCACAAATTACATCATTCATCCTCATTTCCCAGATGAGGAGAGAAAGGTCTGCAGCGGTTGTGTAATTACGGGAGGCTTGCACGCCCTTCCTCAAGGGACAAGCCCTTATTTGTCCATGGACTTCACAAACAAGTCCATCGCCTTCTTGCAGACTCTTGCTAGATAAGGGGACGCGTCCCAGATGTCAGCTGTTCTTAGGAACAATTAGCTAGAACTCAAACAGGTCTATTCGCTATTTCCATAATGCTCCCAAACCCCACGGTTTTCCATGGCGTTCTGGTGGCTGTGGCTGACTGAATGTGTATTCAAAGTATTCAGTTGTGCATGGTCAGCAAATCTCCTTACCATGCAATAAACCCATCACCACCAGCAGAGCCTGCACCAGAGAGAGGCTCGCAGGCTCCTGACGTCCTCTACCCAGGGTGTGACACCTCCAATGGGATTGCTTTCACTCAGAGGCTCACTCTGTCTCACCGCTCCTCTCAGTGAGCCAGGGTGGGGTTGGGCAGGGGACCTCCCGACAGCTTTGTCAGCCCGTAGGGAAGTGGATACGCTGCTTGAAAATGTCTCCTGGTGATCCCTCATCTCATTCTCACTGTGTGCTAGAACATCTCAGCACCCATCCTGCTGCTGTCAGACTGCTCACAAAGCTGAGGGGGGGTCCCCTTTCTTGAAGAGCTTGGTGTTCTGTCTGCACCCCAATGCTTCACTATGGGGGTCTTTTCATATCTATAGAAAGGGTTCCCTTTCCTCTTAACAAAAAGTCCCTGGAAATTGTTTCTGGTATGATTATTTTCCAAAGCTGCCATGCAATAAAATTTTTTTTCAGCTGGGTGATTTTGGAGCAAGCCTTAAATTCTAGCACTCGGGAGGCAGAGACAGGCAGATCTCTGTGAGTTCGAGGTCAGCCTGGCTTACAGAGCAAGTTCCAGGACAGGCTTCAAAGCTACACAGAGAAACCTTGTCTCAAATAACAAAACAAAACAGAAAAATTCTACTTCTCTGCCAGTCTTTATTTTCTTTCTTGTTTATAGTGTTCTTTTTTGGTTTTTTTATTATTTTGCTTTGTCTTAGTTATTCTTCACAAGAGTGATTCTAATTCCCCTAAAATTCAATGAAAAGTCTCAAAAAGGCATCATACAGTGCATTTAGAGTTCTGCTTATATCACAGAAACCTCCTTGTGCTGTCCTGATGGCTGCAAACTGTTGTGATTTGGGTGACAAATTTTGTCCATTGTCCGAGGGACTAAGCAACTGCAGATTTGGAGAACAGGGTCTGCTCCTCTGAGGAAGGGTGTGTCCAAGCAGAACTTAGAGAGGATGAAGTCAGGATTTTGTCCCCTGACCACTGTCTGGCAGGCTCTCCTTTGGGTGGGAGGTGGGGTCACTCAGAACCAGACGGAAGCCCTGTTCATCCTACTGCCCAGGACATTTGGATCTTCAGCGCCTCTGCTGATAAATACTGGATGCAGGACTCGGCTCCGGCATGTGGCTGGCAGAGCAGTGGCTCTTGGGCACTTTCCAGTCATTGCTGGAAATGTGGTAGTAGTCGTGCTGCACGGTTTGCCCAATGCCGCCCAAAGTCCTTTCAGTGAGTAGGCACCTGTGATAGGCACGCCAGCAGCAGATCACATCCCCCTGACAAAGATGGTTATGACGGGGAGGGGCCAGGAAACCATCAGTATCTCAGGCATGGAAAACATACAGAGCTCTCTCCAGACAGCTAACTTGAAAATGCACAGTTCTGAACCATGAAGATGGGTATAAAAGTGTCTTAAGAGGTTATGATCCTTTCCCCTGGAGTATCAAATGCATTGTGAGAAAAAAATAATCAAATGCCTTTGGCTCTCTGGTCCCATAAACCCACTTTTGTTTTTCTTTTTTTTTT
>NC_022024.1:1387525-1391609 GCF_000317375.1 Microtus ochrogaster
TCTGAGTGCTAGGGGCTTACCATATTTGATACTCAACAACTCTGAATTGATTTTCTAATCTTGACAATGTAATTTTGTGGGGTCTTGGGGGACAAGTTAACCGAAGGCTTTGATTAAAGCCACATGAACTGTGGACCTTGTTACACAAACAAGAAAAACAAGCGTAAGTGTGTTTGGGGCCCACCAAGCAGCAGAAGCAGACACTGGTGAGTCACACTTAGAGCAAGAACAGGAGGAAGCAAACTGAGCAGCCAGCAGCAATGTGTTCTGACTACTACGGTGAAGAGAAGGAAGGGCAATTGCAATAGAAGCTCAGCCGGGCAGAGTGGGTACAAAAGGCACAGTGGCCCATTGGAGAACTCTCAAGTGAACTGAGAATGGTTCTGTCTCCAAGTCCCTTAGGCCACACCATTAGTAAAGTTCAGCCTTCAGGCAGCATGGCTGGGTGGATTCTGAAGGAGAATGCATTTGGGGTAGAAAGGGGAGCGAGCCAGTGATGCCCCCGCAGAGACACTCCCCTATGAGGAGCACTGTGCATGCACCACTAAAGCACTGGATTGCAACGGACTTTCTGTATGCTCAGTTTATTTGGTGGTTACTCAAATCCAGGCAATCTGAATCCAAATTCTGTATGCTTCTCACTTTGTTAAACAGATCCTTTATAGGTGATAGTATAGGGCTATTTGAAATTTAGCCTCTGAACTTAAAAAAAAAAAAAGTAAGGCTTCCTTCTAATTTGCTGTGGTCAGCTTCCTTCCAAGTCAGGGAGTTTTGCCAGCTCTGGGCTATTCCAGTATAAAAGTTTATCCAGGTTTCTGGGCATGAGTTTGTGCCAAAGGAAAACATGATACCTTTGGAAAGTGACCAAGGCCCTTTGTGCCATGGGCAACTCTGAAACAGGACTTGCCTTCTTGGTGGAGATACTGTATCAAGCCCCATAAAGAGTCTTTTGGAGTCTGGAGTTAGAAAACAATAAACAGAAACACCGGCTTCCAGCAATGAAAGAGATCTGCTTTCAGCCTCGTTCCTGCCTCTCTCCCCCTTGTCAGAGAAACAGCTCTGTGGCACTGTGGCCATCTCAACTGTGCAGGGAGAAAGGATGTTAAACAGACGGCATCCTCCGCGGAGACCTTGCAGGCCACAGTATATACAGAACCAAAGACATCCTGGTGTCGCAAAGATCACTTCCTAGTGGGAGGGAAATAGCAGTAAAACACCAAGAATGCTGTGTAGCAGTTTGTGGGACGAACACAAGGCTGAGCCTGGCTCTATTGCCACACGGAAAGGGGGTGCTACTTATAACATGCTCAGGGGCCTTTCTAAGCATTCGAAGATAAAAATGGAGGCGGGTATGTCATGAAGTAGGGAAGGGCATTCGAGGCAGAGAGGATGCAAAGGAAAGAGGTTAGGGACACACATCTTTCACTAGACACAAGGCGTGAAGGTCTGTGTGGCTGTAGCCTGCAGAGTCCTCAGGGGGCCAGAGGTGAGAGGGATAGCAAAGGTCACTGCTTACAGGGCCTCTCAAGCTAAGGTAAGGACCAGGCTCTATTCTAGGTCCAGCTAGAAGCTGCGGGAGAGCTCTAACCAGAACTGTCTAAGTAGGAGTCATAGTGCAGCTGTGAAGACCTTGCACTGCAGGGGAGGGGACAGAGTAGAAAGCCACTTGAGGGGATGACAGTGACTGGGGGCAGGTGAAGGCAGTGTAGAAACGGCGGTGAGAAAGGATTCCATTTCGAAAGCTCTTCATCGGCTCACACAGAAACCTGCAGAGGTCTAACCTCATCTCCCCAAGATGCAGTTGATAATGGTCAATACTGGTACCCTGGCCTTGACCTTGGAACATCTTCAAATGTAACCTGGGTCAGAGAGGGGCAAGGAAAGAAAAGGAAGCAAACAGCCTATCTCTACCTTGGCTCTGCAGGGTGAAGGGAGACCTAGCTGGATGTGGTGGCAAGTGCCAACTTGGAGTTGGAGGTTAGATCAGAAGGTCAAGGTTACTCTGACCTCCATAGCATGACTGAGGCTAGTCTAGGGCTGTGTGGACCTTGTCTCAAAATAAATAAAAATTTAAAGAGGAGACTTATCTCTTAACCCTAAAAGCAAAAACGTAACACACACACGCATGTCCACACACTCACACATGTATTCACACATACAAACGCATGCTCACACTTACTCTCACACACACACACTCATGCACACAAACACACACATTCAATATGCTCAAGGATATTCCGTTAATAAGATTGTGTCCTTCAGGTAATGGGTCAATAACAGCCAACAGTTCTGTAGTGTTCCCTATGTGGCCAGCACTGAGGACTTTGCTTCCATTGCCTCATTTAAGCATTATAAGAACCCTAGAATATAGGGGTTTTATTAAACAGACGAGGAAATAGAAGCACACGAAAGCTAAGTGGGAGAATGCGATTAGTGTCACTGCGAACGCTCTCTCAATACGGTTGGAGTTCAGGGGCTTCGGTCAACAACTCCCTGCCCAGTGAGGACCACCAGGTGGGTTGTGGCTCTCACGCTGAGACCCTCCTTATTGTTGGCATGGCTCTGCCCCACCTCCCACAGGAAGCTGAAGACTTGGGGATTTCCATTCAGGCAAACCTGGGATTTACAGCTTTAATAAAGGAAAGAATTCCATGCTAAGACCATATAAAGTGGAGTTGGAGAGTTGTTAAAAGACGGCTTCATAGGTAAAAGTGTTTATTGCAATATCTGGGGATCTGAGTTTAAGTCCCAGAACCTACAAAGTGAATAAAAAGAACCAAATCCTACAAGTTGATCTTTGACCTCCACATATGCAGTCCTTGACAAGCTGCCAGAACAACACGCGATGTTCTGTGAGCCACTTGGGCTCTGCCAGTGCTATCTGCTTTCCTGCCTCTTGACAGAAAATGCATACCGGACCCTGGAATGAAGGCTTGGTTTTTGTTTGTTTTTGTTTTGCCAAGTTGTCCTTCCATGTCACCGTCTTCCTCTCTTTCTATCTTGCCACATCATCATGAAGTGAGCTTTCCCACCGTGTGGTTGGCCTGGTCTATTTTGGCTACAAGAAAAGCCAAATGGAAGAAAGCACCAGGGCTTCAAAATTCAGAAACCACTGGTCTGCCCACGCCACAGCCCAGCTTTACAGCCCAGGTACTGTTTAACCCCGTGCCAAGGAAACACCTGGTAACAAATACACAAATACATCAAGCAATTGTTTACTGTGCTCTGACCAGACTAGGTCCTGGAGGACATGAGGGCAAAGCCGCTCCCTGACTTCAGAAATCACAAAGGTCAGTGGGGAGTCCCAATAAGCAGACCAAGGTCATGAGACGAGAGAATGAACAAGATCGTGATTAGATGGGAAATTCAAAGAGCACATCCCAGAGCACGTCAGAGAGATGCGTGACCTGCACGGAAATAAGGATGTAGAACTGTGCTGGGTGAGGCAGACAGGGAGAAAAGGAATTAAGAGAAGGGTGAGGGTGACTCTGTGGGCCTCGGAGAAGGAACTTGGAGTACTTCTATGGAATTCCGAAGCCCTGAGAAGAAAGCATCCTGCTATACTTTGGCAAGAGTCCCCATCCTCCTCCAAAGTTGAGAAGCCCAGGCCAAGGACTCTGTGCTCGGACTTCTGCTATGCCTGGGGAGAAGTGGGCCAGAGTCGGGGAACGCCAGGAGTGGCTTTCCCAGAAGCCCCCAGGCTGAAGCCTGACTGCTCACTGAGCAGTGATCAGTTAAGAGCTGTTCGGAGCTCTCCCATCAATCACAGATGTTCAGAGAGGCAGACTGGCAAAGGTGGGAAACTGGGAACTCTGGGACCCTGATCCCTCTGTTCCTTAACCCATCCCGCCCTCCCAGCTCTGAGAAAGTCCTCAAGGTGAGAGTTACTCAGACAGCAGAAAAAACCAGTTTGCTCCATTTTGAGTCACACTGCTGGGTCGCAAGGCAGGTGTCTGGCGGCAAAGGCAGACAGTTCTCTGTGAGTTCAAAGGCAGTGTGGTCTAAGAGTGAGTTCCGTGTCAGCCAGGATGACACAGAGAAGCCGTGTCTCAAAAATGTAACAAACAGAAAGCCCTAACTAAAT
>NC_022024.1:1391709-1399021 GCF_000317375.1 Microtus ochrogaster
CAAAAAAAAAACAAGGCTTTCCACAGGTGCAGAGAAAAGATGGGAGGCCCTTCCAAGAGTCCTGTTTTCTCTGGCTTGAGCTGTTACTTTGTTGACACTTAGGAAACAGCAGTGAGGTTTAGGGTTGTGGTGGGGAAGAGAGGCTCCTTTTAGTATAATGTCTTGCAGGCCTGTACCTCTCTGCCAAGGAAGAATTCTTCTGCCATACGAATACTGAGTCTTCCTTGTAAATCAGAAATGCGGAAACATCTTCTGGAGATTGGTCCCAAGACCTTCAGAGAACACAAACTCTCCAGATGCTCAAGTCATCTATGTAAAATGGTGCAGTGCGTGCAAACAGCCCATGTGATCCTGTGCAGTCGCACGGGTCAGGGTCATGACAGTTGCTTTATGTTACTATGGGGAAACAAGGGAAAGAGCCTGTGTGTGGTCACTACAGTTGCATTATCCCCAAAGCATGTTCGTCCACACTGGGCCACTCCACTGATGAGGAATGACAAGGCCAGCTACTGTAATGGTCTGTTCTGTCTCTTTAAGAGACAAGCCATGCCCACAGGCTGATCTTCTGCTTCCAGCCTGAGTTCTCTGTCTTCCCATTTTCTTCTCGAAGAGACAAGTTAAACCTGTCTCTCCTCTCTCTCCCTCTTCTCTTCGCTCTCTCTCTCTCTCTCTCTCTCTCTCTCTCTCTCCTCTTCTCCTCTTTTCCCTTCCCCTCCATAACCCATCTAATAAATGTCAACTTCACTTTGCACGGTATGCCTATCTGTCTGTCTCTTTTGCCCTCCAGCTACCACATGGCCTGCTGCCTGCCATTATTTGGGGACCTGCAGTGTTTCTGCTGCCTGCCGCCCTCAGGAATTCTGCAGCATTATTAATTTTTCCATTACAGCTACCCTTCCCTCTTCGCTGCTTTTATAGTCTTCCTTGTTTATTGAAGATGCTACTTTTCTATTTCAACTTTACTAGATTTAACCTTTATCATTTTCACCTTCTTTCACACCTTTAAAGAAGCTTTGACAGGGAAGGAGGCATGGCTCAGGGTGGACAGCTTGCCTAGCACAGGTGAGGTCCCAAGCTTACCCTTTTCTCGGTCTCCAGCACTTTCTCCTCCCCCTCCCCACAAAAGATGAACAAATAAACCAATGTTGTGGAAAACAAAAGAAGCCTTGATAGCTGATATTATAAAATAAATCATCGGTCTATATTACTTCCAATTATCGCTAGTCCATTTTAAGCCATTTTTAGTGGTACTTCTATATGACCTGAGGTGACCTATTGTATCTCATTTTCCCAAACAATCAACTTTCACAGGACCACCTGTTGTTTTGTCCATTCCTTGAATAATCTGAAACGTACCCTTATAATATGCTAAATATTTCATACTCTTGGGCATGGTGGATTTTGTTACCACACCCTAGCCAAGCATTGCAGAGCCCCTCCCTGTGGAAACCCTCTGGCAAGGACCAAACAGCCTGGGGTGGGGCCACTTGGCTGGTGGTGGTCTGAACTCCAGCATTTCCTATGACCCAAAGCTTTCGGGGCTCAAGCCTGCACCCTGCTTTTCCCTCAGGAACGCCACTCATTTCTGGATGGAGGCTACTCCGTCAGCATGGTGCCAGGATGAAGACAGAATGCGAGAGAAGCCAGCTGCCTCACAAGAAACAGCCAGTTTGGACAAAAATACTCCTGACATGTAATAAATGATTGGGCTCGTAAGAGTTTGTTTTTGAAGGGAAAGCCATAAAGACCTAATCTATCTTGATTGTGTTTCTATTCCTTCTTTAGGAGAAACATGTGGCTTGTTTAATTTTTATGTTTGGGGTATTGGGGACTGAACCTAACAAACATTCATCCACAGAGTTAGATCCCTCATCCTTTTTTAATTTTGAGATAGGGGCTCACTAATTTGGACAAGCTGGCCTTGACCTTAGTAGCCCAGGCAGGCCTTAAATTTGTAATCCCCCTGTCTCAGTCTTATGAGTTGCTTGGAATTACAGACCTATACCACCAGACTGGTCTTTAGAGCCTTATTGAAAAGGAGGTGCAAGCCCTTATTTGTGAAAAGAAGTCAAGAGATGATCCAAAACATTGCCTCAGGGGGTTTCTATGTTTGCTATCTTCTTTTCTTCCTTCATCCAGCATTCTGGAACACAGAGAGCAAGCCACAGGGACTAGACACTGGGGAGAGAGGTGGGGTACAGCAGTAATACCACGTACAGACACTCAGTTTGCGGGTTTTAGGGTCATATTTTCTTCCATCAGGACAAAGAGCCTTAACCACAGACTGAGGTCTCACAGGGCTAACTGTGCAGCCTTCTTTCTACCTGTGATGTTCTCATCCTGCCATCTCTCAGTGCGGGCCTCACATTGGTTTAGATAGCTCTGCCTGTAATGGATTAATTCTGTCTCAAAAAACAAACAAACAAACAAAAACAAAAACACTTGCTGCAGATCCCCAGTGGCTGCAGCAGGCAGAGGGCCATGAGACCATGCTACAGTTCCCCGAGCGAGGACAGGCAGAGGGCCCCAGACCAGCCAGTCCCAGGCAGGGGCAATACATGAGACCATGCTGTAGGTCTCCAAAGGTAGCTGGTCCCAGCCAGGGAGGCAGAGACATGGCTAGGCACGGCCTTGCAGAGTAAGGTTGTATATTTATTTAGTGGGTTATGGAGGAGGAAAGGAGAAGGGGAGAAGAGGAGAGAGAGAGAGAGATACACACGGAAGCTACTGCCTCTTCAAGGGGGAGACAGAAAAGAGACTCAGGCTGCAAGCAGGAAGATCTGCCTGCCTCAGAGGACAGGGGTGGGGGTGGGGGAGAGTGGGCGTGGCTTGTCTCTTAAAGGGACAGAACAGATCATTACATCACCTCCATCTGAAGTGACTTGTTTATGTCCAAGAGGACAAAGTACAAACCCTTAATCCAGAAATCAGTTAGATGCCTTGGAAGTCCAAGAAAACAAACAAGACTGTGTCTTGCCTACTTTGAAACTATCTTCCTGGCCTCACACTTAGTCATGAATGGGAACTGATGGCTTCCAGTTAAAATCACATTTGCATATGACAAGACCTAACTCTATTCTACCCAAATTTTAACATCGAATGGTAGCCAACTGTGGTTTGCTCTTGAGTGTGAAGTCTGAGGGGATTTTACCATTTTCAGCAGCATTTCTCCCCCCTCCCCCACCTCCGCAGAAGCATTTCCCCTTCCCCCACCTCCACAGCTCGTCAGAGATTCACAGACACACAAATCAGACTTGGCTCCACTTACAGAAGGATAGAGAACTGGACAGCACCCAAACACAGAAGTCATCCCCAGAACAATTAGTCACCAGCAACACACATCCCATGCAGTGATCAGAAGAAAGAGCCTCCTAAATTCAGCTCAATCAGGAACCCAAGCAGCTAGAGAGAGAAACATTGAAGATTCTAGTGCAAGGCCACATGGGAATGGTGTGGGAAACTCCACACTGAGTATAGAAAGCATACTGGGGAAAGCTGGAGGGTGGGGATGAGGGGCAGAAGAGGGGACTTTCAAAGACTAGGGTACAAAGAGAGATGACAGGAAGCAGAAAAAGAACCAATCTGGACCAAATCGAGAATGTTCACTTCATCATCTCCTGGGAAGAGCTAAGGGCGTATGCTGTACATGGGGTCATCTGGTATAGCTATATCTTATGCCTCAATTTAGGCTCCATGATTCCAAATTAAAGGACTTCTCTTCATAGATCCCAAGGTCAAGAATCCTTCCAGCCGTTTTCCTAGAGACATGTCTGAATTAGGTAGCCCACTTCCTCCCAAAAAGTGTGGGTTTAATACCCACACTGGACAATCCATAACAAGGCTTGGGTCTGCATGGGCAAGCTATGAATAAGATTTCACATCCATGATGTCATTTCATCCTTGTGACTGTCTGTGAAAGTAAAGAAACTGAGGCACAGCTGGGTAATACAGCTGGGAAGTGACAGCCGCTTTGCCAGGGAAAAATATTCTCGAGCCCTTTCCTAGGTTCTGCCGCCTAACCGGCAAGTTCTTTCAAATACATAGTGAGTGGCTGATCCCCAGTCCAACCAAGAAAGCTCTGCCTGAGTCAGCTGAGTGAGGTGGGGGTTGGGTGACACTTCCAGGGTTCTTTGGGATCTACTCCAACCCAAAGGTGGGCCCCCAGCAGTCAGTAAGACATCAGTTCACAGTAGAGCAGAAGAAAGGCGTGACATGGTAACATACATTGGTCATTCAGAATATATCAGCAATTAAAGAACCATATGGAGAATGAGGGTCACTGGGCCCAGGTTCCAAACGGGAACATTCTCAAGCAATTCCCCTTTGATGCTGGTCATATTCTTCACCATGCATGTTGTGTTAGGGTTTCTGTTGCCATGAAGAGACACCACAACTACAACAACTCATAAAGAAAACATTGAATTGGGGTGGCTCCCTTACAGTTCAGAGGTTCAGTCTATTATCCTCATGGTGGGAAATGACTGCATGCAGGCAGACAGCATGCTAGAGAATTAGCCGAGAGTCCTACATCTTGTTGGCGACAGGAAGTCGACTGAGACACTGGGTGGTTCCTGAGCATAGGAAACCTCAAAGCCCGCCCCCACAGTGACACACTTCCTCCAACAAGGCCACACCTCCTAATAGTGCCACTTTCTATGAGATTATGGGCCAATTACCTTCAAACTACCACATATGTACTAGTTTAAAATTCAATTTTGTTTGAATTGTTTTAAGCTGGACCCCAGCTCATTAGTCTTCCTAGCATGGCATATTGGATAATTTAGCCACTGTGACAGAGTACCTAGCTAAAAGCAAAGGAAGAATGCTTCCCTTTGATGCACTACTCAGGGAATACAATTCCCTATGGCAGAGCAGGCAGGGGAGCAGGAGGAATGCATAAAGCTTGGAATCCTCATAATCTCTGCCCAACAGAAAATAGAGAATAATCAAGAAGAGGGGCCAGGCTGCAAAACTGTGAGGCTCACCTCCAGTAACACATTTCTTCCAGTGAAGTGTGTACTTCTTAAAGGAGCTCTCTCTCTCTCTCTTTCTCTCTCTTTCTCTCTCTCTCTCTCTCTCTCTCTCTCTCTCTCTCTCTCTCTCTCTCTCTCTCTCTCATTTTATTTTGATTTTTTAATTTTTTTTTTTTGAGACAGGGTTTCTCTGTGTAACAGCCCTAGCTGCCCTGGAGCTCGCTCTGTAGACCAGGCTGGCCTTGAACTCCCAGAGATCTACTGGCTTCTGCCTCCGGAGTGCTGGGATTAAAAGTGTGTGCCAACACCACCTGACCAATCTCTTAAAACAGTATCTCTAGCTAGAACCGAGAGTTCAAACACATGAGCCCATGAAGGGCACATCCTGGTTAACCCGTATACACCACAAGGCACCCCTGTGCACAGAAATGAAACTTTATAATCTTTGCTCGGTTTCACTCTGTAATCCGTGTTAGTACCAATGATCGTAGAAGCAAAAGTAAGATTTCCCAGCCAGACTCTGGGTCTCGAACTCATCCTTGTGACACGCATCTCATCTTGCTTTCCCTCAAAGCGCTCAGTTCTCTGTTGATTGTTTCGTGTGCCGCTCTTCTTTCTCCAGTCAACAGTGAAAACACTGGAGTCTTTGGGGGACTACGTTATCCTAGATTCACCTTGGAATGACCTTAGATGACCATGCAAACCTTGGATTGCTAAGAGAGAAAAGACACACTTAGGAGCTTAAGGGGGTTGAATGGACTGGCATGGAGCCAGGGAAATTGTGAAACCTCTGTTCAGTCAATAAACTCCTCCTCAGATTGCCTCAGCTCCCCTGAACACAGAGAGGCTAAGTGCGGCTCACCAGCGCCGGCTAACTGGCCCCACCGCAGTCCGTCCTCACATCACCCATTTGCCAAACACGGACTACCAGATAGGCAGTTAGTGGGCGACCGCGCAGGAGAGCAAGCTGATGAGAACCCAGATAGGCAGGTTAGTGGGCGACCGCGCAGGAAAGCAAGCTGATGAGAACTAAACCGGCTAGTGGAGCTATCAAAGAAAACCAGGCACTTTAAACCGTAATCCTGCCTTGGCTTGGCAGAAAAGAGAAGAGGAACCCCTGCTGTGTCTCCACTAGGCATGGCAGGAGGTGGTGGTGGGTCGGTGAAAGAAAGAGGAACAAAGAGCTTTAGGGCGGCCTTAGTCCCGGAGTCTCCCACTACTCACTGACTGCTGGAAGGGACTGCGGGGAAAGGGTATCCTGCCCCTCATAGGTACCAGGAAGGCAAATGATTTGCACAAGTGCCTGGAAGACATCCTTCAGAGGCTCCAGGTGGGACCGAGTGGGAGGCTGGGAGCATGTATTTCGAGTCTCTCATGGCTGCTTCAGCATGGCTACAGGTGTTCTTAATGGGATTCCCTTTCAGATGCATTAGATTAACTTTCCCAACGTGGGGAAATCTGATTCAGATTTGAGCTGATCTACGGGCACAAATGCATTAACGATCACAGTTTTAGCATCGCATACAGGCAAAGCAAAAGCAAAACGTGAACGGCTTTGTTATTCCTGATTTAAATGTAAGTAGCATTGTGTCTGACACGTTTTTCATCTATTCTGTATGTTATTGGGGGAAAGATGAAGCCATGGAGTCAGATTTCAACTGTAAGTCTATCTCAGGAAGATAGATCAGCTCACTTGGAGCCTGCCAATCTCCAGGGTCAAGCATATAGCTGAGGAAAAGCCTTTTTTTCTTCAGATACCTTTCGGTATCAAGAAAGAGCCCCGAGCTGGGATTCTCAAGGCTCAGGTGTGAAGCCAGCCTCCTGGTTTAGACAAGAAAACCTAGAAAACAGGCAATCCTGAAACTATGATTTCTAGATTTCAAGTCAAAATCATGACTATAGAGAGCTATTTTCTTTATTATTTATTGCCACCCTAAAATTTGGAGTAAAGTTTATCTCTTGAAGTTCTGTTCAAAGAGCAAGAACTGATTTATCCAAACTCTGAATGTGTCAAAGTTTTAAATAATCAGCTTTCATGAAGTTGCCTGAAGTTTATATTAATTAGTACCATGGTTTGATAGCTAATTTCCCTTCTAAATCACAACAAAAAAAAAAACTAGTTTTTTCTCGAGGTAGTTTTATGAGTGTGTTTCTTCTCTAGTTCTATTCCAGAGAACTGTCAGGGAAATTCAAGACAGTAGGAGGAGTTCAAAAAAAGACATCCTTCCCATTCCGCTTGTCTCTGATCCTTGACAGTGAACTTGTAGTTTTCATTGATTATTTTTCCCCCTTGTAGGTATTATGATCTGCTGGTCTGACCTGTCCCCTTTAAGAGACAA
>NC_022024.1:1399121-1400215 GCF_000317375.1 Microtus ochrogaster
CTCTCTCTCTCTCTCTCTCTCTCTCTCTCTCTCTCTCTCTCTCTCTCTCTCTCCTTCCCTTCCATAACCCAGTAATAAACTCTATACCCAAACTCTCTCTCTGCATGGTGTATCTGTCTGTCGTGGTCTCACCCGCTGACCAACCAAGGTACCCTGCCAAGACCTGAGGTGGCTTGCTGTGGCCCAGTGCTGCCCCTCAGGGGACCACGACCCCTCATGGGACAGGCCTTTTATCTGACTCACCTCATCTCCATCAAATTACTCTTGTCGTTCAGAAAAATGTCTCACCCTTACCCCGCCCCCACCCCCATGAAATCAGAATCCTGCCAGGCCAGCACAGTTTTATTTCTTTGAATTTTGGACAACTGACCCAGCTTGCATAGAAAGTTTCCTTAAAGAATATGCTTTCTATAGCTGTGATGCTTCTCTGGGGAGCTAAGAAAGTTCCCAACTGAAAAGTGTCTGCCTCAGGTGAGAAAAGAGAATTTGAAGACAGGCAAGAAGGAATGTGCTTAGTGTCCACAGCCTACAGCTCCAGAGCCCACAGGAAAGTTTTAAATGGGGTTGACTCTTTTTTTGTTTATTTGATTGTTTTCTGGAGCTGGACAACATGGGTTGGAGTCCTGACTTAGACACCAATTAGAGGAATCATTTAGGGTACGTTGTTTGATTCCCTTGTACCTGACTTTCCCCACTGTCAAATGGACATAGTAGAAATAGTTTTTGGGGTGCTGTAAAGGTGAAAGTGCTTAGGCCGGTCTATAACAAGAGCGGGTTCTTATTTAGCCCACGTTTCAGATTTTAATGCCTTTTCCATTTAAAGACAGAACTCATGCAGCTCTGTGTGATTGCAGATGTTACAGAAATGAGACTGTGTCTCTCAAGACTTAGCCTGGCTTTCCTGAGACCCAACACCAACCTCCCTTAGCCAACTCCACCCTGAGTCCTAAGCATGGCCTCCCCACCCATCACTCTCCCTTCTCCCCTCACTCAGATCTACTCTGTCAGTTAGCTCACCCACATCAGCCTGCCTCTCCACTATGGGCTCCCCTCTGGAGTGCTCCCAATGAGGGGATCCCCTCTGTCAGTTAGCT
>NC_022024.1:1400315-1406459 GCF_000317375.1 Microtus ochrogaster
CCTCTGTCAGTTAGCTTGTCCACATCAGCCTGCCTCTCTTCTCTGGAGTGCTCCCAATGAGGGGATCCCCTCTGTCAGTTAGCTTGTCCACATCACTTGCATTCTGGCTCTACCAATATTTGCTGTGGAGCTTTGGGTGGCAGTGCTGTGTCTTCCCTGTCGCTCCTCAGGGCGGTGGAGATGACCTAGAACGCCTCCCTTCTAGCCCCGGGGACGCAGCGAATGAGATAATGTGTATAAAGGTCCTGAAAGGGACTTAGCAATTTGTAAGCCTCAGGGCTGCAAAGTCTCATTGCTCTCTCTGTTACTTTAATTCATCTGGGGCTCCTCTGTTTCAGAAAAGCAGCTTGCCACCTGCCAGTGGTACCTAAGGAGAAACGTGTATTCTAATATGATACAACCTTTAAAGGTTAAAAACTTATGATCCTGGATTATTTTAAAAATTCCAAAGATACTTAGCTCATTCTGCTTCAAAATTTAAGGGGAAGTAAATTTGGCATTTTAGAATGTGCCCATCAAAGATTTGAACATCACACTCCAGAAAAATGTTACCGTATATGAATGATTTTATCCCCAGCCTGTGTGATGATGACCCACAGTTGACCTATGTGAGGATTTTGAGAAGGTCAACCAGAGGCAAGCCCCATCTCAGTACAGCAATGGGGAACGGGGCACTAAGAAATACCTGCCTCAGAGGAACGCAATTGAAGGTACTTAGCCCCGACAATGAGACATCCTCTCTTCTGCAATGCACGCAATTATTCAAGGTAAACTGGGGAAACAGACTGCAAAGCAAAACTTGGTTTGCAGAGCCAAGTCATTCAGGGTGACATCACCGTGCACCTAAGAAAGTGGTGGGTTGGAGCCAGGAGACAATAGTTTAACGGGCACAAGTGTCTAGATAGGGCTTTTTATTATGTTGCTTTGGTATCAGGGATACTTAATCCGATGATCTGCCTTCACTAATTTGTTCTTTATTTGCTCATTTTCCATCTATAATGGTTTAAATGAGAATGGTCTCCATAGCTCATTTGTTTGAATGCTTGGTTCACAGTTAGTAAAACGATTTGGGAAGAATGCTGAGGTGTGGCCTGATGGAAGAGAAGTATCACTGTGGCTGGGTTTCAAGGTTTCAAAAGCCCACACCAGGCCCAATCTCTGCTCTCCCTCTCCCTCCCCCCCCCCCCCCGCCTGTAGATCAGGATATAAAAGTTCTCAACTTCTTCTCCACCACCACTCCAGCCTGCAGCCATGCTCCTGACTGGTGGTCAAGGACTCACCCTCTGAAATCATAAGCAAGCTCTTTAAATTTGTTTTGTTTCATTAAATAAAAGTTGCCTCATGGCATCTCATCACAAGAATAGAACACCGATTAAGACACCATCATAACTGAAATAAAAGCTTTATCTTATCTTAAACTTTTCAAAAAGTTGGGCTTTGGAATGAAAAGTCTGGGGTTTTGTGTGGCATGTCACTGTAGCTCACAGGGTTCAGGCTCAGGTAAGACTGTGGACGACTTTCTGCCTCAGGAGCCTGCATACCACCTTCTGACAGAGGACACTTCCAGCTCAGTTCCAGCCTGGTTTCTTTGTATCCTACAACCAAAGTGTATGTATCTTCAGCAATAGGGTCTAATCATTTAGTTTTGGTGGGAAGCCAAAAACAATAGAAACAGCCTGTATTGTTTGAGGGTTGGGCTCTGAGTTATCTCTACATCAACTCATAGAGATATCCCACACTTGACGGTGGGATTTTTACTTAACCACGTTTGGTTTCTGAGAAGATCATGATCCACCCAAAAAATGACCTGCTAGGTAAGATGTGCCAGCTGGTGCAATAGTGGCATGACAATTATTGGGGTAACCATTCACTTTCTAGTTGCATTTGACTCCTGTTCCACAAGAGGACTGGTATTGGTAACCTGTCTGGGAGGTAGCTCATGACTGGGGAGATAATGGGCCTTAGGAAGGGATCTACTTCAATCATCTCAGATGGCTTTTACTGTATCCAGGAGATTCAGAGAAAGATACTGAGCACACAGAAGTTGTATGAATTATAATAATTCATGACTAAGGCAAAGGATCATCTCAATCAGGAAGACTGTCTCTAGGGTCTGAGTGTGACTGCTGGGCAAGACTCATTTTAATACGATCTTGGTGACAGACTGTAACAGAATTCTTCCCGATTGAAAAACACACACACTGAAAAATGCAGTAAAAAATAGCATCATAGTGAAGTCTCTATATGCTACCACTGAGTTTAACTTTTCTTTGCAGCTAATTGCAACTATTTTATAAAGAGGGAAAAAAGTTGGCATTTCAAGCAATGGCACCCCAGATGTCATGACTTGAGTAGATAAACTACATGACAATCTTTAAAAGGAAATAGGGGCACATGAATGAAATAGTGCTTAATCACTTAAAGCAACATTTTCTGAAATAGCCAGCCATGTATTCATGAATCCAGTCACACTAAGTTAAAGTCATACCTTTAAAAACCAAAGAAAACAGAAACTGGAAATATTATCTATTTAGCATGTTTCATTTTAGATTAAACAGATTTTATTCCCTGTTCCCTAGCAATTATATATAATTAAAAAGCAGAGCAGAATGTGAAGACACAATGAAGTAAGAACCACGTGAACAGAGACTCATGTTTAACTCACCGCGAAGTCACTTTTATTCAGATTAATTTGCTAACAGGTTGATGAGGCCACAACAGAGGGAACGAGATTGGAACATGTTCTCTCAAATTGCTCTGCTCAGAGAAAGTGATAAACGAGACACATCGAGCTGCATCAACGCTTCAGAAGGTGTTATGACTTAGTCCACTTTAAAGGAGTCTCCTCCAGAATAGCCTTTTCCTCAAGAAAAAAAAAAATTCTTCAGAACTGTTAGTGGAGTCAGAGGAGCTGAGTTGCCAGAGCTGAGTCACAAAGCTCAGGTGGAGCCAGGCTCTGCTGGTGCACTCCTATAATCTACAGTTAGGAGCAGGGAGTCCGGAAGGTGATGAGTTCAAGACCAGCTTTCACTATAAGATAGCACAACCACAAAATTAAATTCAATTAAAAACTGAATACATGCCCATGTGGAAAGCATCTTTAGATACACCATCTTTACTGCTAATGTAGCTAAAGATGCCGTCACTGCCAGGGGAGCCACCTGTGTTTAAGCACGGTCCTGTGTGTGCCTTAGGATATTTGCTGCTGTGATAAAACACCAAAAGCTACTTGCAGAGGAACAGGGTTTTTTTTTTGGTTTGCATATCCCCGATACTCCATTGAGGGACACCAAGGCAGGAACTGGAATGGAAGTCAGTGAGGGGTGCTGCTTACTGGCTTGTCGCTTATGGCTGTCTCTGCTCAGGACCACCTGCCCGGAGGTGGCACCACCCTCCCCACAATGGGGTGGGCTTACCTACATCCATCATTAATCAAGAAAATGCCCTACAGATACTCCTATGGGGTTCTTCTTCCCAGATGACTCTAGACATGCCAGGTTGACAGAAAACCCACCAGAACAATGTCTACTCTACACAGGAGATTGAGCTCTGTGATTCGGGGTGAGTGGAGCACTGTGATCTTCTGACTTCCCAGGGAGGAAGGACGGCTACCTATGGAAGTGCATGTACAGCTGGCATCCTTCAATGTGTATAACAACTATGAGGTTGATTCATTGGTAGACCAAAGTTTTTAGATCAAGGGGAACATAAGGCTTATATATAGAATTGTTTAGGAAGAAAGTGATGTCCTGGAGGAAGGCAAAAAGGGCTAAAACTGTGCGGTGATTGTAAATAGGTTATCTAAGGAATGTTTTGATTTCTAGTGACACTTAAGGCCAGCCTGAGTTGCATCGTGAGTTCTGGGTCAGCCTGGACTACAGAGAGCGACTCTTTCAGAAAAAAAAAAAAAAACCCCAAAGTCTATAATCCCAGCATCCCAGAGGCTGAGACAGGAGGATAAAATCTATAATCCCAGCATTCCAGAGGCTGAGACAGGAGGATAAAATCTATAATCCCAGCATTCCAGAGGCTGAGACAGGAGGATAAAATCTATAATCCCAGCATTCCAGAGGCTGAGACAGGAGGATAAAATCTATAATCCCAGCATTCCAGAGGCTGAGACAGGAGGATCACCATCAGTCTGGCGATGCAGACAATCGCAGTGACAAGGGACATGCGGCAGAGTAGGGCATCCATCTCACAGCAGCAGAGAAGCAGGAAGTGAGGAAGAAGGAGCCGGGGTGAGGTTCACCTTCAAAGGCGCCTGTATCCACCAGATTCATCTCCTCCTACCCCATTCAATAAGAACTCATGGAAGAACAGGCCATTTGTGAAGGAGGCACACTCATGACCTGGACACCTCGGGGAAGAGTCACCAGCTGAGGACCACCCCTTCAGTGCATGTGCATCTTGAGGACATATGTCACAGCTAAACCCCTGCGCCCATCTACACAACAGAGACCGGCTTTAGACCAGCCTCGTACACTTGCTGTAAATGAGTTAACACTTTTGAAGCTCTTACGGCGGTGCCTAGCATGTGTTTGTGTCTGGGAAGACTCAGTACATAAGGGGAATATTTAGTACCTGCTGCACATCTGTCAACATTGTCTAAGCACTGACGGCCAGACTGTGTGTGGGGGGGTGGGGAGCAGAGAACAAACAACAAACAGGTAAGTGGGACCGTTCTTAAGGGTGCCCAGCACTAACCAGACATGTGCACTATAGACAGGGATGGAGGGAGAAAAAAAGACCTTCCTGTGAGAAGAGAGCTTGAACTGGGTTCCAGAACACCACCAGCAACCAGAGCTGCAGGATCCCTTCAGCCAGAATCATACAAGCAAAGAGAGAAAGCCTTGAAGGCTGAGCTGCCATCTTGATCTTAGGAAAGAAATCACCGGATTCAAAGTGGGGAAGGTAGATGAAGCGGACCCATGGAGTCAAAGTATCTATGTGCAAATTGGAAAACATGGATCCCTGGGAAGCTCTCTAGAAAGACACAAGGTGAGGGCGAATTAACCCAGAGTGGAGCACACATCAGTAGGAGCAGTAGGATTAGAAAGTAGCTCCACCCCTTTCACCTACACAGCCATCCCCCACTCATGTTTAATAAAAATCTCTACGTGGTTTTGAACTAAAGCCAGACATGGAACCAGTAACTTTCGCCCTATGGTATATGTCCTCCTTCTATGTCTTGCACTGTGCACCTAAACCTCCTTGCTCTTCAAGGCCTTGCTTCCAGCCACTGAAGAGGTGGCAGGAAATCAGATAAAGGAAGGCCTACGTCCCATTTTTTGTTTGCAAGTGTCAAAGGCCAAGTTGTCAGACACTTAGGAGCGCGAAGCTCAGTAGGTCTTCAGCATCCTCACCACCCCCACGCCCCTCCCACGCCTACCCACTTTGAATGCAGGACGAACCTGGAGTTTTTGGCCATCCCAGCTCTGTGTGCTTTGTTTCCCTTTGGACAGCTAAACACCTCTCCAGAGGAGCCAAACAGGTTTGGAAACCAGTTTGGGCCCAGCAACCCTGCACAGTGGGACAGTCACCTGTGCGCAGAAGGGTCGGGGTGGAGCCTGCCTGAGCTCTAGGAAGGGAGCCCAGGTTCCCGGAGAGCCTAAGGGCATGCAGTCTGAACAGATCCATCAATCTGCTCACTAAGGGAAGAAAGCTGGCTCTCCCGCAGTAATTACAGGCTGGCTGATCTGGGATTCTGAACTTTGGTACATGGCAGGAGTAATGCGAGCCGTGCCAGGTTGTGGACTGGGCCAAAAGATGAAATACCAAACTAAATTGACTGGTTTCCAGAATCAGCCTGCGAATACAAAGCACCCACATACGCCAATGCATTTGCAGGCGTCACGACACGTGACTTCGACTTTCTGGCTGAGCCCTTCCAAGGAGGAAATTACAAATCTTCATATATTCAGAACCATTTAATAGCTGGCAAGCGACTGCCAACCGCCAAAGCTACTGCCAGAACGGGTGAAATCTCTTAAAGGGCCCTTCCCTTGTCAGGTTATCTTCATAAGCAGTTTAGCCCATTGCTAAATAAGAGAGGCCAGCTCTTCCCTAAGGAAGAGACAGCCGGCTTTCATGTTCGGCCCTTGTCCTGCTAGGCACAAGCAGACTAAATCCCAGGGAAGCAAA
>NC_022024.1:1406725-1407180 GCF_000317375.1 Microtus ochrogaster
TCTTCAAGCTGATGAGGGAGAGGGACTTGATCGGGGAAGGGGGAGGGAAATGGGAGGCGGTGGCGGGGAGGAGGCAGAAATCCTTAATAAATAAACAAACAAACAAATAAATAAATAAAAAAGAATTGAAAAAAAAAAAGAAAAGAAAGACATTGCAGCAGGGTGTGAGATCAGCACCCAAGAGTGCTGGCTCGGGAATGGCCGAGGCCAGAGAAGGATGTGTCTTCACCTGACTGTTCTCCACATGCAGCAGTCTCCGTGACCGCTACAAACCTCCGTCATCCCATCTGAGACTGAGTGGCTCCGGATTAACAACCAAATTCCAGCCAGTTATGTGATCGGAGAAAATAAATTGCAGTTTAACTTTCTGTGTCTATGTGTGTGAGCATATGAATGTAGTATATGCACATGTATGTGTCCGCATGCATGTGGAAGCACATGTATGTGTCCGCATG
>NC_022024.1:1407280-1415947 GCF_000317375.1 Microtus ochrogaster
GTGGAAGCACATGTATGTGTCCGCATGCGTGGAAGCACATGTATGTGTCCGCATGTGTGGAAGCACATGTATGTGTCCGCATGTGTGGAAGCACATGTATGTATGCATGCGTGTGGAAGCAGGACTATCACTGTGGATGCCAGAAGGCAACATGGTGTGTCCCACCCTATATCGCTCCGCCTTACTCCTTTGAGACGGAATCGCTCGCTGAATCTACAGCTAAGCTGGTGGCCAGCGAATCCCAGCAATCCTCCAGCCTCTGCTCCTACACTAGTAAGAACACAGCCACACCTTGCTGTGTTCTTACTAGTGTGCTGGGATCCACGCTCAGGACCACATGGCTGCACGGCAAGCATCTTATGCACCGGTCCATCTGTCCACTCGCGTGTCATCTTTAACAGATAAAACAGTCCAGCGCTTCTCAAGACAATGGTGGCCCGGTGGTGACCCACCCGTCTTTGGAAGTTTTTAATGAAACACTTTCATGTTTATGCTGACCTTTCTGTCATAATATAAGAATCTACACAGACATGTTCTGATTTAACTGACAGGCCCATTTGGATTTGATTTCAGGGCTCAGTTTGGAATCTTTGCTCATGATTACATGGGCACCAGGTGGTATTATTTGAATTGCTGGAAAGAGTAGAAGAAAATCAGTATTGATACAAAACAGGCCTTGGTGCCAAATTGGGGCAAGAGATGACTGCAGGCTGTGTTTCTAGAAACTTCTGAGAGCACAGGACAAAGAAAGGAGCAGAAAAAAATTGAGTGACTCCACAGCATGGCCCTCTTCCACCAGGAATGCAATGTGCCTTGCTTAGCCCAGAGAGAGACAATTAAATGCAAAATACACTGCATGTCACATTTAATTAATGTCAGTTTGAATTCTATCGATCTTGGAGTTTTATTTTAACAGGTAAAATTGTTTTGATTTCATGGCTATTTGCAAGTAACAAAACCCCAGATTTTATGCTATATGTATAAGGAAGGATATTCTATCTTCATGCAAAATACATATTTTGGAAGTTACTGATTTAACTATCACAATTATAAGTTCTTATCAGTAGCAGATGTTTACAATAATCTTCCCTGTAGAATGAGAGCACAGATCACTCAATTTTTGAAAACCCAGCAACAACTCATCTTTGTTAACATAATTATTATAAGGAAGAGAAGCCATGCAAAGAATAAACAGCCTCATAATAAGTAGAAAAGGAAGGCTGATGTGATATCTGTATATATTTTATGGTAACATTATGCTCAAAATTATCTCTAGAAAAAACATCATGAAGAAATATAAGAAATAGCTGATATGTGTGGGTGATAAGATTATGTGGGTTTCCCCCTAGTTTGAAATAGTTTAGCTTTAACAGACATGGATTTTATGGTTTTCAAATATGTGTCCTGTGACTCATGAGTGATACAGCTGGTTCCGGAACGGCACCTGGGGGCCTGGCAAGACTCGCTCGTCCCAGCTCCTCCATCCACACCAGGAGCTTACAGTGCTATGCCTTTCAGGTCCCGCCCAGCCCCCTGCCTCCAACAGATGTGGTTTACAGGGCAAGGTTCTCTCTTAAAGCAGCTCTCTGCGAATGGTAGATCTTTTCAGTGCTGCCGAGTTCCAGGAACCCCCTGTGACAGGAACGGTGGTCACCCTCTGTGGTCTTCATCCTTGGCACATCTCCAAGGCCACCCCAGCAAATGTGAAACAGGCATCTGTTCTGCCCCTCTTCTACTGTTCTGGATGCCTCTGCCTTCTTCCTGGCTTTCTTCTCCAAGCCTTGGTCATGGAATGATACCAAGTCAGACCTTCCTTGACTGGGTTGCCAAGGTTGGGAACCCTTCCTCCTCAATGCTCCCCTTGAATGACATAACAAGGAATGCTTATTAGTGCCTTCTAGAATCACCTTATAAGTGATTAAGTTATCTGATACACAACCATTTCACATACATACACATTCGCATACAACACACATACACTCACACAATACACACAATCACACACATGTACATACACAGCACATACAACATACACACTCACACACAGCGCAGCAATACTCACAGACAATAAATACACACACAACACATACACTCACACACAATGCACACATATTCACACTCCCCACATACATACATTCACATACCCTCAAATACACACATACGCTCATTCTTATAATATAGATATAATTTAATACTCAGGCTACCCCAAACAATAAAAATCATTATCTTTGGGGGTGAAGCCTGCAGTTGACCATTTTAAACGCCACACACACTCCTAATTGCACATGAGCATCTTCCAGATCTAGAGCAATACACTAAAAGGCCTGATGGCCCATCCTCTGAGGCCAGCTACCTGGCCGTAAATGCTGGTTCCATCACACACCTGCCAGCTGTATCATTTGTATGATTCAGCGTATCCCTTTGCCCCTCAATTCCAAACTGGCAAAGCAGGAAGGATAAATTCATGACAGCCACTCACCCGATCAACGTGAGACATAAAGACAATAATACTTGTGAAGCATCTAAGGCAGCCTCGTATGCAGTGGATGCTCTGTACAATCTGGGTCCAGCTGTCAATCACTGTTGTTGGGATGGGGGTATGGCTTGCTGGCAGAGTACTGGCCTAGCATGTGAGAACCCAGGGCTCCATCACCAGTACCAAAACCAAAGCACAAAAGCAAAAGCCAGCGGTGTCATTGCTGTTATTGATGAGCGCGAGCGAGCCTATGATTCATGACCTGGTTCAGGCAATTTACAGAACACTACTTCACAGCAAAAATACCAGAAGTCTTTTGAGGCAGCTGGATCCATGGTGTAGGACTGGGGGCTGTGAGCAGAGTTTTTTTTAAAAAAAAATTACCTTTTCCCTTGAAAGAAGAGCTCTGAAAACAAATCTCCTGATCTTGGCCAGTCTCCAGTTCCCACGATGGCTTGCAGCTGAGGTCACCTGAGGGTTCCAGCAACTCAGAAACTCTTGCTGGACCTCTGCCCCTGGATCCTTAGTAAGAGGTTGGGATAGAAAATGCAGTATTTCTCCAGCCCTGTTCCAGGTGGGCCTGATGTGGGAGGGACCTTGGAAGCCTTTCCAAGCTTTTGGCAGCCTCCCCTGTCCCCCTGTGTGTGGGACCCCCAAAGGGCTGGTCATAGCGGGAGAGCCCCCACCCCTGCGGTTGGATAAACCCTGCTTAGGATGAACGCCCCCCTAGCTCCGTGTGCTTGCACCTGTCGGTGTTTGTTTTTAATTGACAGTGTTGATTTAGCACTAGGCCCAGCAGGGGATGTGCTTACAGGCTATGATGAGGATTCTGAGGAGCTGTGTGCACAAGAGAAAACGCCAGGTTGGGCAGTGAAAGCTGAACTCTCCATGTTCCAGATTATAAATATCTATTAAAATCACCAAAGTACCACCAAACCGAAACAAAGCTTGTCCCTTTCTAGAATGGGGTTTCTTGTCTCCTACCCTCAAGCATCCAGGACAGCAGCATGACACACTGGAATCTCTATGAAGCTCTGTTCTATTAATATTGCCAACTCCCCACACCTCCATTTCCTCGTGTGTTCCAATAATAGTTCCGTTTCTCTTTACATCCCAGCGGGAAGGGTTGGGATGCACTGATGCCTACGATCTCGTCCCATACACCTCAGCTCCTCAGCTATCACACTGGTGACTGTTCAGACTTCCTCAGGAGTGGTCTCTATGCATCCCACTGCGGGAACACTGGAAGAGCAAGCCAGGCACTGTCCCGTCCCGGGAGCATACGTGTGGACAAGCACAAACAAGAGTCTTGTAAACACAAGCCAGGATCCAGCGTCTTCATAAAGACAGGGACTCTAAAATTGAGTGTTGAGTAATGAACTGGAATTTGCCAAGGGGAGGAGGGCAGATGGGGAGTGTTGCAGGCAGAATAGACAGCAAAGGCTGGGTTGCATGCAATGCAGTAGAGGGTTAAAGAATTGAGAGTCTTCAGAGAGTTGGGAACCTAGACTGTAAGGAAAGTCAGGTATTCCTCCTCCTCTTTCTCTGGGTCTTGTCTCTTTCCCTGTCTCCAATTCTCTGTCTCTCTGTGTCTCTGTCTCTGTCTGTCTGTCTGTCTCTCTTTATGTGTGTGTGAGTGTTGGTGTAAGGGAGAGACTAATTCACAAGACCGTCTAGTAAAGATACGACGTGAGTAGAACATGCCAGGGAGTTTCGATATCACCCTACAAGCACACAGTCACTGGGAACTCGGTGCTATCTGGCACTTGGAACGTTCGGATACTACCCGATACTCGGGGACTTGGTGCTCTCGAGAGAAACCTCATGCTGAGTAGTGATATATGGAAGTGATTAAGAGGCCAGAAAAGTGCTGCTTCATTTGTCTTTTCCATTGTTAGAAAACAGATGTGCAAACAGATGTGATTCTGCATCCTGGTTTGTGTCTTAGAGACAGCGCTTGGGGCTTTGGGTCCTGCACTTCCAGGCTCTGGCTCTGACTTGTTAGTTTATTCTTAAGACTCCCTCCGCCTAGGCGGTGCAAAAGGATGCACTGTCCACTAAGAAGCTCTCCGGCTGTGGTCACGCCATCCTCTTGGCTGCCCTTCCTCTCCTCTCTCTAATCCCTTTACCTTTGCTCACCTGTGATTATCCTGGCAGGCAGAGTATGTCGTACATATTTATAACTCCACAGCTCGAGCATAGACAAGGCCGTTAATAGCTCAGTGACTTAAAACAACGCCCCATACTAAGCCCATGGCTAGCATGGAGCAGGCGGGCAATTAGAGGAGCACTTTAGCCATCAAAGGAGGTTGCCTGGAGGTCACTTAGTCACTAGTGGTCGGAGCAAGCCCATTCTTGTGTTTCCGGAACTTTTCCTATTTTCCATGACGAGGAACTAAAGGCAGCCGGGAGTTTCGGCAAGCAGGGGATTGGATCCCCTCAGCTGCCTACTTATCCTGGGCTGACCCTGCAGCAGCCCCTAACTTTGTGGGCGCAGAAAGAGTTAGCGGAAGAGTGATAGCGTGAGGCATGACTTAGCACCCCAACCCAGACAGGACTGAGTCTGCTACAGAAGCCAACCTCAGCTCTGGGAAGGCAGGGCTAGCCTTTCGATTTAGGGTTTATCTATAATTATTTTCATGAGTTCCTGAAAAAAACTCATTGACAAAAATAACTCTGCTTTGCTAGAGAAAGCCAAAAATATGCCACGATTTTTAGTTCCAAGGCCCCCAAGCACCTGCTCACCTCCAGAAATGAAGATTGTCACTCTTTCCTCAGAGGTAAAAAGGCCCGCCTGATCTCGAGACTCGTTCAGGGTACAGATCCCTTTAAGAAGGTAAAAAGGTCTGCCTGATCTCGAGACTCGTTCAGGGTACAGATCCCTTTGAGAAGGTAAAAAGGTCTGCCTGATCTCGAGACTCGTTCAGGGTACAGATCCCTTTGAGAAGGTAAAAAGGTCTGCCTGATCTCGAGACTCGTTCAGGGTACAGATCCTTTTGAGAAATGGAAACAGTCCAGACCTCAGGGAAACGCGCGCACACACCAACTGTGGGCTCTACTGTTCTCCCAGAACAGAAGCCGGCTCTGGCTAATCCAAGCAGAAGAAGGAATTAATGGGAGGAAACTGAGCAGGAGAAGAAACAGAACTGTTTGGGATCTAGAAGGCAGGAACTAGCTCCTAGTGGGCATAAATACTGTGTGCCAACAGTGGTCTGTGGCCACGACCCACACTTCCCCCTGCCGTTAGTCCTTCCCGACTCCTGCAGGGATTCGGTTAGGCCCACCTTAGAGTTCTCCAGCCCCGCCTGGGCTAGAGAAGGAAATCTTGTTGCCTGGCATTCCATTAAGAGGAGATACCATGGAGACTGGAGCCATGGGTCCTGACATTTTCAGAGAGGAAGAATTGATGGGAACAACCTAAAAGAATACAAACCTAAAGAAGAATGAAAAGTAAATTCAAGCTGGATGGTATGGTGCACACCTTTAATCCCAGGACTCAGGAGGCAGAGGCAAGTGGATCTCTGTGACTTTGAGGTCAGCCTGGTCTACAGAGTTAGTTCCAGGACAGCTAGGGCAACACAGAGAAACCCTGTCTTGAAAAAAATAAAATAATGACAATAATAATATTCAAAAAATATATTCACTTCCTCAGAAGTCTGCCCATCTTGTTGGAGCGGAGTAAGGGGTCATGAATCTTTATCGTAGACCCAGCTTTAAAGCTGAGGGCCGAGTCCCCAGTTAGGCTGTATCCTAGGGCCTTGGACAATGTTTCCTGTTCTCTGAGAGTCTATGCATTTGCTTATGATTAGGAAAACTGGAATGAAAATCTTTTTCTATTGAACAAAACATAAGGATGAGTTACTGAGAGCTGATGATGAAGAAGCTAAGCCGAGTGACAAGATTGAAGCTGTTCAGGACCTGATCCGGGTTAAGGCACTGCAATGTCGGATGTACATACCTTTATGAAGCCGAAGGCTCTGGTGTGAGCCCACCTGAGCTGGTCCAGGTCCAGTAAGCCTTCCAACAACAGGAGTCCCGGCAAGATGACTGGGAGAAACCTAGTGTACGAAGAAAACTGCCCTTGAGTATGAGCGACTGTAGCACTTGACACATTCCGATGACTCTGATGTGAGTTCAGCACCCAGCAGACTGCAACCATCCTCTTAGGGATGTGATCTAGTACTAGACCTGAAGCTTGTTAGGCTACCGGCAGACTCATCCTGCTTCTCTCTGGGTGTCCTTTAGACCTTTGCAGCTCAGTTCCTGGACAGACAAGCAGAGCCTGGGCAGGAAACACTGTGATAGTCCCCTGCCTGCTCTCCGAGAAGTAGCCCAAGTCTTAATGTCACAGGCTCACTTCAGCCCACAGCGGTCTCCTTCCACCTCCTTTCCCTCCCTAGGAGCTTGAGACTATCTTATGGACCATAATTTTGAGGGAAGGTTCTGACCCCATGCTGCTACAAATATCAGCTTATTTCCAGTCCTGCCAGCTCTTACATTTTATTCTTTACCCAAATCTTCGTGCAGCCAAATTATATCTGATAACGACTTGCTAACCTTTGCTTATTTTTCATAGCCCTGAGCTCACACACTATGTCCTCCTGTCCGACGTGGTTAATTCTGTAAGAGAGGGGCTGTGTATGTCTCTCTTGTCCTCTTCACCCTTGTGGCAAGTACACACTAGGTGACTATCAGATGTATGCTGGATTCATGTTGTTTTGTACTACCCTAAAGATGAGAAGTTAAGAAATGGAGAGAACAATGTACTCACTGGTGGCGCAGAGACAGAAACAGATAGGAAACATCAGTTCCTGGCAGAACTGTGGAATACTCCTCATTCTTCACAGGCGTGAAGACAGCCAACAAAGAATGTGGAATGTGGCCAAAGATGGTTATGACTTCAATTAAATCGAAGAGCTCATGTATCACTTTTGGTTGCCGTAGCAACAGAACCCCATCTTATGATAATGGCAGGATAATATGATAAAGTCAATACAAATAAACTAATAACGTAAATGGTCTGGTTTGCTTCACTCTGGGGAATAAACTAAGGTGAGATGATGGAAGGTTCTCTCTGCTGCAAAAGATGCTGTCCTGGGATTGAGTTATGTGTAAGAGGGCTAAGCTGGTCATTCTATCTGATGAACCCATTCTCTGTGGAAGTACATAAGGCTGTGATCAACTGAGATGCTTTCAATAATACAATAAGGGATGAGATTGGTCCTATATTGTAGGGCAAACAACCACATAACCCAGCAGCATTTATCTGGCTTGTGAGTCTATACATTGATAATGCATTTCTGTGCTCTGAATTCAGCAGGGCTATTTTAAGACAGCTGGTAGGTTGGCTAAGCAATGGCTGACTGGCTGGTCTAGTATGGTCTCAGCTTGGATTGGCTCCACCTAGCTTTGAGGCCGAGTTTCACAAGAGGGAGCAGAAGCCTGTAAGGTCTTGAGTTCTGTCTGGGACTGGCACTGAATCACTGCTGTCACGCTCCGACGGCCACAGCAAATAGCACATCAAGTCCCGACTCCAAGGCTGGAGAAGCAGACTCAGATTTTCAGTGGCGTGAGTCTCAAAGTCGTGTCGCTCAGCCCACCGATATGAGGAAACAGTTCACTTGAATCACCAGTACAGTACCTGCCATAGCCGAAGCCAATGTATTATTAGACTATAGCTAATTCAGTATAATAGCGATTTTAAAATAAATTAGAAAATGATGTGGTATTGCTTTTTAAGATACTCATACTCATTAAAATATGACTGACATTTCAAATTCTCAGTGGGGCATGGTATCCTATTCTATAAATGGTACTATGGCAGCAGGCTGCACACAGTGTAGAGGGAGGGGAGGAAATGGGTCCTTACCTCATATCACACACAGAATTCCATTCAATATTTATTAAGGCAAAACAACATTGGGAAGAAAATAAGTGGTGAATCTACGTATAGCTTAGGTATTGAAAATGAGCTATTAAATAAAGCATAAAAGATGTTACTCAGAATGAAGATGAAAACACAATCAATTATATATTTATAAACTATGTGCAATTTTATAAATCATACGTAATTTTATAAATTATATGTAATTTTCAAATTCCACACAAAGAAACCTCCAAAAACTGAAAAGTTCAGGAAAATATTCATAAAAGAAATATGTGAGGAATAATAATATTGAGAACTAACTACC
>NC_022024.1:1416225-1420867 GCF_000317375.1 Microtus ochrogaster
CAAGAACTTCCAAAAATCAATGTGAAAAGATAAATAAACCAATGGGGAAAATGGGGTCAAATGTGTGAAAGGGAGGAGGTGCTGCCCAGATGATGAAGTCTAAATGTCCAGCAGGCAGATGATAAAGCAGTCACTCGTACAGGATATTGGGCAATTGCTAGTTAAATCACAATGAGCTATCATTTCATACTCATGATGCTGGCAGGATTATGTAAGCTGACAAAGTCAGCAGCTAATGTGTGGCACACACTGTCGTACACCACGGGAAGTTATGAAGCCAGCGTCACTACAATGGAGAGCAGCTAGCTGAGGTCTACTGAGAAAAAAACAGAAAATGAATGAACTCTGGAGCCTAGCAATTCTGTGCGTGATTCCTAGAGAAAGTTCATTTTCTCAGTCCCACCCTAAGAATATCCATTGTGGTATTGTTTGCAATAGAAAAATAGGAAACAAGCTAAATGCTTTTAAATGTGCAGAGCTGAATGTATACTGGCGTGTTTTTTTTTTTTACAAGGAGAAGATGAGTGAAGTAAAATGAATAGAGTTATCTGAAAAAGTTCACAAAGCAGACATGTTGAAGGAAAATGGCATTAGAAGACGGAATACACGCTATGAGAGCAATTACATACAGTTTAAAAACTGGTTAAATCAAGCTGTACTGTGGTGGGACACAGTGAGATCACAAAGGTAAGTGCAGAAATGGGAAATATGGGATTGAGAAAGCAGGTGAGGCTATGGAAAGTAAGATACACAGGAGGAGACTTCAGCTGTATCCCTGTCGTGGTTAAGCTCTTAATACTACCATGAAGGTTTTGATGTTAGTCTTCACATGATGCCTGTGTGTCTTATGGTTAAAATACAAGTGGATTATTTAAGAAGAAAGGGAAAAGAAGTGATGAGCTGGAGGCAAGTTTAAGGACCAGAGCTTAGATCCCTCACATAAAAACCAAGCAGATAAATTCATTCCGTGAGAGGCCCTGTTGCAACAGATAAGTGCAGAGTGCACTAGCTACTTTCCTGTTGCTATGAGAAAATGACATTCCCCAGGCAGAGAGGAAAAGGAAGACTTAATTGGGACATATGATTCCAGGAGAGCTCATAAAGGCAGGGGAGGTACGGCAGCAGCGGAGGCTTAGGAGGCTGAGACATCACATCTTCAACCACAAACGCATAGCAAAGAGAATAAACCAGAAACAGGAGAAACTATAAATGCTCCAAGTTCACCCCACTCTGAGTCTATTACCTAACCCCTCACCTCCAACCAGAGACCAATTATTAAACGACATGAATCTAGTGGATATTTCTCATTCAGACCAAGTAAGAAAGATACCTAAGGTCATTTAAGGTCTACACGCATACATGATGCCCACATATATGCCAATGCACGTGCATGTGCGCGTGCGCGCACACACACACACACACACACAAAGAGGGAAGGGGAGGGAGGGAGGAAGGAGAGAGAGAGAGAGAGAGAGCTCTTGCCTGCAACACTTGTCATAGTAAATACTCAGCATATGCTAAGCATGTGATGGACTGAGATGCCATAGGGTTTCTCCCCACTAGGAGAAGGAAAGGCTTATTTCATCACACAGCTTACAATGCATCATCCAGGGAAGTCAGAGTTGGAACTCCAGCAGGACAGGACCTGGAGGCAGGAGCTGATGCAGAGGTTATGGAGGGGTGCTGCTTCCTAGTGTGCTCCCCAACGCTTGCTCAGACTCCTTTCTTATACATCCCAGGCTCACCTGCCGAGGGTGGCACCATCCATCACTAATTAAGAAGATGCCCCACAGGCTTGTCTACAGGCCAATCCTATGGAGTAGTTTTATCATTTGAGGTTCTCCTTCCCAAGTGACTCTAGCTTGTATCAAGTTGACGAAACACCAGCAGCACAGAGCACTTAGAGAACCACAGCTTACTTGCATTGAGTGACTGGAAGCATTTTCTCATGCAGCATTTTCTCATGCACGCTCGGGTTTTCCATGAAATGTGTTTTGGACAGTGTTGCTCCAAAATATATCAGAAAAATGGTCCTAGAATGAACAAGTGTCCTCAGATTCTTCCACTAGGTCTCATTTTGTCCACAAATTCCACATCCTTTTCGAAGATCCACCTCCTACCGTTTTGTTTCCATCTTTGCAGTGCTCATGTAAGCCTTTTCTCCCTTCCATGGGGACCACACCACACCCCGAAAAGGCCCTCCACCATCTGAAATCAATGAGCAGTCCTTGCTCCCGGGGCTTCCTAGCTACAGGACCCTAGAGAGATTCTGTGACCTCTGTCCGTGTCAGTATATGTTTTCTAGAGACAGAACAGAATCAATCACTAAGTGATTCATCCATTCATACCTGATGATTTTATGAACTTACTGTTTACTATTATTCAGTGGGGGAGGGGCAGGTCAAAAGCTTCATGCTTTAAGACTATATCAATTTCCTACATCTACAACCAAGAGACAGAAAGGACAAAAAAAAAAGTTTTCATGATTCTGAGACTAAATTCTGAGAGGAAGGATGAGCAAAGCTGGCTCCTGATGATGGCGTGGGGATACGTTCCACGCAGCTCAGCTCTGGGGGCGTGGGGATCCGTGCCACGCAGCTCAGCTCTAGGGGCGTGAGGATCTGTGCCACGCAGCTCAGCTCTGGGGGCTGGGGATATGTGCCACGCAGCTCAGCTCTGGGGCATGGGGATCTGTTCCATGCAGCTCAGCTCTGGGGGCATGGGGACACTCTTCAGCAGTCTTTGATTTTGATAGATCACATGATCTCTGCCTCATCCACACATGGTAGCATTCTTCCTGAGTATGTGGGGGGGGGCAGGGTTTCTGTCTGTCTGTCTGTCTATCTGTAGGCAACATCTTTTTATGAGGACATAGGACATACTGAATTGGGAGCCTACCTGGCTCCAAAATGATTCATCTTAACCGACTGTACCTACAGTGACCCAGTTTCTAACTGAAGTTATATTCTGTGGTATTGGACTCGGACATAAGAATTTTTCGGTAACACAATTCAGCTTGTAATAGAGTCCAGTGGAAAAGCAATCTATAAAAATTCGTTTCAGATTTTCATAAAGACTTACAGAATGCAGCACTCTGTTCTCATCACAGATCACTGTCTCTCTGAGCATTTAGTATCAGCCCTTTTGAAGCACACAGTAAGACTTTGACCTGTGTTGGGGACACGATTGAACAGTTTGTTATCAACTTTAAAGTAGCTGCTCCCAGGGCTGGGAAGATGACTCCACTGTTAAGTGCCTATTCTGCTCTTGCAAAAAATTTGAATTCGGTTCCTAGCACCACGTCAGGTAGCTCACAAGCATGTGTAAATCCAGCGCTAAGATATCCAATGCCTTCTTCTGGCCTTCTTGGGTACTGCACTCATGTGTGTAAATACACACACACACACATACACACACACACACACACACACATACAACATGTGTGCGCACTGTTAAAAAATTAAAAATAAGATCTTTAAAGTAAAGGCTGCCTATTTGAGTCTAAACATATTGCTGGCAACTGCTTGTCTTATGTTGACCGACAGAGAAAACTTTCTGGCCAGAGTTACTGGTCTCCTAAACTTTATGTATTGAAGGAGCTGAATCACTATGCAAAGAGTTTACATAACCGGAACTCAATGAAACTTTCCAAACCAATTGTGCCATTCTATAGCAAAACATAAAGGGAGAATCCAGCTCTCCTGACACAAAGGACTGCGTTGTGCCCTCCGGTCCCAAACACATGTGCTTTTTATCATTCCACACACGGGCATCAGGCCATTGCGGCGGCTCATCCTCACTGTAAGCGTGGGTAGGTTTATAATCACTTAAGGAACACACCTCTGGACACATCTGTATGGGTGTTTCCAAATGGGGTTTGGTTCAAGTGGGGAGACCTTTACCCTGATGTGCGTGGCACTGTTCCATCAGCCAGAATCCCAGACTGAAGAAAAGCATGGGCATCAGTAGCCATTGCTGTGTGTGGTCACAGTGTGACCAGTCAGTCCTGCTCGTCCTGCTGTCCTGCTGTCCTGCAGCCAACGACGCTCTTAAACACCCAGCTAAAATAAAGTCTTCCTCCCTTATGCTGCTGTTGTCAAACACTTTGCCACAACAATGAGAAAGCAATGCAAACCCCTTGAACCCAACAAGGCCATTCTTGTCAAAATGACCCCATGACTAAGGTGAAGCACAGAGCACGGTAGTAAAGCAGCGTAGACTCGGATGTCCCACAGCCCAAGGTTATAGCCTATGTCCGACCTTGTGCAATTTTTAAGCAACTGATATCAGTCACCTTTACCAGTCAATCACAGGCACCAGCTATAACCTCAGTGAAGACAGTGTGACACTGTATGTGAAACAGAGAAGCATCTGCCACATGGATGGAATTTAACTCGTGGTAACTATTAATCTCCATTGGTGAAGAGCTGCTATTCTGGAGAAATCACCTTGAGATAACCTTTTCTTTCTAAGTTCTGGAAAACAGGTGTGAGATGCAACCAACAAAACCACTCAGACCTCCATATCATTGCATATTGCCTGAGGATACTCAGAGAGTGGGTGTGGCTTTGTTTTATACTATCCAATGTTAGCCCCTGTGTCCTGAGGACACTCAGAGAGTGGGTGTGGCTTTGTTTTATAC
>NC_022024.1:1421222-1441273 GCF_000317375.1 Microtus ochrogaster
TCCAATGTTAGCCCCTGTGCCCCAGCACAGTGATTCTGAACAGCTCTATCAAATGCAATAGAACTAATCCAGCAGCATTTTCCAAGGTTCCTCTGGCATGATATTTGCGCAAGCTGTTTTTCTTATTTCAGGCACTGCTGACTAAAACACTTTGTACAAAGCAATGGAGCTAGATTTTATCTCCAAGCAAATTTGGCAAGACAATCACCCATAAGCCTCTACCTAAGGGTCTTTGGCTTGGTCCATGACTCCTTCAAGGTATTCCGACTTACATGTTGGTGTTTGTAATCTGTTCTCTGCCTCTATTGTTCCCCAAGCATTAGATACGAAAACAAGTCATCACTCCAGGCTCCAGACTCGCCTGTTTGTGCCATGTTGTCAGGCCAGGATCTACTTCCTCTTCCTGTCTACACCTAGATACGCATAGAAACCTTTGGGCACATCTAATAGGGGTGCCAGGGCACTTGTCCTTCCTTACGCCCCTCTTCTGAAACCTGCCGGGTACCTTCTTAGCATCTAAGCCTGGAAAAACACCTCTACCTGGACTGTTGCCTCCTGTTGTGCTCACTTCACACACTTGTCTGTCAGCATTCACACTGATGATGAACCCCTCCCCCAGTGGCCTCTGGGAAACTCTCCCCAAGCACCCATCTCTCTGATGCCGTATCCTGTTCAACACCTGGAAACAATTACACACCACAGATACTCAAGTTATTTGGCAAGTAAACAAAGGGTAGACAAATCTGCGTGTGAAAGTTGGAAACTGATGGAAGAAGGTCATTGGTTAATTAATAAAGAAACTGCTTGGCCCTGATAGGTTAGAACATAGGTGGGTGGAGTAAACAGAACAGAATGCTGGGAGGAAGAGGAAGTGAGCTCAGAGGCCATGCTCCCCTCTCCCGGGGAAGACGCAATGAAGCAAGCCGCCAGGTCAGACATGCTGAATCTTTCCCGGTAAGACTGGTGCTACACAGATTACTAAAAATGGGTTAGGCAAAATATGAGAATTAGCCCGTAAGAGACTAGAGCTAGTGGGCCAGGCAGTGTTTAAATGAATACAGTTTGTGTGTCGTTATTTTGGGGCATAAGCTTGCCAGGCAGCCTGGAGCTGGGTGGCAGGAAGTGGGCTGCAGCTCCTACCACAGGAAACTGCTCAATCGCCTGTTTTGGGAGGATGGGCCTGATGTGCAGAGAGGAACAGCAGGGACTTTGGAGGAAGTCAGGTCTTGATTGAAATACTAACTCCACACTGTTTTCATTAAATGACTTTAATAAATGTAAGTTAACCTCTATGTGCCTCAGTTTCCTCGTTTTCCAGACGGGGTATTGTTTGTCAACCACACACTCAGAGTTAACACATAGATAAAACAGGATCACAGGTGTAAAGCACACATGAGAACTTCTTTAAAAGATTGCATCTTAAGGTTTTACTGCTGTGAAGAGATGTCATGACCATGACCATGACAATTTTATAAAGGAAAATATTTAATTGGGGCTGGCTTCCAGTTCAGAGGATTAGTCCATTATCACCATGGTGGGAAGCATGGCAGCAGGCAGCAGATGTGGTGTTAGAGGAGATGAGCCTTCTACATCCATCTGTAGGCAGCAGGAAGGGGCCATGAGCCACTGACCTGGCGTGGGTCTCTGAGACCTCACAGCCTACCCCCAGAGACACACTTCCTCCAGCAAGCCTCACCCCCTCATAGTACTACTTCCTGTGAGCCTATGGGCTCCATTTTCTTTCAAGCCATCACAGAAAGCTCACGATGTTAGTAGAAAGAGACACTGGAAAGTCAGTGTTGCCGAAGCAGCATCTATTGCTGAGCTTTCCAACAACCTCCAGGTTCTACCTCTTACAATATGAGGGCAGAATCGCTACCAAATACCAGGAACCCGTTTTCAATGATGCTTGCATTGTGTCTTGTTGTTTCTTCAGAGGCACTGTTTCATTGCTTCAAGTTTGTACCTCTTACCTATTCTTGGAGTGACCTGTTTTCAGGTAGTCCAGCTACCCATGAAAATTCAGTGTGTGATCTGCAAGGGTCAGGATATCAAGCCACGAACAACTGTAACTCCTTTGTCATAATTGATAACTACAGATAATTGAATAAAAGAAATTAGACCTCAAAGAACAGGTTACCCAATATATATTATATGTATATATAATGTATATGTGTATATTTTTCTGTTAAATACAGAATGCGAAGTAGAACACAGAAAATGGACGATCAGATGAGATTTCCGAGACAGCCCTGAGCAGCCAGAGGCCTATATAAGCTGTGTCTCCTCAGCAAGATGGAAAAGGAGGGGAGTGGGAGTCACTGTGAGAAGGTTTAGTAGCCCACGTGAGGCTTTGCCAGGGATCAGCCTCCCAGTGCAGAGACGCTCAGCACTCTTTCTCATGACTAGTAGCTGGTCTCTAATTTCTGAAATATCACCAACCAAGGCTGAAGCCACCAGGGCCTACTCTAGGTTCCAGGCCTTTCTGGTACTGGGGACAGAGTTGGCTGGTAAAGAATTCCCTTCTAGAGGCTGGTGACGACGTTTGCTGGCCTTGCAGAAACTCAGTAGGAACTCGGTTTGCATTTAAGTTTATAAGAAAAAACACAAACATGCAAAAGTTTTGTTTTGTTTTGTTTTCAGGAAAACGAAAGCAATCTCAAAAAAAAAAAAAACATTCTGTCAATACGGACATGAATTCTGCTTGACCTAGCTGCCTGCAGTATCTTGGAAGAAAGGAGCATATTTCAGCACCTGGACAATCATAATCTTGAGTTTAAAACAAAACAAAACAAGTGTGGGGAATTTCGAGAGCACCGAAGGCCATCAGATTTTCTAACAAATCAGTCAAAAATGTATTATTAGCAAACCGAAGTGTGGAAGACACGGCACTAGAAATTAGCGGAGGTGGCAGCGACCCCGAACTTCACAGAGGGAGCTCACAGATGTCTGGAAAGTGGAGCATGCTCTTCCCACCTGATAACCTGAAGAGTAAAGAAAGGCACGCACACAGCCTAATAAAAACAAGCTAGAAGATAAGAGCTATAATAAAAGTGATAAATTATGACTACCAAGCAGCAAGTCCCATAAAGGAAGTATAATTTACAATGTACTTTGAACCTTTGATAGGTGGAGGTGTGAGGCAGACATTTCAAGCGGAGAAACATCATGTACAAGGGTCGGAACTAGGCTAGGGCACGTGTTCAAAGGACCGCGCAGAAAGGGTGGGTCACCGTGAACACCGGCGCTTTTGCCTGTTCAAAAGTCTCCTTCTATTCTCTCACCAATAGTAACACCATTCCTCTAGAAAAATCCTTGTCTTAGTGTCTGAAGCCTGGCATTACTTTGCTTTTAAAATCAGGGTAGGGCTTGTCTGTGACCATCCCTTGACCTCTGTCACTGGATAAAGTCACTAGTTTGGAGTTGAGTGTGTAGCTCACAACAGGCTGTGCACCAACACACGTTTTGATTGATTTCCGTGGTCTTGTGCTGGTTCTCAACAGGTGTCATTTTCTAAGAAAGTGGCAGAGCCTGGGATCTCTTGGGTCGCTTAAGAGAGTTCCTGTTGAAAAGAAAGGCCAGCTGGCCTGGGTCTGAAAAATCATGGGATAAAACCGGACTCGTTGAACATAACGGACAATGAGGACTACTGAGAACTCAAGAACAATGGCAATGGGTTTTTGATCCTACTGCACGTACTGCCTTTGTGGGAGCCTGGGCAGTTTGGATGCTCACCTTGCTGGACCTGGATGGAGGTGGGTGGCCCTTGAACTTCCCACGGGGCAGAGAACCCTGATTGCTCTTTGGGCAGACGAGGGAGGGGGTCTTGATCGGGGAAGGGGGAGGGAAATGGGAGGTGGTGGCGGGGAGGAGGCAGAAATCTTTAATAAATAAAAAAAAAACAGCCACGGGGGGCGGGGGGGGAGAAAGAAAAGAAAGGCCAGAGCATTCACACAGTGGTGTAATGGAGGGACAGCACATCTCCATTTGGCATAACCAGTCCAAACTGCTGTCACCTGTTACCATAAGGATTGTCACATAACTGAGACCAGGCTGGAGAGGACCTTGAAGCATCTTCAGCACACTCTGTCTGTAATCAATGAAAAGGAGGAGTTTGGGAGACTTGAGGAAAATGGTGGTTTTGACATGGCCTAACTGATACACTTCTGTAGGCAGGGAGACCCGGTGAGGGAGCCACAAACACACCCAGTGGTGACAACTTGTCAGCATGATATCATGAGTTTCAGACACTCTGTACTTCAGAGTGAAGCTCAGTCACTTCAGGAGCTTGCTGTGCAATGTGCCCCTCCCACACATCGACTCACATGGTACTCACTGCAACCTCATGGAAAAGATCCTCTTACTCACATTAACATGGACTACAGTCTATAAAGAAAGTCCATTTTGCAAAAGCTGCAATTAAAGCATTAGCCGGCTAATAAATTCCCAATCTTCCGCAACCAGTCAAATGGCAGAAATGAGCTCAAATGAACAGCAAGGCATACCTAGAGCCTGTTCTATACACACATATACACACATAAAACATAGACATAAATATCTATTTACACATTTTATGTATATGAATGTTTTGCCTGCATGTATGTATGCACACAGTGTGAATGCCTGGTGCCCAAGGAAGGCAGAAGAAGGTGTCAGGTCCCCTGGAACTGGCTAATGGTTGTGTGTCACCATTTGGGTACTGGGAATTTAAACTGGATCTTCTGCAAAAGGAACAAGAGTCAGAGGCTATTCTTAAACAGGAGAGTTGCCAGCACCACAGTGACTTGCTAGATCTACAGTCTTCCCCATACGCGCCCATTCTCTCCTCCGGGTAGCCTGCATGAGTAGAATGGTGTTTCTATAGTGCCCCATTTTACTACCACTTGGGTAGAGAAGATGCCACTGGTGTGTGTTCCTCCCAATGGGCCACGAGCAGAATAAAACACGAGAAGGAGAGAGCCCCTGAGAATCCGATTCAGAAAATGACAAATCTCCATGGTGTCCACAATGGGTCACATAACGTGGGTGACAAAGGAAAGGAGCAGAGAGAAACCTTGCTCCCTAACAAAAACCCCACATCTCCTTAGAATGCAGATTTCTATCAGAATGTCCAAGAGAACATCGTGCGTACTTCCATAAAAGGCCATTGTCTATGCTCTCCCAGCAGGTCCTTGGATACAGGGAGATGAAGTCAGGCCTCCCAAGCACTGTCACTGTCGAGTCCCATCTCTCTGCCAGGCCTTCCCACAGCCCCAGATGGTCTAGCTTCTCCATCCTTGTCACTTCCTGAGGGTGTGGGAGAAAGAAAAGAACTAGAAGGGAAGAAAGTAGCAAAGAATCTTCCAGTACTAGCCCTGCAGGGCAGCTGCCAAACAGACGCAGGGAAATGGCTTGGTGCCCACACTTCCCTGCTGCCCACCTTCTCCTGGCAGTGTCACCAAAGTCCTATTCACCTCATCGTCCAGTTCTCCTGGGGACTCTGCTGCATTCTCACTGCACAGCGACAAATGACCCATCATGTCGTCCTGGTCACTCAGGTGGCCGTGGTGCTGGTGGGGTTACTAGGAAGAACATGATAGAAGAGGCAAATCCATGCTTTCTGAGTAGTTCACTTATTCATTAATTAAATACCAATTGACAAACGGCTATGCAGTGGTTCTCAACCTTCCTAATGCGGTGACCCTTTAAAACAGTTCCTCACCTTGTGGTGACCCCCCCAACCATAAAGTTATTTTCATTGCTACTTTGTAACTGTCATTTTGCCACTGCTGTGAATCATAAGGTAAACACATGGCACGTGAGATATCTGATAAGTGACTTTCAAAGGGGTCACGACCCACAGGTTGGGAACTGTGGCTAATGAGCCAGGGACTTCTCAGGGCAGTATGAGTTGAGATGGCTAACTTCCAGTGAGAAAGAGAAACAAAAAACAAATCAATAACTGTAGAAGCTAGTGACTGAGAAAGAGGAAAGGGAGGAGAAGGCGGAAGAGGAAGAAGGGGAAAGGGAGGAGGTGGCAGAAGAGAGGAGGAGTAGAGAGGAGTAGAGAGGTAGAACAGGTTAATCTTACAAGGGAAGTGGGAAGAAGTAAAGGAGAGACAGGAAGAGTTGTCGTCGAGGGGGGCTTGATTAGGGAAGTGTAAGAAACAGCAAAGCAAGCGAGGATTGTAGGAAGGCTGTGGCAGGCTGAAGAAAAAGGAAGGAGTGGGCTCATCTTCAGTACATGGAGGATAAGACCACCCACGTGGCTGGTGCAGAGAGAGCAAGCCAGATTCACAGGGACGGTGCTGGAAAGGGAGCCTTAGGCAAGAAGATTGCATCCTGTCTTTAGGATGCCAGGAAGCCCGGAAGGCATGGCAGCATGAGCTGAAGGATAGGTTGCTTTAGGAAACACTTGAGGCAAAAACAAGGAAGAAAACAAGAAGAGCAGAGGACCAGGCACTGCATGCAGGAGAAGGTGGCCAGAGCCGGGGTGATCGTCATGGGAGCATCAAGAAAAATCGGTCTCAAGACATATTTGGGGATCGGAGCCTCCTCTCTTACTTTGCAGCTGTACAGTGGGCACTCTGTTGTCTGAGCGCAGCCACACAGCTGTGACTGACAGTTCCCAGGAGCTGACCTGTCCTGTGCTTCTCCAGTCTAAAGATGTCTTCATGCCTAGAGATAATCACAGCCTGGAGTAAGGAAGATGCCTTTGTGCCCATAACTGAGCATGGCCTGGAGTGACAACGGCGGGGCTTGGAGGGACGTGTGTCCCTGTGTCCTGTGTCTAAAACCATTCTGGATGCTTCATCAGGACCCAGACCCTGGTGTTGCTACTGTTTATCCTTCTTGTTAGACATTATCGCCCACTACTCGACTTCCACTACCGTAAGATGTCTCGGACACACCCCAGTGTTTCACTCCCTCACGCCCTCCCTGACTTTGTGCAACCCCATGCTTCAGTCTCTGTTTGGAGGGAACTCAGTCTGTCCCCCAAGGCCTGTGAAGGAGATGTCAGCATCTTCATAAAGCAATCTCTCCTTTTCTTTCAAGAATTGGTGGGTTTATAACAAGAAACGGGTTTTCCCCTCTGTTCTTCCCAAACTGGCTTTACCCACCTATACATGTAAAGTCAACCCTGATAGTCTGGTTTATGGAAAGTCAACAGGAGAACAATTGTACAGTAAAGGAAAGATATTCAGAGCTCTCTTCTAGAAAAGCAAATGAGGTTTAGTCTCAAACTACGCAGATGGCTCTGTGATGGGCCTGAATAGATCCTGCCAATTTCATAGACAGTGAGTGGATGAGGGTATGGCTGACTGATAATTCGGCAAAGGGATAATACGCTTAAATGAGATTTGGAGAGAATCACTTAAAGTGCTTAGGCTTGTGGGTCCTGAAAGTTCTGGTAGAAATGACTATAGATTAAAGAGATAAGAGACGAGCGGATAACATAAAGCAGAAGAATTCCTTAAATCAACACAGACATTTTAATAACTGGGCTTTAAATAAATCCCCCCTCTGAAGTAGTGTAACATTGAAGAGCTCCTGTGACACAGGAGAAGCTAATCACAACGCTGAATAATCCCGGAACCAACGGAGTGACGCAGAAGTGGGAGCATCGTTCCTTCAGCTCCTCTGACCTCCCAGTTTCCACTCTGCCCCCGGGATCCCCACCACCTAGCACCCCAGCATCTTACAGCCTCGGCTGTCCCCACAGGACAGCCAGGTTGGGTTCCAAGCCTCTCAGACCTCGCTGCTGATGGCTATAGACCGGAGCAGTTCACCCCACAGGGTTATTCCAGGAGGTAAGTGAGCTAAGGAGAGGGCAAGCAGAGCCAACACTCGGGAAGCCACCAGTCAGCGACTGTGCTCCCTCAACAAAGATGTCAGTCATACGGTAAAGGGTGCCCTGGAGCAGCTGAAGCTTCGCTGCCTACATAGGGCTGGTGATAGGTGGTGGACCCAGGCTGGCTAGCAGGCCTCAGTTAGGATGGGCAGGAGCTGCCCACGCTATTTGTCAATAAACTGTGCAGACATCATCCAGCTACAGCAAACGGGAGACATAAATCTCTGCTGGCCTTTAACAAATCAGTGTAACAATTCACATCAAAGGCTGAGAAACTGTTAATATCCTGGGGAATTCGTTCAAACAAGAAAGAATTTGCTACAGACACATTGGCACTCGCGGAAGTGGTAATACTGGAAGGAAAATGCCAGTCCTTAGAGGCCAAGAGCGACTGTTCTTTTCCTAGTGGGGGTAATAAACTGACTATAAATATCAGCACCACATACCTCTAAAAACGAGTGTTTGTGATGAAAAAGAATCTTCCGTGTAAGGGCCTAGAAAATCATGCGTACATTCTAATACGATATGTAAATTACAGATGGTTTGGAACAGCAGAATATGCCAGAACACAACTAATTTTATTTTTAAAAAGTGTTTGGCATGTTTATTATTTTTAACAATTTTTAACAAATTTTAACATTTTTAACAATTAAAAAGGATTTGAAGTGGGGAGGAGAAGCGACCTTCTCGAGCCTCATCTCACAGACAGCAGTAATATAGAGAAAGCCCCTGGCAAGTTGTCTTTTTCTTACAGGTGCTCTCGGCTCACCAGGCGGTTCTGTGCAAACTTTGTGCACTCTTCCCTGTAGAAACACACACTTCTAACAATGCGATCTGTTCGAACCTTCACATCTGGCACCGGAGGCCCGATGTGCCGTGAGGATTGCCAAGGGGCTGCTGCTGTGGACCATGGCATCGATTGTTTTAAGCGCTATGCTGATGAGAGTCAAAGCCCCGGCCACTGAGTAAAATATGATCAGTGTAAAAGCCAATTTGGCAAAACTCAAACCAGAGCTGTCTCCTTCTGACGTCAGCTGTATACTTTCTAAGCGTTTTCTTCATGCCCAAAGCTATATTTGGATGAAACCAAGAAAAATATTGCACCCAAGATCCCACAAAAAGCTTGAGATATGAGTCCCAGATATAGAAGAAAGAAAGTTTTCCAAGCCACATTGTGTGTTCTCTCAGTGAGACAGTGGCACTGGGTCCCTGACAAGGGTGAGATCCTTCATAGATGTCACACCATGGCGCCCAGGCACCAGAGCCAGGAAGCTAGACCATTGCTGCTACAGCTGTTGCTAGCTCTCTCGTGCCTACCTGTGTCAAAGACCCCAGGATGGATCCCAGGCACCTCATAAGAGGGATGGCTTTCCAAGGAGGCTGGTATCATGAGAGAATATTCCAGAACACAGAAAGTATTTTCTGTACAGGCTAGTCTTCGTGTTCAGCTCCCTGTGGTCGGGGACTGAGTGTTTGTGTCCTGGAAATATCTGAGCAGTCAAACCACTCTGTGTACTGAAGAGAAAGGAAGAAAGTGCTTCTGTTCTAGGTGAAAGGGGAGAGAGTTCCTTCCTCCTCCCCTCAACATTGGTTTTGCATCCTGGTCATACTCACTAGACTCTAGTGACTACAGGGTAAGTAAAGCCAAGTGGAGTCTGCAGAAACTGCTACCCCACAGCTTTAATGCAGTCACACATATCCAGCAGTCATTACATCACTGCTACCCCATGGCTTTAAGGTTAATGTAGAGTATCATACATATCCAGCGGTCATTACATCACTCCTGTTCAGAGTGTCAGAGACAATGGGCAGCAGGAGGTGTGGCTTGTGATCACTCTCAGAGGACTAGAAAGTTCACACCAAGGAAAGGCCCAGGAGGCTGAGGACAGAGCTGTCACGCTAGGCAGTGACTGTCTTCTCTGACAACCAGAGATTCAGGGTCATCTATAGGGCCCTTTGTCCTGCTCACCTGTAGCTCTGACCTGGTGATGGCACAGGCCACCCTGACTGGAAGAGTGTATCATCCCCTCCCCTTGCTTCCCCACCCAGTCAAACCTGCCCAGGCCCCCAACAGAGGGTAAATGGGTCATGTCACTGAATCGATGACGGATGCTTGCACAGCTAGCCTGAGATGTGTGTCCCAAATATGGGCAAGGGGTGGGGGTTAGGGAGACATGGGCTTTGCCCTTGGACATGTCTTCTCTAAGTTTTCTGAAGTGGTTCCAGCTACTTCCATCCTAGGATCTGGTAAACAGAAGGCAGCTGTCAGTCAGGGTGGCACTAATGAAATGTGATCGTGGACGTCACTCGCCCCGAAACCAACAGCATCAACAGCATGCCTGTTCACTTGCCAGAGGCTAGTGAGACTTCAGTGAGGAGAATACTGGGTGAGGTGGTGGTGGGGCTACAGCTGGCTTCTGCCCTGGCAGGTCTACCAGATGTCTGTCTTACTGAAGGAGCTCAGAACCCGGGCTAGGGAGACTGAACTCCCCCTCATTCTAAGCTCCTCCATCCTGCTCTGCTTTGAAGGGGGCGGCCATAAATAAAGCTCTGGCTGGGGGCGCAATCAGCACAACCCCTACCCTGTGTTCTGAGGTGCGCTTGTGGCTAGTGGTTTAACATTAAATTTCTCACTGTTGACCAGACAAAGGTTTTATTTTCCATTGCCTCCAACTCTGAGACATGTATACAAGCCTTTTTTCAAGATGCAAATGTCTCCCTGAGTGGCAGTTTGGAGACGGTGTGCCAATGCCAGCTAGAGCACACTGTGGTGTTCTGTTCCTCCTGTCTTGGCACAGAAAACTTCCTCTGCCAGGGAGAACCACCCACCCATCCTCATGGCCAAGTCTAAAGCTCTCTTAAAGATTCAGATCGTATCCCTTCACTCACGTGTGGATTAAGCACTTCTTTGCAAGCCTGAGAGGTGCCCTCTGTGCCATCACTAGGCCCTCAGATGGTCAGTAAGGTGAGGAGAGGAAAGAGCTATGATCATAGCCAGGGTGCTTCTGCTATGAGCTACTCTACTGGGGGAAGGGTGGGGGCTTTGGAGCAGAAGGCCAGCCCTATCCCACCCCTCCCTGGCCTTCCCTGGCTTTTCTTACTGTTCTCTCAAAGGCACATATGCCATCAGCTCCCCAGTGACATTTCTACATGATGTCTGCCCTCTGCCCCCACTATTCCTGCTGCTTTCTTAGGTCTTGGATGCCATGGGCTGTCTAATGAATCAACTATCCAGGAAACAGTCAATGCTTGGAGTAAATAATCCTTTACAGGAGCAACTAGTCTCCTTAACATCAAGAGATCAGGAATCGTTTTTAATCCCCAGAGCGATCACAGAAGTGAAGGCATGCTATATTGCTTAGCGTGGGAGCTTGCAGCCGAGCATGAAGGAGTCATTGAGCAAAGCTGCATTAGCTAACGAGCGCAGGATTGGCGTCTGGGGATGAACAGGCAGGGATGGGGGTCAGTGCCAGACACAGAGATAGGGTTTCTCAGTGTAGCCCAGTCTATCCTGGAACTCACTTTGTAGACTGGACTGCCTATGCCTCCTGAATGCTGAGATTATGGGCATGTACCACCGTTGCCCAGCTGCAAGGTAGAATTTGTTTTTAACCTCGGTTTTTGTGATCCAATAGTACAGAGCCTGTGTGGAAATTACATTGGTGCTAGAATGATAGTTAGCAACTTAATATTTTATTAACCATTTTTGTGTGGAGATAACTGGTGCTATGTCTTGATAATAATCAGCACACTCAATAAAGCAAAGAGTTCATCTAGTGCAGACAGTGGCAAAGCTCTTCTCAGATGCGTGTGAGTACAAACTCAGCCTACCATACAGCAGCATAGCGGGCTGAACTATTGCTTTAATCAAGTCCCCAGGTTCTGTGGATCCACAGACCAAAGGATCCGAAGAGCCAACCACAATGGCAGAAAACACTATTCTCTTACTATTAAAACTGAGCTATTGATTTGTTTGTCCTGCTCTGGGGATCAAACCCAAGGCATGTTAAGCAAAACTACTACATCCCAACCCTAAATTACTATTAAATGTTTTTAATTATGGAATTAATTATGATGATTATGATTCAGTCATTATGATGAATTCTGAATCTGTAAAGCCTACTAAGAAAAAATATTAAGTCTGCTTTAATCTCATAATTCGGAAATAGGCTTATTAGTATTTTGGTGTGTTTCTTTCTAAATCCTTTTCTAAAGTTACATTGCCTGTAATTTTTGCTATGGTCTTTTAAAATTGTGACCTTTTCATGTGATTGTATACTTTTTATTATTGATTTTTTTTTTGAGTTAAGGATTACCTTAAACACATACTTCTGAGTGCCTATTATAAATCTTACCTGGTCAGGTTGTAGACTCAAAATTTTAATTTTTGACTAAATTTAAAGTTTAAGAATTAATTTTTGATACTTTATCTCTTTTTAATTAAAATTTTATTGCATTCACTTATTTGTGTGTGTGTGTGCGTGTGCATGTGTTCCATGCACGCTGTCCTGGTGTCCATACAATGAGGTTTAGATGACATGTCACAGGAGGCAGTTCTCTCCTTTTACGCTGTGAGGCCTGATTATTGAACACAGATCAGCAAACGCCTTTACCTGCTGAACCACATCACCATCCCATCCTTTTAAAGTTTATATCCCTGAGCTGCATCTGTGGGGGATGTGTTCGCATCTCAGTGGTAAGGTCTGGTGTGGTGTGGTGTGGTGTGTGTGTGTGTGTGTGTGTGTGTGTGTGTGTGTGTGTGTGTGATTTTGTTCAAAGTTAAGGTTAGGTTTTAGTGTTGTTTGCTTCAGAAACCAGCTAGGTATGCATCGCAGTGTCCTGCATGCCTTGGAGCTGCTTCTTCTTGCTGATGGTTTGTACGGTCTAGCTCACCAAGGAACTAATTTGGAGTCTCCCTTCCTCACACATTCCCACCTGTAAATTCAGTGTGAGTGTTTCATCAGTTACCACTAGACTGTGAAGGTGCCCGTGTCTCTAACTGACGTATTTATTATGTGGGATATTTTATGTGCTTGTGTCCACATGTCCACATGTTCATGCATGCATGTAGAGGCCAGAGGTCACCCGCTCTCCATCTCAGCTCTTGAGGCAGAGTCTCTCACTGACCAGACCGGATGACCAGTGAGGCCTAGGGATTCTCTTGTCTCCAGCTCCCCAGCCCAATGATTACAGACGTATGCCACGGACCTGACTGTTTCAGTGCTGGTGATCAATCCCAGGTCTCCCTGCCTGCAAGGCAAGCACTTCGCTGACTGAGTCATCTCTCTGGCCCTGGCTCTGTCTTTCTTGAGTCTCCTGTCTTTCCTAACTGCAAATTTCTCCATAAAAGGTGGTCAGTCCTGTAACTTAGCCCTAGATGTAAAGCCAGTGCTACTGGAGAAGAGTTCTCAAAACCCCGGTATCCTGGTGACTCACCCTGTGCTGGGATTCAACCTTTGAACAGAGTGCTAACTTCCTTCCTCAAAGGCTGCTCTGTGTGGAGCTTCTCTGATGAAACCGGCACAGCCCCACTGTCTACACGTCATGGGTCTCCCTACAAACCAAACTCAAACAAATATGGTTATGTGTGTGGCCTGTCCTGACTGAAAAGGGACAAGTCTTGATCTTGTCTCACCGAGACAGTACAAAGTTCAGGGCTGTGCTTCAGAGAACGGGTAGTCACTCAGGGCCTGGTGGCTTCTGCTGAGAACTGGGCTGGCAAATGAAGCCTTCTGTTTGGACTCAGACCTCCCTCGGAGGCCTGAGATGACAGAATAGGGATGATGACGGAGGTCCCCAGACTTCACAGAGACTCACAACCAGTGGAAACCTTGGGCTAATCTATACCTTGGCCAGATTTCTCACCAATGTTTCTTTATATTCAATGCTCATCTTGCTTTCTGGGGTGGAATTTTTTCTAACAAGTCACTGAAGATTGTTTTCACAAAGTAACATTGTTTGCACTGTCCTGTGCCTCTAGGTATTGTCCCATGGTATGCCAACAGTGGTCCCCGGATGAAGGGAGAATCCATCCTCCCATGAATTTGGGAAAGACCTTTGATGGGTAGTTTTTAATTATCAAGTTGACAGAACCTAGCATCACCTGGGAAGAGGGGATTTCAATCTTTCTCATCTGATTGTCCCATGGCCTTGTCAGTCAGAGACTGTATTGGCAGATGATTGATGGAGGCAGGTCCAGCCCACCGTGGGCAGCGCCATCTCTAGGCAGGCAGGTCTAGGATGTATAAGAAAGCTAGCAAAGCAAGGCTTCCTTCATGTTCGGGTACAAGTTCCTGCCTTGAGTTCCAGACCTCACATCCTTCAGTGACAGGCCGTTCCCTGGAGGTCCAAACTGAAGTCACTCTCCCCCTAAGCTGCTCTTCTTGCTCATGATGTTTATCACAGCAAAAGGAAAGCAAACTTCAACAAGGTTAAACGACATTCAGCTGATTTCTTTACCGTGGGACCCTCAGGACGTCTTAAGGACAATTTTGCTCTCCTCAACTTCTTTTTCTTAAACAACACGTCTATTAAGCATTCCACATACACCCCAGCTGTGCAGAAGACATTTGGAAGGATCGTTATCTTGATGACCATTGCTAATGTCATGATCTTTATGTACTGGTTCAGACTGGATTCCTGGTACTTTGTTAGGTCTTCTACAGGCCCTGTTCCATTCAGCGCACCTTCCCTGGGCATTGCTGCTTCATTGCAGTGGCATGAAAACATCACTGGCTCATCATGAAGGTGTAAGTAAGGTATCAGTCCTAATCTGCATCCAGGTGTGTCTGATTCCCCAGCCCATGCCTTTAACCAGGAAGCTCATCTTTGAAATCTTCACCTAATGGAATTTGATATCTAGCAGATGCAGGGAGAACCTCTCTTGGAACCTCCCCTTTATCTGTAAGAGCACAGATTTCTGGGAATTGAGGCTGTCATAATGCCCCATTTGGAATGGCTCCGCTATAAGAGGAGGGAGAAAGTAAACCTGTAATACATGTGGTCTGTAGTGGTACCCAGGGCCGTGAAGAAGATGAAAAGACAGGAGCTAGAAAAAATAAACTTCTGGTTTGCTCTCCTACAGATCCACGTATTCTTAAAAACAGGTTTGTTCTACCCACAGAAGCTTTCTCCTTTTTTCAATCTGTTCTCCTAAGCTAGATTTACAAGCTCCAGTGTTTACTGTCCTGTTAGAGCTACTCACCAAAGGATGGTGCCGCACATACATGACATGTAGCAATGAGCATCTTCTCCCATCAGCCCGCTTCTACCACACCAATTCCCAAACACCATCAAACATGAAAGGGTGAAAGAAGAGGCTCTTCATCTCTAAAGCCCCACACTAGTTCAGTAACCACACTCTTCAGAATGACTTTTCTATTCAAGTCTTTTGAGCTAGCTTGCCTGTTGCCTACAGTCATTGGTATTGTGAGCATGTTTCTTTTGGTTTTGTTTTGGTGCTGAGTTTCAAACTCAAGGTTTTGGTATGCTAGGCAGGTATTCTACATCCTCAGCCCAGGAATGTGCCTGAGTGTCCTCTTGATCAGCTAATAAAAGTAGTTAAGGAATCAACAAAACGTGGGAATCTGGATTTGAGTGGTAATGTCAAGGTAAGGGAGAAGGGCTCATGGTGCAAGGTGTAGATGTTATTTAAAGCCCTATGATTAACCTAAAAACCTTATAAATGTGAACAAATCACAAAGGAGTGAAGATCTGGGGGTGTGAGACAGTGGCTTTAAGTCTTAGATGGGAGGAAGACGCCGAAGCCTGGGATGTGATCAGTGGAGGAGGAGAACCAAGAGATGGTGTGGTGGAGACACAGAGGAGAAGGGGCTCATCTGGGGAAGGCTGGCTGTCCAAAACACTTCTGAGAACTAACATTCCTTTCCTTGACTTTCCCCCAGGAGCCTCTCCTGCCACAAGGCACACCTTTGCCCTAGAAGCTCTGGGATGCTGAACTTTTCTTCCTCTCTTTGTGCCTCCAAGCCTTCTGTCCTTTCTGCCAACAAATCTCCCCACATAGCAATCTAGATCTATCATCCTAGCTCCTCCCCCCATCCCAGACCTCAGCCATAACTCCTCTGTCTGGTCTGGAGTCCCTGCAAGGAGTCCAGCTCCTCCCCCATGGAAGCACTCACTGGTGGTAGGCAAAAGCAAGACCAAACTCTTTATTTCAGTGATCTTCAGCACCCATCTTCATCTTGGTTAAGAAGGATCTAAATCAATAAAGACACAAAGGCAGGATCCAGCCAGCATTGACGTTGGTGGACATACTAAGTAAACCAAGACTCAAGGTGGCTTAAACTTCCAGACAACCCACGTTTTCAGTCAATAAAGTCTCCCCTATTTGAAACAAAGGATAAGAAGTCTCATTTTAATTAGTAAGTTAGAGAATTTTAAAAGAAATTTTGAGCCTGGGCGGTGGTGGCACACGCCTTTAATCCCATCACTCAGGAGGCAGGCAGAAGCAGGTGGATTTACTTGAGTTTGAGGCCAGCATGGTCTACAAGAGTTAGTTTCAGGACAGGCTTCAAAACTACAGAGAAACCCTATCTTGAAATACCAAAAAAAAAATTGTGTGATACATTCAAGTAACCTGAAAACAACACCATCCCACCATCCTTTCCTGTCTGAACTGTTGCATATAACTCATTCAACAACTACTTGTCTTTAAATAACACTAAAGTCATTTAGAATGTGATGAACATCTCTTCTCAAGTACCTGGAGCACCCGCCATGGAAGGGAGTTTAGACTTAGCCGTTGCTTGGGCAGTAAGACTCTTTAGAACAACTTGGGCAACGATGATAACCCTAATCCATTCCCCAGAGTTGGGGAAGGGTGTGAAAGTTTTTTAAATTGGGATCCCAAATATGCAGACATGTAAGGCAGCAGATGTCTAAGATGCGGGGAGTGTGTATGGTCTCAGAAGGTTGCATCGTTTGACTTGTGAGCAGCACCGATGTTCTGAACACAAATCGTAGATTCTAAACTACTATCTTTAGAAACAAGAAGTCAGCAACAGTCTCTCTATATATATCTTCCCCTTCCTTCCTGAACATCATGCACACACAAGCACACATACATGCACCACTCACGCACACACACATAAACACAGATTTTTAGAGATAGGAAATAAGTGTTTTAGAAATAGAGAAAATTGGCTCATTCCAGGCACTTCCTTTCTAGGTTTTCCTAAACTTTAAAATGTGTTGGAGGGGGCAGCGGGCAGCGGGGAGGCAGGGGGAGAACATCACTTCAGCTTTCAAGTTCCTTAGTGTTAACCATCCAAAGATGGCTTTCTTTTTAAAACAATTAGTACACTAGGGGAAGGAATGACTTGGGGCTGATGTAAAAGCCCCACTTGCTGCTAGAAGGCTGTAAGGATCTCAGCTCCCAGGCCTTCTGCCTTTCCCCAGCTGGATTAGACAGCTATTTTCCCAGTTGTGTCTGAGTGAGCCTCAGGGACATGTGACACACACACACACTCTGGCCTCAGCCCTTGCTGACACAGACTGTCTTAACAATACCACTCAAAGAGAACCACCCCAGCCCGTTCCTCTTCCCAGCACTAGGCATGTCTGGTGGAAAAATACATCCTGAGAGGCAGAGCAGGCAGTATATTCGTGGGGCCAAAAATCTCTGTGAGGAACTGATTCCTAAAAACAACAAGGGAGTGCTGGAGGCTGAGAGAAAGACACGCAGTGTACAAAGCACCCCAGTCTCAGCACAGCCCAGAGCTAGAATTGCTTGGCTCCCTTTCGGCTCTTGACACAACTGTGGCTATTTTCCCTTGCATTAGGAGTTCTAACAGCATTGTGAAAGGGTCTCACAGTACTGTGAAAACATGGGCCAGAGGCTTGGAGACTTTGTCTAGAATCAGCAATGCACCAAAGGAAAGGGTGTGGTGTGTGCCTGTGTCAGGGACTCTTCAGGGAGGCCTCTTTCTGCAGATTACTTGATAAGAGACCACAGAGGAAAAGCCATGAAAAAAGGCTATATTATACTAAATGCATCTCACTTTGGCTACAAGGCAGCTCTGCAAAGTGCCTGAACCATATGGGCTCTGAATTATACCATTTTACTATAGTGCAGACACTGGAGGGAGGTGCAGGTCATGCTGGAGCTGGGACAGTATGAAGGCTGGGAGGGAGGGCAGCTGAAGGTTTTGATGTGTAATGTTTTAGTGTGTAAGTGAAGACTGAGCTGTCTTTTAAAAAAAGGATTATGTGTGTGTGTGTGTGTGTGTGTGTGTGTGTGTGTGTGTGTATGTTTGCCTATATGAGTTTAAATGAACCGTGTTTGTGTGTGTGGTGTGTGGTGTGCCTATGGAGGCCAGAACAAAGCAACAGATTCCCTGGAACTGTAGTTACATATGGTTGTGAGCCACCACATAATTGCTAGGAACCAAACTCAAGTCCTCTGGGAGAGCAGGAAACAATCTTAATCAAAAGAATAATCTCTATAGTCCCTGAAGATTGAATTTGAAATGTGTAGTGGTCCTGGACAGGGTCCAAGCAGGCCCCATGAAAGGGGGATCTTCAGGGTCTCTTTATCACTCTGAGGCAAAGAGGTGCGTGCTTGGGTCTGGTGCTAATCGCTGTTGCTCTGACTGGGTAAGAAAGAACTCAGTAGGACTTGGCACTTACACAAGTGTGTGCGCTCACCCAAAGAACAACACATAGAGTAACTTATTCCCTCTGGGCTTAGCCATTTCATTCCCTCTTATTTGAGCTTACTTATATCTGGCAAATCAGAATACTTTCCCCTTCAGAAATAGCACATCAGTCTTTATCTAGAATGACTTCAAAGATGCCTCTGCGAGTGACATAATTTCAGCATGTGGTGCCTCAGTTTCCTTGGCTGTGGAATAGAAGGACAACAACCTCCTCACACAATTGTTATGAAGCAGGAAACAGTGAACCTGACAGGGCTTTGTTAGCCTGAATATACTGAACGGAGGGGAGCGATTGCTAAGATCTACTCATCAATAGCAAATTTACACAGATGTGAGAAGGGAGTCCAAGAACACACAACCCCAGCTACTTTCTACTTATGTGGACTTCACTTAGCCAATCAAGTTCACACAGCCTCATTTTCCTGTCTGCAGAAGTACTAATGTAGCACAGACTCTTATATGGCTTTTGAGAGAACTGACCCATATAGTATATCATATTACACAGTATAGTGCCTGATACGCATTGGAAGACTTTTAAAAGACAGTCATACTACGGTAGCAGTAAAGGGTGCTAAGGGAAACTCCTTCTGGTCAAGAGAATAGACTCCTGGCCCTGGTGGGTACCTAGCATTCCAACGGGACCGGGCCAATTATCTGGACAGGGAGCCTCCCCTCAAGACGGTGAGAACACCTCAAGGAAGGCAGAAACATCTTAAGCCTTAAAGATGAAGGAGAACAATTATTCTTCCTTTAAGGTGATATTGTGCTTTTACTTCCCAAGACTGTTGCCCCCAGTGCAGGCCCCACGGGCCAAGCAGTGCTGTAGGAATTCCTATAGCCAGTAGCCTTTAGTTACCCGCCCAATTGGGCGTGGCCTCTTATACTATTTATGCTGATGTAAAGTATGTGTCCGGCCTCTTTTCTAGTGCTGGATTCTGTTGTTGTTCCCGATTCCAGCAGAGGATTGTGATCTGTGAGTCTACCCCTAAATAAACAACCCTCCATTATTCTCAATTCTGAGCTAGTGTGGGATTTCTTTTAAGCGTCCTTCTTCATCTGGCGCCCCTCATGGATTTGGACTTCACACCTACCGGGTGCACATCCTAAAGGCCTAGCCGGTTCACACAGCCCAGAAAGTCTCCCAACCTTGCCCGCTTGGCTTGCTTTTTCCTAAGTGGATTTTTTTTAAAACCCCCACCACAGCGGTACTACCGTGTGCAGTGACTTGGAAATTTCCCAAGCTCACAGACGTCCCCTCCCCCACTTCCACGCATTCCTTGCTGCTTGGCATCTCTTGTCAGCTTCCAGTGTGTGCAACCTGCCCATCAGTTCTGGGATTCTTCCTTTGTGTTTGGAATTGATTTAATTACTTTTAATTTGTCAAGCAAAGCATATTTCTCAGTATTTAACCAGTACCAAGGCGGGAAACTAAAGCGGCTCAGGACGGTTCCTGTCTTCACTGGTGGTATCGCTACTAGTGGCAACTCTGCGACTAGGACCCCTGCTGGACAATAAAGATTATTACACCTAAAACAATTTAGTGG
>NC_022024.1:1441869-1443398 GCF_000317375.1 Microtus ochrogaster
TGCAGAATGAGGACCAGAGGCTAGGTGTCTCAATGAAATCACTAGAAATACATACAGGCCAGGAGATTCAGGATTTATAAAAGAAAATAGTAAAAAGATGTGAAATGATTGAGGAAATTATTGGAGCTGATGAGCATGGAAGAAGGCACAAGGACAGGATTCAACATTGCTAGTGGCTGTCAGAGATGGCTTACCCAGGGTTTTAGCTTCCTACCCTGTAATCTACTCTGACAAAGCATCAAGTTCTAAAGATCCAAAAGAAAGTAGATGTATACCTATAGGAATGGATAATCTAAAAGAAATTAAGCAAGCAGCAGTAATTTATGGCCTGCATTGCGCATTTGTTAAGGGAGATGATAAAGACATGGGCTTCTAACATTAAGGCTTGACTGGCTTCAGTTAGTTTCAGCAGTCATGGATAATGGACCCCAATTGATGTTTAAATGTTATTTCAGGGAAGAGGCTAAAATTTTGGAACAACAGGTAAAAGCAAAAGACTTAAGACTTCCCAAGAACAAATTCTTGGTGAGGTCCCTTATGCTGACCCACAGGTTCAAGCTTTTTACAGTGAACAAATCTTGTTTCTACTTAATAAAGCAGTCTTAAATGTTTAGGATAGGATTCAAGAATAGGAAAAGGAATTGAATCATATACCAGGGTTAAATAGGGCAAGAGAGAACTTTAGTGACTTTTTACAAAGCTTAACTAAGGCTTCACAAATAGGAGTAGCAGACCCAGATGCTAGATGAGTGCTTATTGAATCTCTGGCTTTTGAAAATGCCAACTTAGAATGCAATAAGATACTTGGGCCTTTAAAGGTGAGATTAACACCAATGGATGAATGGATCCTCATACTATGAACATTGAGACATTTGACTATAATACTGAATCTTGGGTAGGAGAAGCAATTTCCAAAGGAAGGAGGGGATATCAAAATGCTAAATATTTTAATTGTGGTAGAATAGGACATCTGAGAAGGGATTATAGACAAGGAATTCCTAGGAATATCTCCTCTGGGAACAGCAAGAATAGGAAGACTCAGCCTTCAGGTATATGTAGGAGATTTGGCAAAGGCCAACAGTGGACTAATGAATGCAGATTAACAAAAGACAGACAAGGCAACCTGATACCATGGGGAAACTTCTTGAGGGGCCTCTCGCAGGCCCTCAAGCCAAAAGTGGTCCAGTCATTCCCAGTCACTGTAGAGGACATGTCTCACCAGAAAAATTAAAAACTTCAACCCTTCGGTAAAAGATCATAATGTTCTGGATGATGGAGTAAACATGGAGCAGACTTCTATAAAGGATCAAAGACCAAAGTTAAGAGTACTTATAAATGGTATTGTAATTGTTGGTTTGATAGACACAGAGGCAGACATGAGTATCATTATTTCAGAATCTTGGTATCTAAATTGGCCTCTTCAAAAGGCAAATGTTCAATTACCAGGAATTGGAACCATATCTCAAGTTAAATGAAGCATGATTGGTTGACTGCATAGTGCCAGAAGGTCAAAGAGGGAAACTGAGGCC
>NC_022024.1:1447713-1448628 GCF_000317375.1 Microtus ochrogaster
GTACCAGCTGCTCAAGATGGTTTCAACTTGGTTAGATGAAATGGTGCACTTTTTTACAATGTTCTGGCAAGAACTCCAAATAGGAACCTCAGAAAAACCTTACTGAATACTCAGATACTATTTTCAATTATACCAGACAGTAATTTTGAAACTCAACCGTCTTTTTACTTTCACAGGATATCATAGAAAGAACATTACTCCCATGATAGCTGAAAATAATTCTAGAAGGCAATGTCCCCTCTCCCAACAAAGTTTGTCCTCAGGGTTAGGGAGATCATTTAGGGGCTAATTATAATTGGTATAGGGCTGGGGTTGGGGGGAAATTATGTAGGCTCGGGGATCTCTTTGGAAAAAAAAAGTGGGAGAAATTAGATGGGATAATAGACTAGTGTGATATTACACTAATAATAATAGTGAGTAATAGAATGAATACTTGTGGTCTATTATTTATAGGCAATTTACATTGGTATAGATTCTTGTATACTGATACAAACTTAAATTATATTGAATATATTCCTACTTTTATCCACAATATTTGCATAACTAGGCAAAGTTATTTTGTCATATTGTATGCATGCATGCTTAAAACATTTTTGTATATTGATACAATTTTAGGATATATTTATCATATTGCAATGTGCATTTCTACCTCTGATCAAGATACTTATACATTGTTTACATTTTGAGGTCATTGTCCTAATTTGTTGCATAGTTGTGTAGTGATGAGGCAAGCATGCCTGCTTTTCCTCCTGCCCAGCTCCCTCACAGCTAGCTTAACACCCAAAATGACAACACACAAATTGTATTCATTTAAACACTGCCTGGCCCATTAGCTCTAGCCTCTTACTGGCTAATTCTCACATCTTGATTAACCCATTTCTATTAATGTGTATTGCCACTTGACTGTGGCTTACC